>NC_138306.1:62520000-62997500 GCF_965601325.2 Salmo salar | reverse complement strand
CTCAGCAGCTGCCTCCAAATTGAGAGCAGAGACCCTATTTCAACAGCAAGCAATTTGTTTAAATGTGTTTATATGCCCATAATACAGATGTTTTCTAGCCTTGCGGGGAAAAAACACTGTCTATCTGCAATGTTGTATAGTGGTTGAGTAGTGGTTGATACCCACATTGACCTGTTACCTGATGTTGGCTTATCATAGGTTGGGATACAGGCTAGATACTAGAACTGCAGCAACACTGCGAGATAGTCAACATTGCTTCCATGTGTGCTTTATCTGGACAATAACTAATCAATAGGCCTATGAAAGCTTACCTTGATTAGGGCAATAGAGATAATAATTATAATAGATAATAATAGCACAAATAGCTGTGTCCTCTGATTTGACCTGTGATTGTAAGAAGGCAGCTGCAGGATGATCTTCAATTAATGGTGTGCCATGAACAACCACTACAACTCTCCTGAGCTAAGATAAACCTTTGGCTTGCCTAACCATCGCTTTCCTATGTACCTCCAACTCCTCTACTGCCTTCTGTTGGCCCAAATCGGCATTCCTCTTCAGACCTAGGTTCAAATACTTTTTGAACTAATTTCAAATACTTTATCTGTGCATGGTTGAGCTTGCTTTGCTCAATGGACAAATATAATAGTCTGACACTCCAGGCAGACTTGAGCAAATGCTCAGTATTTTGCATTTTTTATATAGCATTTAAACCCAGGTCTACTCCTCTCTCAGCTCCCTGCCGTGGTTGAGGTGTTGACAGGGAAAGGTGAGGGTTTCACACACGTTCAACTTTGCACAGGAACTGGACAAACAGAAAGCCACTGGAGAAAAAAATCATGCCAAACATTCACTGTTTGTTTTTTGACCTGATGAAGACCATGTTGGTCGAAATGTTATGTCTGTATTACCAATAGCTTTTTTGTATATTTTAATAAAACGGTATCTTTTATTTCTCTAAAGGTGCTGACACTCACAGTTGTGTGGTAGTTGGCAGGAGTGAGAGTGATTTACTGTATGTGGCCCCTTTTCTGGTGACACTCCTTACCAGCCTACTGGAAACGCTCCGTTCGTTCAGTAAATTACGTCAAACTCTACCACCCCCTGTATAACAAGCTACTGTGGTACATCCCAAAAGGCACCCTATTCCCTATATAGTGGACTGCTTTTCACCAGGACTCATAGGTAGTAGTGCACTTTATAGGGAATAGGGTGCCATTTGGGATGAAGAACTTACTTACATGGCTACTGCCAAGTGCCAACCAGTAAACCCATTCAGCTCTAGCTGCCTCCACCCAATAGTGTCAAATTGAAACAAAGACCAAACTGAGGACCACATCTCAGGCTGAAATCTGTCATCTCAGCATTTTTCTCCCTCACTTATTTTATGGCCCAGAGCAATAGTCTGCTATGGGAGAATTCCTTTGATGGTGTTACGTTATAGCCCAGAGGTGTGATGGGAAAGGGAATTGTCCACCTACGTAGTTAGATTTAATATTCAGTGCTTTATTTTCTCCCCACTAGCAAACTGGTGTAAGGCAATTCAAGAGTTTGCCACAGCAGGCATTCTAGTTAGCACTCTAACCCTGACAATCGATGGAACTGCAATCACTATCAACGTGCTACTGTAATCCCACAGAGTGAAATACGACCTCAACGCTGCACGTTTGTGGAAATCCTCTTCAGTTAGAGAGCATAGCGTCCCTTTTATTGGCAAGGCAAGTAGCATTCATTGGCACAACCACACACTGATGACATGGGAGAGGAAGAGGTGGGCGGGAAACAGAGAGAGAGAGAGAGAGAGAGGAGGAGAAATGTCTTCCCATTGTAGCTTTTTCCGATGAGCAGAACAGCTGTTCGGGAGCTTCCTTTCTTTATTTTCTTCCTCTCCGACTCCCCCTCCACACCCCTTTCTTGTTTTATATGATGACTTTATCAAAAGCCTCCCCAGTAGAGTACAGGGGGTGAAGCGTGAAGGCAGTAGTCATCATGACTGTGACCCCAATAACTTAGTGACCACCCAGCTACACGCATCTATTGGACGTCCCACTGGGGCGAACGTCCTTCCTCTCATGAACTGTAAGCCGACTCACATGCCACGAGGGGCTCCACCCTTCACAATAGCTTCCTGCCCCCATTTGTTTCAAAGAAGATGGTTGAATAGGGTTGGTGTGGGAGGAAAAGGATAGGGATGGGATGGGAGGCATTCTATGTTAGTTTTGACGTTACAGCCAGGGCCTGTTCCTTCCGTTTTATAGCCAACTTACCGGTAGCTCACTTTCCTTTGTCCAGGGTAGATATCTTGGACAGATCTGTTTCAGGGAGCTGGACCGGATGGCCCAGGAAAGGCTCACAGCCTTTTTACACCCCTGGCTGGCCTATTAAGATGGTGGTGTTAGGAGAAGGCTCTACCATACACACCAGACTATTGTTCTAGACCTAGATACTCTGAATAATACTGTATATACACACATACTGTATATACAGACATTATTTATTATTATTGTTTTAAGGGGTGGATCAGCTTAATATTGCGGAAAGATAGTTGCTTCCATCAATGTAATTATCTGCATCATTTCCAATCCCCCATATATTTCTTTGGTAAATAAATGCACAAATGCATACATATACTCATACAGTGGGGGAAAAAAGTATTTGATCCCCTGCTGGTTTTTTACGTTTGCCCACTTACAAAGAAATTATCAGTCTATAATTTTAATAGTAGGTTTATTTGAACAGTGAGAGACAGAATAACAAAAAAATCCAGAAAAGCACATGTCAAAAATGTTATAAAATGATTTGCATTTTAATGAGGGAAATAAGTATTTGACCCCTCTGCAAAACATGACTTAGTACTTGGTGGCAAAACCCTTGTTGGCAATCACAGAGGTCAGATGTTTCTTGTAGTTGGCCACCAGGTTTGCACACATCTCAGGAGGGATTTTGTCCCACTCCTCTTTGCAGATCTTCTCCAAGTCATTAAGGTTTCGAGGCTGACGTTTGGCAACTCGAACCTTCAGCTCCCTCCACAGATTTTCTATGGGATTAAGGTCTGGAGACTGGCTAGGCCACTCTAGGACCTTAATGTACTTCTTCTTGAGCCACTCCTTTGTTGCCTTGGCCATGTGTTTTGGGTCATTGTCATGCTGGAATACCCATCCACGACCCATTTTCAATGATCTGGCTGAGGGAAGGAGGTTCTCACCCAAGATTTGACGGTACATGGCCCCGTCCATCGTCCTTTTGATGCGGTGAAGGTGTCCTGTCCCATTAGCAGAAAAACACCCCCAAAGCATAATGTTTCCACCTCCATGTTTGACGGTGGGGATGGTCTTCTTGGGGTCATAGGCAGCATTCCTCCTCCTCCAAACACGGCGAGTTGAGCTGATGCCAAAGAGCTCCATTTTGGTCTCATCTGACCACAACACTTTCACCCAGTTGTCCTCTGAATCATTCAGATGTTCATTGGCAAACTTCAGACGGGCATGTATATGTGCTTTTTTGAGCAGGGGGACCTTGCGGGCGCTGCAGGATTTCAGTCCTTCACGGCTTAGTGTGATACCAATTGTTTTCTTGGTGACTATGGTCCCAGCTGCCTTGAGATCATTGACAAGATCCCCCCGTGTAGTTCTGGGCTGATTCCTCACCGTTCTCATGATCATTGCAACTCCACGAGGTGAGATCTTGCATGGAGCCCCAGGCCGAGGGAGATTGACAGTTCTTTTGTGTTTCTTCCATTTGCGAATAATCGCACCAACTGTTGTCACCTTCTCACCAAGCTGCTTGGCGATGGTCTTGTAGCCCATTCCAGCCTTGTGTAGGTCTACAATCTTGTCCCTGACATCCTTGGAGAGCTCTTTGGTCTTGGCCATGGTGGAGAGTTTGGAATCTGATTGATTGCTTCTGTGGACAGGTGTCTTTTATTCAGGTAACACGCTGAGATTAGGAGCACTCCTTTTATGAGTGTGCTCCTAATCTCAGCTTGTTACCTGAATAAAAGACACCAGGGAGCCAGAATTCTTTCTGATTGAGAGGGGGTCAAATACTTATTTCCCTTATTAAAATGCAAATCAATTTATAACATTTTTGACATGCATTTTTCTGGATTTTTTGTTGTTATTCTGTCTCTCACTGTTCAAATAAACCTACCATTAAAATTATAGACTGATCATTTCTTTGTCAGTGGGCAAACGTACAAAATCAGCAGGGGATCAAATACTTTTTTCCCTCACTGTATGAGTTTAACCACAATATTTGTTGCATTATTTGTTCTGTCTTTTCAGGTGGATTAAACTGAAATTGCAACCAACTTTCTAAGGCTTGATTAAAAAAGAATGATATTTTGGAGATTATTTCCTTCTCAAACAACTGAAAGTGAGCAAGTGTCATCTGAATAAAGGGAAAAAGGGCATTCTTGAACATAGGATGAGACATTCCTACCAATTTACTAGAGAACCAATTTGGATTTAAGTATAACTTTTGTATGACTGATGCCTTTAGTGAGAGGTCTAATGCTTTAATATTTAATAATTTCTGCCCTCCGAATTCATATTCATTATATAAATAGGCCCTTTTAATTTTGTCTGCCTTGCCATTCCAAATAAAATTGAATACTTGTTCATATAATTTAAAAGCAGGTCACTAGATGTAAACAAAACCATAAGCAAATAGGTAAACTGTGATATGACTAAAGAGTTAATCAGGGTGATTTTCCCACAAATAGAGGTATTTCCCTTTCCATGGTAGCAAAATCTTATCTATTTCTGCTAACATTCTATAAAAATGTATTGGGAGTGAGATAATTTCTTTCTTTTGGGATTTGTATACCGAGTATGTCCACATCTCCGTCAGACCATTTAATTGGTAAACTACACAGTAATGTAAAATGTGATTTTTTTGTGATCCAATACATAATAATTTGATTTTAATCCAGAGAGGAGGATAGCAAAAGTATCAAGATCCTCTATGAGGCCATGGAGAGATTCTAATTGTGGTTTTAAAAGAAAACATGAATCATCAGCGTACAATGACACCTTAGTTTTTAAGCCACGTATTTCTAATCCCTTAATATTATTGTTTGATCTAATTTTAACAGCTAACATTTCGATGGCAATAATAAATAGATATACCGATAGTGGACAACCTTGTTTTACTCCTCTAGATTTTAATTTTTAATTTTAATTGTAATTTATTTCACCTTTATTTAACCAGGTAAGCTAAAGATAAAGCAAAGCAGTGCGACACAAACAACAACACAGAGTTACACATGGAATAAACAAGCGTACAGTCAATAACAATAGAAAAAAAGAAAGTCTATATACATTGTGTGCAAATGGCATGAGGAGGTAAGGCAATAAATAGGCCATAGTAGCGAAGTAATTTCAATTTAGCAGATTAACACTGGAGTGATAAATGAACAGATGATGATGTGCAAGTAGAGATACTGGTGCGCAAAAGAGCAGAAACGTAAATAAAAGCAACATAGGGAGGAGGTAGGTAGACTGGGTGGGCTATTTACAGATGGACTATGTACAGCTGCAGCGATCGGTTAGCTGCTCAGATAGCTGATGTTTAAAGTTAGTGAGGGAAATATAAGTCTCCAGCTTCAGCGATTTTTGAAATTCATTCCAGTCACTGGCAGCAGAGAACTGGAAGGAAGGGGGCCAAAGGAGATGTTGGCTTTGGGGATGACCAGTGAGATATACCTGCTGGAGCGCTTGCTATGGGTGGGTGTTGTTATCATGACCAGTGAGCTGAGATAATGCGGAGCTTTACCTAGAAAAGACTTATAGATGACCTGGAGCCAGTGGGTCTGGGGATGAATATGTGGCAAAGGCGAGCCAAAAAGAGCATAAAGGTTGCAGTGGTGGGTGGTATAAGGGGCTTTGGTAACAAAACGGATGGCACTGTGATAGACTGCATCCAGTTTGCTGAGTAGAGTATTGGAAGCTATATTGTAGATGACATCGCCAAAGTTGAGGATCGGTAGGATAGTCAGTTTTACTACGGTAAGTTTGGCGGCATGAGTGAAGGAGGCTTTGTTGTGAAATAGAAGGTTGGAGGCCACGGAAGGAGTGTTGTATGGCATTGAAGCTCGTTTGGAGGTTAGTTAACAGAGTGACCAAAGAAGGGCCAGATTTATACAGAATCGTGTCGTCTGCATAGAGGTGGATCAGGGAATCACCCGCAGCAAGAGCAACATCATTAATATATACAGAGAAAAGAGTCGGCCCGAGAATTGAACCCTGTGGTATCCCCATAGAGACTGCCAGAGGTCCGGACAACAGGCCCTCCGATTTGACACACTCTGTCTGCGAAGTAATTGGTGAACCAGGCGAGGCAGTCATTTGAGAAACCAAGGCTATTGAGTCTGCCGATAAGAATACGGTGATTGACAGAGTCGAAAGCCTTGGCCAGGTCGATGAAGACGGCTGCACAGTACTGTCTTTTATTGATTGTGGTTATGATAACATTTAGTACCTTGAGTGTGGCTGAGGTGCACCCGTGACCAGCTGGGAAACCGGATTGCACAGCGGAGAAGGTACAGTGGGATTCGAAATGGTCAGTGTTCTGTTTATTAACTTCTTATGGGCAGGTGGGGCGGTAATGTCCCACCTGGCCAACATTCGGTGAAAATGCAGAGCGCCAAATTCAAACTACAGAATTATAAATACACTGCTCAAAAAAATAAAGGGAACACCTAAACAACACAATGTAAATCCTAGTCAATCACACTTCTGTAAAATCAAACTGTCCACTTAGGAAGCAACACTGATTGACAATACATTTCACATGCTGTTGTGCAAATGGAATAGACAACAGGTGGAAATTATAGGCAATTAGCAAGACACCCCCAATAAAGGAGTGGTTCTGCAGGTGGGGACCACAGACCACTTCTCAGATCCTATGCTTCCTGGCTGATGTTTTGGTCACTTTTGAATGCTGGCGGTGCTTTCACTCTAGTGGTAGCATGAGACGGAGTCTACAACCCACACAAGTGGCTCAGGTAGTGCAGCTCATCCAGGATGGCACATCAATGCGAGCTGTGGCAAGAAGGTTTGCTGTGTCTGTCAGCGTAGTGTCCAGAGCATGGAGGCGCTACCAGGAGACAGGCCAGTACATCAGGAGACATGGAGGAGGCCGTAGGAGGGCAACAACCCAGCAGCAGGACCGCTACCTCCGCCTTTGTGCAAGGAGGAGCAGGAGGAGCACTGCCAGAGGCCTGCAAAATGACCTCCAGCAGGCCACAAATGTGTATGTGTCTGCTCAAACGGTCAGAAACAGACTCCATGAGGGTGGTATGAGGGCCCAACGTCCACAGGTAGGGGTTGTGCTTACAGCCCAACACCGTGCAGGACGTTTGGCATTTGCCAGAGAACACCAAGATTGGCAAATTCGCCACTGGCGCCCTGTGCTCTTCACAGATGAAAGCAGGTTCACACTGAGCACGTGACAGACGTGACAGAGTCTGGAGACCCCGTGGAGAACTTTCTGCTGCCTGCAACATCCTCCAGCATGACCGGTTTGGCGGTGGGTCAGTTATGGTGTGGGGTGGCATTTCTTTGGGGGGCCACACAGCCCTCCATGTGCTCGCCAGAGGTAGCCTGACTGCCATTAGGTACCGAGATGAGATCCTCAGACCCCTTGTGAGACCATATGCTGGTGCGGTTGGCCCTAGGTTCCTCCTAATGCAAGACAATGCTAGACCTCATGTGGCTGGAGTATGTCAGCAGTTCCTGCAAGAGGAAGGCATTGATGCTATGGACTGGCCCGCCCGTTCTCCAGACCTGAATCCAATTGAGCACATCTAGGACATCATGTCTCGCTCCATCCACCAACGCCACGTTGCACCACAGACTGTCCAGGAGTTGGCGGATGCTTTAGTCCCGGTCTGGGAGGAGATCCCTCAGGAGACCATCCGCCACCTCATCAGGAGCATGCCCAGGCGTTGTCGGGAGGTCATACAGGCACGTGGAGGCCACACACACTACTGAGCCTCATTTTGACTTGTTTTAACCTGTTGGGTCTAGGGGGCAGCATTTGCACGTCTGGATAAAAAAAATGTACCCGATTTAATCTGGTTACTAATCCTACCCAGTAACTAGAATATGCATATACTTATTATATATGGATAGAAAACACTCTAAAGTTTCCAAAACTGTTTGAATGGTGTCTGTGAGTATAACAGAACTCATTTGGCAGGCAAAACCCTGAGACATTTTCTGACAGGAAGTGGATACCTGATGTGTTGTATTGACTTTAAAGCTATCCCATTGAAAGACACAGGGGTTTAGGAATATTTTGGCACTTCCTATTGCTTCCACTAGATGTCACCAGCCTTTACAAAGTGTTTTGAGTCTTCTGGAGGGAGATCTGACCGAACAAGAGCCATGGAACGGTGATGTCCCATTAGACACCTGGCGCGCTACTTCATGTTGGGTACCCTCGTTCCAATACGTTATAAAAGGCTATGCATTCGTCCACCTTGAATATTATTCATGTTCTGGTTAAAAAAGGCCCTAATGATTTATGCTATACAACGTTTGACATGTTTGAACGAACGGAAATATATTTTTTCCCCTCGTTCATGACGAGAAGTCCGGCTGGCTTACATCATGTGCTAACGAGACGGAGATTTTTGGACATAAATGATGAGCTTTTTTGAACAAAACTACATTCGTTATGGACCTGTGATACCTGGAAGTGACATCTGATGAAGAGAATCAAAGGTAATGGATTATTTACATAGTATTTTCGATTTTAGATCTCCCCAACATGACGTCTAGTCTGTATCGCAACGCGTATTTTTCTGGGCACAGTGCTCAGATTATTGCAAAGTGTGATTTCCCAGTAAGGTTATTTTTAAATCTGGCAAGTTGATTGCGTTCAAAAGATGTAAATCTATAATTCTTTAAATGACAATATAATATTTTAACAATGTTTTCTAATTTTAATTATTTAATTTCTGACGCTGACTTGACTGCCGGTTATTGGAGGGAAACGATTTCCTCAACATCAATGCCATAGTAAAACGCTGTTTTTGTATATAAATATGAACTTGATAGAACTAAAAATGCATGCATTGTCTAACATAATGTCCTAGGAGTGTCATCTGATGGAGATTGTAAAAGGTTAGTGTATCATTTTAGCTGGTTTTATGGTTTTGGTGACCCTGTCTTTGACTTGACAAAACATTACACACAACTCTTGTAAATGTACTGTCCTAACATACTCTAAATTTATGCTTTCGCCGTAAAACCTTTTTGAAATCGTAAAACGTGGTTAGATTAAGGAGATGTTTATCTTTCAAATGGTGTAACATAGTTGTATTTTTGAAAAATTTGAATTTTGACATTTATTTGGATTCAAATTTGCCGCTCTTGAAATGCACCTGCTGTTGATGGAGTGCACCACAGGTGGCACGCTAGCGTCCCACCTAGCCCCAAGAGGTTAACCTCTATGGGCTAGGTGGGACGCTAGCGTGCCACCCGTGGTGCACTCCATCAACAGCAGGTGCATTTCAAGAGCGGCAAATTTGAATCCAAATAAATGTCAAAATTCAAATTTTTCAAAAATACAACTATTTTACACCATTTGAAAGATAAACATCTCCTTAATCTAACCACGTTTTACGATTTCAAAAAGGTTTTACGGCGAAAGCATAAATTTAGAGTATGGTAGGACAGTACATTTACAAGAGTTGTGTGTAATGTTTTGTCAAGTCAAAGACAGGGTCACCAAAACCATAAAACCAGCTAAAATGATGCACTAACCTTTTACAATCTCCATCAGATGACACTCCTAGGACATTATGTTAGACAATGCATGCATTTTTAGTTCTATCAAGTTCATATTTATATCCAAAAACAGCGTTTTACTATGGCATTGATGTTGAGGAAATCGTTTCCCTCCAATAACCGGCAGTCAAGTCAGCGTCACAAATTAAATAATTAAAATTAGAAAACATTGGTAAAATATTATATTGTCATTTAAAGAATTATAGATTTACATCTCTTGAACTCAATCAACTTGCCAGATTTAAAAATAACCTTACTGGGAAATCACACTTTGCAATAATCTGAGCACTGCGCCCAGAAAAATACGCGTTGCGATACAGACTAGACGTCATGTTGGGGAGATCTAAAATCGAAAATACTATGTAAATAATCCATTACCTTTGATTCTCTTCATCAGATGTCACTTCCAGGTATCACAGGTCCATAACGAATGTAGTTTTGTTCAAAAAAGCTCATCATTTATGTCCAAAAATCTCCGTCTTGTTAGCACATGATCTAAGCCAGCCGGACTTCTCGTCATGAACGAGGGGAAAAAATATATTTACGTTCGTTCAAACATGTCAAACGTTGTATAGCATAAATCATTAGGGCCTTTTTTAACCAGAACATGAATAATATTCAAGGTGGACGAATGCATACTCTTTTATAACGTATTGGAACGAGGGTACCCAACATGAACTCGCGCGCCAGGTGTCTAATGGGACATCATCGTTCCATGGCTCTTGTTCGGTCAGATCTCCCTCCAGAAGACTCAAAACACTTTGTAAAGGCTGGTGACATCTAGTGGAAGCAATAGGAAGTGCCAAAATATTCCTCAGCCCCTGTGTTTTTCAATGGGATAGGTTTAAAGTCAATACAACACATCAGGTATCCACTTCCTGTCAGAAAATGTCTCAGGGTTTTGCCTGCCAAATGAGTTCTGTTATACTCACAGACACCATTCAAACAGTTTTAGAAACTTTAGAGTGTTTTCTATCCATATATAATAAGTATATGCATATTCTAGTTACTGGGTAGGATTAGTAACCAGATTAAATCGGGTACATTTTTTTTATCCAGACGTGCAAATGCTGCCCCCTAGCCCTAACAGGTTAAGGACATTACATCAAAGTTGGATCAGCCTGTAGTGTGGTTTTCCACTTTAATTTTGAGTGTGACTCCAAATCCAGACCTCCATGGGTTGATAAATTGGATTTCCATTGATTATTTTTGTATGATTTTGTTGTCAGCACATTCAACTATGTGAAGAAAAAAGTATTTAATAAGATTATTTCATTCTTTCAGATCTAGGATGTGTTATTTTAGTGTTCCCTTTATTTTTTGAGCAGTATATTTAACTTTCATAAGATCACAAGTGTAATACATCAAAATAAAGCTTAACTTCTTGTTAATCCAGCCGCTGTGTCAGATTTCAAAAAGGCTTTACAGCGAAAGCACACCATGCGATTATCTGAGGACAACGCCCCGCATACAAAAGCATGAAAAACATATTTTAACCAGGCATGTGCGCCACGAAAGTCAGAAATAGCAATATAATAAATGCCTTACCTTTGATGATCTTCTTCTGTTGGCACTCCAAAAGGTCCCAGTTACATCACAAATGGTCCTTTTGTTTGATAATGTCCTTCTTTATATCCATAAAAACTCAGTTTTCAATTAATGTTTATAATCAAACCTCAGGTACCCTAATAAGTAAATAAACAATCAAATTTAAGACAGAGAATCATTATTGTCTTTACCGGAGAAAAGTACCAAAGAACGCGCTCTCTTCCACGTGCTTGGAAACACTACAGCCAAAATGGGAGCCACCTAGAAAAATTACAATTTCTGGCTCACCTTTCCAAAAACCAGCATGAAACTCTTTCTAAAGACTGTTGACATCTAGTGGAAGGGGGGGGGGGGGGGGGGGGGGGCTGTTGGCCAGGGTAGCCAGGAGGAAAGCATGGCCAGCCGTAGAGAAATGCTTATTGAAATTTTCGATTATCATAGATTTATCGGTGGTGACCATGTTACCTAGCCTCAGTGTAGTGGGCAGCTGGGAGGAGGTGCTCTTGTTCTCCATGGACTTTACAGTGTCCCAAAACTTTTTGGAGTTAGAGCTACAGGATGCAAATTTCTGTTTGAAAAAGCTAGCCTTTGCTTTCCTGACTGACTGCGTGTATTGGTTCCTGACTTCCCTGAACAGTTGCATATCGTGGGGACTATTCGATGCTATTGCAGTCCGCCACAGGATGTTTTTGTGCTGGTCAAGGGAAGTCAGGTCTGGAGTGGACCAAGGGCTATATCTGTTCTTAGTTTTACATTTTTTGAAAGGGGCGTGCTTATTTAAGATGGTGAGGAAATTACTTTTAAAGAATGACCAGGCATCCTCGACTGATGGGATGAGGTCAATATCCTTCCAGGATACCCGGGCCAGGTCGATTAGAAAGGCCTGCTTGCAGAAGTGATTTAGGGAGCGTTTGACAGTGATGAGGGGTGGTTGTTTGACCGCGGACCCATAGCGGAGGCAGGCAATGAGTGATCGCTGAGATCCTGATTGAAATCAGCAGAGGTGTATTTGGAGGGCAAGTTGGTCAGGATAATATCTATGAGGGTGCACATGTTTACGGATTTAGGGTTGTACCCGGTGGGTTCCTTGATGATTTGTGTGAGATTGAGGTCATCTAGCTTAGATTGTAGGACTGCCGGGGTGTTAAGCATATCCCAGTTTAGGTCACCTAACAGAACGAACTCTGAAGATAGATGAAGGTCAATCAATTCACATATGGTGTCCAGGGCACATCTGGGAGCTGAGGGGGGTCTATAACAGGCAACAACAGTGAGAGACTTATTTCCGGAGAGATTCATTTTTTAAATCAGAAGCTCGAACTGTTTGGGCATAGACCTGGAAAGTATGACAGAACAATGCAAGCTATCTCTGCAGAAGATTGCAACTCTTCCCCTTTGGCAGTTCTATCTTGACAGAAAATGTTGTAGTTGGGTATGGAAATCTCTGAATTTTTGGTGGCCTTCCTAAGCCAGGATTCAGACACGGCAAGGACATCAGGGTTGGTGGAGTGTGCTAAAGCAGTGAGTAAAACAAACTTAGGGAGGAGGCTTCTGATGTTGATATGCATGACACCAAGGCTTTTTCGATTACAGAAGTCAACAAATGAGAGTGTCTGGGGACACGCAGGGCCTGGGTTAACCTCCACATCACCCGAGGAACAGAGGAAGAATAGGATGAGGGTACGGCTAAAGGCTATCAAAACTGGTCATCTAGTGCATTGAGGACAGAGAATAAAAGGAGCAGATTTCTGGGCGTGGTAGAATAGATACAGGGCATAATGTGCAGACAGGGTTATGGTGGGGTATGGGTACAGTGGAGGTAAGCCCAGGCACTGAGTGATGATAAAAGAGGTTGCATCTCTGGACGTGCTGGTTATACTGGGTGAGGTCACCGCATGTGAGGGGGGTGGAACAAAGGAGGAATCTGAGGCATGTAGAGTAGGACTAGGGGCTCCACTGTAAACCAAAACAATATAACAATCCTAAACAACAGTTTACAAGGCATAGTTTAAAACTTTCTGAGATGTAGCCATTATTTACTATTTTACACGTAGGGTTAATATACATAACTTTAACCCATTTTATAAGAGATTCCCCAAAATTGAAATATTCTAGGCATTTATATGTAAACTCCAGTCGTACTTTATCAATAGCCTTTTTCAAAATCAGCTATGAAAACCAGGCCTGGTGTCCCCGATATTTCATAGTATTCTATTGTTTCCAGTACTTGTCTTATATTTTCTCCAATGTATCGTCCACGTAAAAAACCTGTCTGATTAGGATGAATAATATCTGATAATACTTTTTTAATTCTATGTGCCAAGCATTTTGCTAGGATTTTTGCATCACAACACTTTAGTGTAAGAGGTCTCCAATTTTTTTAATGGACTGGATCTTTATATATACCACTTGGGTCCTGTTTCAATAATAATGATATCAGACCTTCTTGTCTGATAATCTACCATTTATATAGGAGTGGTTAAAACATGCTAATAATGGTCTGAGTATATCAAAAATAGTTTTGTATACTTCCGCTGGTATGCCATCCAGCCCTGGAGTTTTCCCAGCCTTAAAGGCTTTAATTGCATCAAGAAGTTCCTCCTCTGTAATTTGGCCTTCACATGAGTCTTTCTGTACAGATGTTAATTTTACATCATTATTAGGAAAAAAATACATACAATTAGTTTCAGTTAGTGTAGATGGAGGAGAAACGAGTACTTTACTTCCTCTTTCAAAATATAATTCGGTGAATCATGCGTGACTCCATCATTTGTAACAAGTTTCAATACATTTTGTTTTGGTAGCATTTCTATATTGAAGATTGAAAAAGAATTTGGTGCATTTTCCCCCATATTACATCTAGTTCGCTTTATTTTTATAATATATTACACTGGATCTTTCTTGAATAAGTTCCTCCATTTCTTTTTGTTTTTCCTCTAACTTATTCTGTGCCTCTATAGTACAGTTTTTATTGCTATCTAACTGTACTGTTAGTCCTTCAATTTCCTTTGTTAATATGGACTCTTTTGATCTAAATTGCTTTTGTTTTATAGATGAATACTGAATTGCATGGCTTCTAAAGGCACATTTAAAAGTGTCCCATACAATAAGGGGATCTGCTATGTTATGTCTGAAAAAGTCAGTTATAAATTCTTCTGTCCTAATTCTAAACAATTTATCATCTAGTAGCCTTTGATTAAATTTCCAATATCCTCGCCCACGTGGAAATTCTGTAAGAGTAATATATATGCCAATTATGTGATGATCCGACCACATTCTGTCCCCTATCAACACTTTTTAAACTTTTGGAGCCAGAGAGAATGGCATAAGAAAGTAGTCAAGACGACTAGCTTGATTAAGCCTCCACCATGTATATCTCACTAGGTCAGGGTATTTGAGTCTCCATATATCCACTAATTCCAATATATCCATGACATTCATGATTTCCTTAAGTGCCTGAGGGTGATAGTTTGTAGTGTGATTTCCTTTCCGGTCCATAGAGGTATTTAACACCGTATTAAAATATCCCACCATAATAGTCTAGTGTTGCTTGTAGAGTTGATAAATTCTTATATATATTTTCAAAGAGGCTTGGATCATCATTATTTGGACCGTATAGGTTAATAAGCCATGTCTGTTTATTGTCCAATAACATATTTAAAATAATCCATCTACGTTGATGATCTGTTTGGACAATTTGTTTGGACAATACAGACAATACAGACATTCTTGTCACAATTGGATATTGCTGTTGATGATTAAGCATATATTATATTAACTTAGAATGCTTGTGTTCATACTTTCCTTAAGTACTGTACCAGAGTCACACATATCAGGTAGAAGAAGTTCTACCTGTATGCACCTATAAGGTACAATGATTCCAATGGGTTCACAGAATAAGGACCTGTCCCATGAGACATTGGGCAACAGTGGAAAACTGCACTGTAAGATGCACTCATGTCTACTAAGGCCTAGATTCAATCCGTATTGCGGAAGATCCGTGCTATAGCGCAGATCTTTCACGCTACGGATTGAATCTAGCCCTACGTTCCAGCAACTTACACACATAGGCTGCATCCATTGTTAACCAGTGGAGGGTGAACTACAGACTTCAGAGTCTTGTTCATTAGGGATTGCCCATTACCCAAATTGTCAATTGAAAAAAGTTTTGTTACAATGTGGAGTACTGGATATGACACAGGGCTGTTCAGGTATACGCTGACCTTGTTGAGATACCACCGCCTGTTAACATTGAGCTACAATCTGCGACTGAGTTAGGGCCCGGCGCTTGGACTCAGTTTGCCATGGATTCATCATCTGCTTTTTATTTTCCATAGAGCAATCAAACAGGGAGGGGAGAAAAGAGAGAAAAGGGGGAACAGTTGCAGGATGATGAGTGGGGGTGGGGAGGGTTGCCACGTGCTGAGAGAAGAAGGGGCCCCAGGAAAACAAAGCATGGCTGCTAAAGAAGAATGGAACCATGATTCATCATGCTGCAGCTCCTGACACTGCCATTGGCAACGAGCAGACAGAGTGCATGCTGGTCCTGTTGTTGTTGTGTTAGAGACAGCGGGCGCGAGTGAGGAGAGCAAGGGAGGGCAGTGACACTGTAATAGATGGAAAGAGAGGAGTGAATTCATATTAAACTAGAAACAAGAGCAGCTGAGCTTCCACGGGATGGAGGGAGGGAGTGAGGAAGGGAAAGGGAAAAGTGTGGAAAGGAAGGAGGGAGGGATAAGGCAGTGTGTGCTGCTACAAATCTGCCTAGTCATTCCTACCCACTGGGCACAGACATTAGTTCAACGTCTACATTTTGATTTACATTTACAACTAACATGAATTGAAAGTGAAATCAACTAAAATTTCACCACGTCATTGGATTTAGGTTAAAAGATAGTTGAAAAAAGACAAAATTCCCTTATGTTGATGATTTTTTTCAAAATCCAATCAGTTTTCCATGTTGATTCAACGTCATCACATAGCTATTTTGTTGTTGAAATGAAGTGGAACAATGTTGATTCAACCTGTTTTTGCCCAGTTTTCAGAAGTATGTCACTGAAATGGATTTCAAATGAGATCAGATCAGTTATTATTTAGTCACACAAATGTTTTTAATCGGGCCCTTCTAAAAGGCTGCGTATCAGAATAATCCCCCTCCACTTGTCTTAGCCAGGAAACATTTTCTTTCTGAGAGAGGCTATTTGGCTTACAGACAGCCCTTATCCACAATGACTTATGATTCTAATGGCTGTAACTCCCTGCTGGGTAGTGACAGTGTCATTCAACTCACTGACCACTCTGGGAAACATGGGGAGCGTTGCCAATGTTGACACAGTGTGTGTGTGTGTGTGTGTGTGTGTGTGTGTGTGTGTGTGTGTGTGTGTGTGTGTGTGTGTGTGGGCTGAGATTTTGGTTTTGGAAAGACTGCGTGTTGCTGTCAAAGTACGTGGGTAGGTGTGTGTGTGTGTAGGTGGAAGGATAGTATACGGAGGCAGGTGAGGCATTTATCATTGGGCCTCAGTGAGTCAAATAAAATATCAGAAAATCCCCTCTCACATTGATAGAATTACGGAAACTGTTTTCCAGCAATCCCACAGACTGGGTAAAGACTTTCGGAAAATGACTCTCCTAGTGTCTTTCCAAACCACTCAAAGATAAGTGGGATGTTATTGGTCATTTGTCAAGAGAAACTCAAGAATCTCACAACTATAGTCTGTGGTTTGCTGATGTAGACACAAATTTGGGTCATTAGGACAACGGCCCTGATTTCCAAACTCATCTTCGGGAACCTCCTACATATAACTGAATCACTTTCTGTCTCCCTTTTCCAGAGAGGAAGAAATGTGTGTGTGTTTCTTTGTGTTTCTTTTTAATTGCACATCTCCATCAGACCGGTGGTCTCTGCTATAGTATGACAATGAAGGGGCTTTCCGTAATCGTCAGGGGAGGTGAGACATTGCTAGGGTAAGCAGTCGACTCCCGCACCGTCAAAACATTGGGTAAAGAAACCAAAACAACGATGGCCGCCACTCTAACGAGCTGCGACCTGAGGCCCGGGTCTGTGTGTGAGTCTGGGATGTGGGGCAATGGGAGGAGGGAGGGGGGAGAGAGGGATTGGGTTTGGGATGCCGGAAAAGGGGGAAGGAGGGGGGGCAGGGGGTTGAACTGTCGACCCGTTCCCTCAGGTTCACTCTCGCCTGTTTGTAGTCAATGGGGTGAAAGGAGTGGGAGGCGAAGGGAGGAGAGAGGGAGATTTGCCACGGATTTTGATCCTCAAAGAAGCCCTGTCTGGGCAAGGTAGCTAGGCCCTTCTGCTCGCTTCCAGCTTCGTTGCTCTTCCAAAACTAGCTCAGAGTTTTATTATGTTTAATTATGTTTTGTGAAAGTGAGAGGGCTCGGGGTTAAAGACGGTGTGCGGTCCTCCCTCGTCCAGGCTACACGATTGGACAAACAAACCTTGCTGTGATACCTGGCCATGTCTGTGTACTCAAGTTGACTTACAGCACTTACTTCTTATACTTACACATGCCCAGGATTCAAGACACTAATAGTCTATTACCCGTGCATATTTACTGTATCTAAAACTACATCTAATAGGCCTACATGCACATAAAACATGATTTACATGTTTCCTGTTATGGCTGCAGCCTTAACGAATTCTGCTTGTGATCATAGTAGAATTTGTTATCATTTAGAGACCGTTAGGTCAAACAGTTTTGGGTCTATACTTGTCCCTAGTCTTGCATCCTCCAGACTCGGGTCCAGACAATATGTATGCATTTGTTCACTTCCCCTTAATGATTTGAAAGGACTGGAATAAGATTTATGGATCAAATTCCCTTTAGCAGCCCATGCCTACACCAATGCTTTTAAATGCATGGGGAGTAGTGTACAAGTGCTCACTACAGGAGAAAGGACAAATTAAGAAGATCCAAGTATTGTTGGTTGATGAGTTCAGTTAGGAGAGAAATATAGGCAAGGAAATTAGGCAAAATATTTCAGCAACAATATACAACAACAAAACGCAGATTTCACAATTAGATTGAAATGAGTTCCTGATTAGATCTCTTATCTATCATCAATCATTTGTACGTTTAAAAGGCTGCTTTGACCCCTCCACATTTTCCATCATTGCTTCATTGTGTGTGTGTGTGTGTGTGTGTGTGTGTGTGTGTGTGTGTGTGTGTGTGTGTGTGTGTGTGTGTGTGTGTGTGTGTGGGTGTGTGTGTGTGTGTGTGTGAGAGAGAGAGAGAGAGAGAGAGTGAGAGACAGAGAGAGAGTGTGTACTGGAAGTTGTTTACCAAAACCCCTCGAAAATATCCCAGTCATGGTCCAATTTCCTCACATGTTAGATAACATTTCGTCCTATGGACGTCAGACGAGTCAAACACAGAGTCGAGTTTCAGCAACATGTTGCACCATCTTGGTCTGGATGAGTCTCTCCGCTGAATATTGAATTAAAGCAAAACACTAAATCTCTTGGAAGAGGACACACACTTAAGGGGTGTACTTTACGGCCTGTCTGCATGGAACCGCAAATGAGCCTCAGCTGCTGTTGCTGCAGTGTCTACAGAGAGTAGAGAGTCGTGTGTATGTGTGGTGGCGTTGTGATGGGCCACGGCATGTGGTGGTTGGTGTGGTAGCCGTTGAGGTGGGGAGCACTGGCCGCAGCCTTGTGTTTATGGGCTGTTTCTATGGCGGGCTCATTACAGCCATGCCAGATACACACCTCAGGCCTGATGAGCCGATGCCTGTGACACATTTGGATCACACACATGCTCACACACACACTGAAGCGAATGCACACACTCACACATAGGCATGCTGGCTGGCAGTCATTCATCCTGTTCACAACAACGGTATCAGATAACGATTGAAACTTCCATCAGCTCTTCCAGGTAGTGATGTCTTGCCCATGCCTTCATGGATATGGAGGCTAGCGTTACAAAACACCAGCCTGCTTTCAGAACCAACGGCCAGATGACCAGCAGCACTGCCAAGCCTTGGCACAGAGTGACCGATACTCTTAAGGTGGGGACAGTGTTGCGTAGCTTGCTGGGTCTGCATCCCAAATTGCACCTGAGTCCCTTAGTGACAGTACTTTTGACCAGTGCCGTCCCAGCTAGCACATTTGGGTCCTTGGAAGTTGTTGGAATGCATGGTTTGGGTTTCACATAGGTTGTGGGAATGAAGCCATATGTTTCCTGACAGGTATAATTGAACGTTTTTTAAGCGTTCTGAGAACAGAAGTGAAAATGTTAACTGTTCTGGGAATGTTTATTTTTTGGTTTCAGGGAGGTTCTGAGCACGTTTTACTATGGTTCCTAAAATGCTTTCCTGTGAGGATTTATTAACGCTCTGAGTACAGAAATTATAGGTTATTTTGAGATTTTTGAATAACTTCCTTAAAACTTTCACTGAATGTTTCAATAAGGCTTTTAATAACACTTCTATATTATTTTGGGCTACAGTTTTTGAACTCCAAGCACAGATAAGACACATGGAAATTAATTTCCTTAGCCATTAAAAGTGAAATGTTTAACCCATTAATTTAACCTGCTTCATTATTTATGTATTACCAGTTGATGAACAACTTCAATACATAATGGAAAATTTGTCTACGAATAAGAATAAAAAAGTGAATATAACTTCTTAGATTTGATGGAGACATTACACATCTTAGTACCTTATCAATTTATGATTTGTATCAATGTGGACGAGAGACAGGGGAGCAGGAACAGAGTATTTTTTGCCGAGCAATGCAATGAAGCTGGATCATTCTGGCAATGATACCTGCACCATCTACACGCTGCAAAGACTCCCTAACTCTTTGCCATTGTACACGATGGCCCATTGCTTGGAGACTTCCTTTGACCATTCTAAAGTTGGCATGAGGCATCCTTGCCTTAATGGACCTGACTTTCTGGTCTAACTCTTCATCTGACATATCAGAATAGCATTCCCTGACAGACATATTGTGTTCATTCGTCCTTCTGTAAAAAAAGCTAACAGTTACATGTGGTGGTTAATTTCTGTATTACCAAATTCCAAATTTCACACACCAGTCAGAGTTATACTTAAACTAAATTTTTAATAATAAGAGCTTTGCAATAGCAATGACTTTCAACGATTCCCTATTTCTAATGAACCGTTGAGAGTGACAACATAATGGCTACTGAGATCTTTTATAGCAAAGATCCACCCCCCTAGTCGACATAACAAACCACAGATATTAGGAACAGTTCAAAGGAAGACTTTATAATGAGAAAGGAGTATCCCATAGCCAGATAGCATTCCCTATAAATTATCATTCAGTTTGGTCCCTAAGACGAGGTTCTAATCTCGTTCCTGGTACTTCATAGCACAAAACCACCAACTCATCCAATGGCATATAACTCAATTGTCAACTCTAGATACTCCCATCTCAAGTAAAATCCCTTCTTGACCCCTCTCCTAGACAAGCTCACTGAGAGGAGTGAGTCTCTAGGTCATACACTATCCCAGGATAAGTGCAACATCAGAGGACATACAATGGTTCCAGACACTGCCATACACCTCCCCCCAATGCCAAAGGAGGGAGTGACTTGCGCACAGACATTGTGGAGACAAGTAATTTGTTCCCCCTTAATCACGCCATCCCTTCACATGGTTTAAGAATAGGTAAAGACACATTCACATATGAAAACCATGTTCCATCCTGTCCTCTTCCCTTTCTGATATTCTGCATAGCACCAGAGACATGTAAAAGACAAGCCTGACCTCTCCCCTCTCTGGGCCCCAAGTGACTGAGCCCCAGCTGAGGGAAGAAGTGCAACTGCCAACACCAAAGTCCAAAGGGATACATTCTAATAACAAGTATATTAAGCATATTATGTGACTATAGACTATATACACATATGGATGAGCGATGTCAGAGTGGAATGGACTAAGATACAGTAGAATAGTATAGAATACAGTATATACTGTACATATGAGATGAGTAATGGCAGATATGTAAACATTATTAAAGTGACCATTCCTAGTGTTCCATTCCATAAAGTGGCAGTGGTTTCTAGTCTATGCCTATAGGCAGCAGGCTCTGTGCTAGTGATGGCTGTTTAACAGTCTGATGGCCTTGAGAGAAAGATTTTTTTCAGTCTCTCGGTCCCAGCTTTTTCATTCTCTCGGTCCCAGCTGTGACATCGGATGCTGTAGGTGTTCTGGAGGGCGGGTAGTTTACCCCCGGTAATGCTTTGGGCAGACCGCACCACCCTCTAGAGACCCTTGCGGTTGTGGGTGGTGCAGTTGCCATAGCAGGCAGTGATACAGGCCGACCGCATGCTTTCAATTGTGCATCTGTAAAAGTTTGTGAGGGTTTTAGGTGGCAATTGAGGGTTTTAGGTGACAAGTACAGGGAGTAACTTTAAACATGGACCGAAACACAAGTAGCGTACAGACATATAACACAGGAATAGAATCGATAACACCTGAGGAAAGAACCAAAGGGAGTGACAGATATAGGAGAGGTAATCAGGAAGGTGATGGAGTCCAGGTGAGTTTCATGAGGAGCAGGTGAGCGTAATGATGGTGACAGGTGTGCATATAATGAGTAAACTGGCGACGTTGAGCGCCGGAGAGGGGGAGCGGGAGTCAACGTGACACAGGTACCCAAGTAGCAACAAACAGCACAGCAGAATGGAGACAACGCAGAAGTGTGAATTCACAGTTCCCACAGAAGAACGTTGTTTTTTAATGTTCTCTGAACTATATGAGAACATTACCAATGTCAAACCAGATGGAGAACATTGCTTGAACTTTACCAAAATGTAATTGAAATGTAACCATGTTTGAACTTTTAGGAAATCTTCTGTTAAAGTAATGAAATACCAAGAAAATAAAGGTCTTTGTCAGGTTCCTTAATAAATGTGCTGAGAATGTTCCAAAGCCAAGGAACTATCCTGCACCATTCCCAGAAAGATGTGGGATCAATAACCATAGGACAACCACACTCTCACCAAACATAATTTGCTAGGTGGGTAAGTTTTATCATATCATAGCTTGGGTAAATACCTCTATCCCTCGGCTTCCTGAATGGCACAGGGGTTAAGGCACTGCATTGCAGTGCTAGCTGTGCCACTAGAGATTATGGATTCGAGTCCAGTCTCTGTCGCAGCCGGCTGTGACCGGGCGACCCATGGGGTGACGCACAATTGGCCCAGTGTCGTCTGGGTTAGGGGAGGGTTTGGCTGGCAGGTATGTCCTTGTCCCATCATGCGCTAGTGACTCCTGTGGCAGGCCAGGTGCAGTGCACGCTGACACGGTTGCCAGGTGTACGGTGTTTCCTCTGACACATTTGTGTGGCTAGCTTCCTGGTTAAGTGGGCATTGTGTCAAGAAGCGGTGCGGCTTGGTTGGGTTGTGTTTCGGAGGATGCACGGCTCTCGACCTTTGCCTATCCTGAGTCCGTATGGGAGTTGCAGCGATGAGACAAGACTGTAACTACCAATTGGGTAGAAAAAGGATTAATAAAAAATACCTCCATCTCATAGGTCTCACAGGAATTTGACCTAATTTATACAGCAGGACTTGTTCATTCAAAACAGTTGACAGGGATATACAGTAAGTCAACAATATTATTTTTAGTGCAGTGAAACAAGATGTTTACATTAATGTTACGGCTAGACGTTCTGCTAACGGAACCCCTCGACAACATCCGGTGAAATGGCAGAGCACCAATTTCAAATTAAATTACTATAAATATTAAACTTTCATGAAATCACAAGTGCAATACATCAAATTAAAGCTTAACTTGTTGTTAATCCAGCCGCTGTGTCAGATTACAAAAAGGCTTTACGGCAAAAGCAAACCATGCAATTAATTATCTGAGGACAGCGCCCCATCATACAAATGCATAACAAATCATTTTCAACCAGGGAGGTGCGACATGAAAGTCAGAAATAGCGATATAAAAAATGCCTTACCTTTGATGATCTTCTTCTGTTGGCACTCCAAAATGTCCCAGTTACATCACAAATAATCCTTTTGTTCGATAATGTCCGTCTTTATATTCATAAAAACTCAGTTTAGCTGGCACGCTTCAGTCAAAAATCCACTCAGTTTCCCTCCATCAAGATGCATAGAAAATGAATCCCAAATGTTACTAATAAACTTTTCAAAACAAGTCAAACAACATCTATAATCAAACCTTAGGTATCCTATTACGCAAATAAACAATAAAACTTAAGACGGAGAATCGTTATTGTCTTTACCGGAGATAAACAAAAAGAACGCACACTCGTCCATGTGCAATGAAACACTACAAGCCAAAATGGGAGCCACCTAGAAAAACTACAATTTCTGGGTCATTTTTCCAAAAACAAGAATGAAACTCTTTCTAAAGACTGTTGACATCTAGTGGAAAATCTAGGAAGTGCAATTTGGGAGGACAGGGGCTTATAATTATTGTACTTGCCATTGAAAATAGAGGTAAGCTCATTTTTTTGGAGGGGGGATGGTTTTCCTCGTGGTTTCGCCTGCGATATCAGTTATGTTATACTCACAGACATATTTTAACAGTTTTCAAAACTTTAGATTGTTTTCTATCCAAATCTACCAATTATATGCATATCCTAGCTTCTGGGCCTGAGTAACAGGCAGTTTACTTTAGACACGCTTTTCATCCGGACGTGAAAATAGTGCCCCCTAGCCCAAAGAGGTTAAAGCTTATACTGTAAGTATTGTGTTATCAAGTCCAAATAGATGAAAGCGATATTTGAGTTATCTTTTTGTGTTGAATGGTGAAAGACTTGGTGGTATCCATTTAAGTATCTTAGCAGGTAGCCTAGTGGTTAGAGCATTGGACTTGTAACTGAAAGGTTGCAAGATTGAATCCCAGAGCTGACAAGGTAAAAATCTGTCATTCTGCCCCTGAATAAGGCAGTTAAACCACTTTTCCTAGGCTGTCATTGAAAATAAGAATTTGGTCTTAACAGACTTGCCTAGTTAAATAAAGGTAAAATAAAAAGTAACATTTATCACTGAGGTGGTTGGGACCTGATGAGAAGGGGAGAGGAAGGGCTGATGATATGTGTGAACTGTTATTTACTGGGACTCTGTCCATCTGTGGAGCCCAACCCTTATGAGTGTGCACTGTCCAGATTATCCAACTTTTGCACATCTGGAGTAGGTCTGGTAGTGGTTACTTGCACACAGATACATATATGAGATGTGCACACACTCAGATTCAGGATTCTCAGACCATGAGTAACATGATTCTCTGGTCTGATGAAACCAAGATTGAACTCTTTGGCCTGAATGCCATACGTCACGTCTGGAGAAAACATGGTGGTGGCAGCATCAGGCTGTGGGGATGTTTTTCAGCAGCAGGGAGACTAGTCAGGATCGAGGGAAAGATGAACGGAACAAAGTACAGAGAGATCCTTTCTGAAAACCTCCTCCAGAGCGCTCAGCACACAGCCAAGACACACAACCCTAAGCACACAACCCTAAGCACACAACCCTAAGCACACAGCCAAGACAACGCAGGAGTCCTTTAGTGGCCCAGCCAGAACCTGGACTTGAACCCGATCGAACATCTCTGGAAAGACCTGAAAATAGCTGTGGAGCAACCCTCCCCATCCAACCGAACAGAGCTTTAAAGGATCTGCAGAGAAGAATGGGAGAAACTCTCAAAATACCGGTGTGCCAAGCTTGTAGCGTCATACCCAAAAAGACTATAAGCTGTAATCGCTGCCAAAGGTGCTTCAACAAAGTAATGAGTAAAGGGTCTGAATACTTATGTAAATGTCATATTTATGTTTTTTATTAGAAATACATTTGCAGAAATGTCCAAAAACATGTTTTTGTTTGGTCATTATGGGGTATTGTGTGTAGATTGATGAGGGGGAAAACTATTTAATACATTTTAGAATAAGGCTAACGTAACAAAATATGTAAAAAGTCAAGGGGTCTGAATACATTCCGAATGCACTGTATGACACACACATACAGATATATAGATTCAAATACATTATGATTTATGTCTTTAAAAGCACACACACAGTAAATGTGTCTCCCATATGCATATACATACAACAGAGATATTTTCAGGTTCCAAAAAATGTCTGTCTCAGCATTTTCCAGTAGTTTTGTTTTGTGACCAGATTTCCCTGAAAAGTTGAGAGGCTTCCCCCAGGGAAAAAGAAAATAAACACTGGCAAATGCCCCCACTCCTCCTTCTCATCCCCCTCTCCTCCTCCTCCGTTTTACAGTCATCCATCCAGACAAGAGAAGCACATTAACCCAGCTTCAGTGACCCACCCTCTCCATCCTCTTTCCATCTTTTTTCCATCTCCACCTATCCTCTCCTTCTCCCACATACAGCCTAGGCAGTGCATGATAGCCAAGGGGCCAGGGTTCTGGTCTAGAAGCACGGTTTTGACTGCTCCTACAGTTTTGCTTTGGTACTTCAGTTTAACTGACACGCAGCCCATGAAGAACATTTCCATAGATGGCCACATAGAGAAGTCAGATTTGAAAACATCACCTTTGTGCACAAAACATCCATTGGATTATTCAAATAATTGTCTCTGAGGCCAAGATACAGTACTAACATTTTATATTTAACCATGCCTGCCATGTTTTTGGATGACATTGTTGCTGCTCGCACTGCTCCCTGTGCACACTGAGTGCTAGTGCGCATGTGATGTTGGTCTGTATAAACCGGATGCAACTCATTGTAAATAAGAATTTGTTCTTAATTGACCTAGTTAAATAAAGGTAAAATAAATACAGTAGGCAGTGCATGGATAACAATTGATATTTGACAAGCTGATCCTTATTCCTAAGTTTAACTGTAACACACTCATGCAGTGGCTTCAGAAAGTATTCATAATCCTTGTTAATCATTTAAAAAAATGAATCCACAATCTACACACAATACATCCTAATGACAAAGGAAAAACATATATTTTTTGAAAAAATGTAACATTTATTGAAAATGAAATACAGAAATATCTAATTTGCATAGTTATTCACACCCAATCATTTGTAGAAGCACCTTTGGCGTCGATTACAGCTTTGAGTCATTTTGGGTCTGCATAAGCACATCTGGATTTGGGGATTTTTTCCGCATTCTTCCTTGCAGATGTTCTCAAGTTCTGTTAAGTTACAGTAGATGGGGAGCGGCAGTGAACAGCAATCTTCAAGTATTTCCCAAGATTTTCAATAGGGATTCAAGTCTGGGCTTTGGCTGGGCCACTCAAGGACTTTCACATTCTTGCTCTGAAGCCATTCCAGTATTGCTTTGGCTGTATGCTTCAGGGTCATTGTTCTGTTGGAACGTAAATCTTCACCCCAGTCTAAGGTCATTTGCACAGTGAACAGGTTCTCATCAAGGATTTGCCTATATTTGGTCCATTTCTTGTTCCCTCTGTCCTTACCAGTCTCCCAGTCCCTGCTGCTGAAAAGCATCCCAATAGCATGATGCTGCCACCACCATGCTTCACAGTAGGGAATGTGATAGATGAGTGATGAGATGTGCCTGGTTTTCTCCAGACATAGCATTTTCCATTCAGGCCAAAGAGTAATTTTTTGGTCTCATTAGACCACAGGTTATGCTCCGAGTCTTTCACTTGCCTTTTTGCAAACTCCAGGCGTGCTGTCATGTGCCTTTTTCTCAGGAGTGGCTTCCGTCTGGCACACTCTCCCATAAAGCCCAGATCGGTGAAGTGCTGTAGAGACTGTTGTCCTTCTGGCAGGTTCTCCCATCTCAGCCAAGGAACTCGGTAGTTCTGTCAGAGTGGTCATTGGGTTCTTGGTCACCACCCTTGCCAAGGTCCTTCTTGCTCGGTTGCTCAATTTGGTCGAACGGCCAGCTCTTGGCAGAGCCTGGGTAGTTCCATATTTTTTCAATTTCTCAATGATGGAGACCACTGTGCTCTTGGAAACTTTCAGCACTTTTGAAATTATTTTACACCGTTCCCTAGATATATGCCTCATCACAATTCTAGAGATCTACAGACAGTTTCTTGGACTTCATGGCATAGTTTCTGCTTTGACATGCATTGTCGACTGTGGGAACTTATGTAGACAGGTGTGTTTCTTTATAAAGCATGTCCAAAAATGTTAATTGGCCACAAGTGGACTCAATCAAGTTGTAGTGATGTCTCAAGGATGATCAAAGGAAATTGAATGCACCTGAGCTCAATTTGGAGTGTAAATGAGATATTTCTGTATTTAATTTTCAATACATTTGCAAACATTTCTCAAAATATTTTCACTTTTGTGTGTAGATGGGTGAAAAAACATCAACACCAACACCAATGTTTAATTCAGGCTGTAACACAATAAAATGTGGAAATAAGTCAAGGGGTATGAATACTTTCTAAAGGCACTGTATATATGCCGGTCAAACATCCACTACCCTGAGAATTTGATGCAGTGCACATGTCCCCCATGCAGGAATCAAACCCAGAACCTTGGTGTTTCAAGCAGCATGGTTTAACCAACTGAGTCATCACAACTAAGTCATAAAGCCCCTATTTGTTTTTCTGACCACAAGGCCTAACCAGGAAAAACTCTGGTGGGGTCCTAGTCAACCATGCACCAAAGCAGGCAACCAACCTCCTGTTGGGTCACCAGCAAACCACTACTCTAGCAACACCGAGGCCATACAGCAATGCTGCACAATAACGGAGTCATCAGAACCACTATGAGTAAGGCTCTGAAATTTGGTCACCAAGCCAATAGGCTAGCAACACTTTGACTGTGCAGCTATGCTAAGCTATTCCACTGTCTCTTGGATAATTGCTAACTGCACATCAGATCCGGTCATAGCTAGATGGGATGCAGCTTATGTCAAACTGAAGTCAAAAGTTGCATGTTCGGGGAGAATCTTTGCATTTTAGCTAAACCAAACCTTAACCCAATTCTCTTAACCTGCTACGGTGCCTTGCAAAAGTATTCACCCCAAAATACAACGTAAATCTACCTAACTACCCCATTCGTCTTCATCTAATGAAATACTGTCTACTTTGTGTTTGTGTGTATTTGTGTGGGTGTACGGGTGTGCATGTTTACAGATGTAATATACAATGAGCATACAAAACATTAAGAGCACCTGCTCTTTCCATGACATAGACTGACCAGGTGAATCCAGGTACAAAGCTATGATCCCTTACTTGTTAAATCCACTTCAATCAGTGTAGATGAAGGGGAGGAGACAGGTCAAATAAGCCTTTGGGACAATTGAATAAAATGATTGTGTACATGTGCCATTCAGAGGGTAAATGGACAAGACACTAGATTTAAGTGCCTTTGAACGGGGGTATGGTAGTAGGTGCCAGGCACACAGGTTTGTGTTAAGAACTGCAATGCAGGCTGAGTTTTTCATGCTTAACAGTTTTCTGTGTGTATCAAGAATGGCCCACCATCCAAAGGACGTCCAGCCAACTTGACACAACTGTGGGAAGCATTGGAGTCAACATGGGACAGCATCCCTGTGGAACGCTTATGACACCTTGTAGAGTCCATGGCCCGACGAATTGAGGCTGTTCTGAGGGAAAAAGGAGTGAGGGGGGGTGCAACTCAATATTAGGAAGGTGTTCCTAATGTGTGGTATACTCAGTATACACTGATCACAAGGTTATGAGAGAGATCTACATGAGTCCTCTGGATTATACAATCAAAATCTGATTAATGCTGTCGAACCACCTGAGACTAGAGTCTGGCATGTGGACAGTCAATCGCGCTGACATTTAGATTGAGACACTGAACTGCAAGTGTCAGCATCTGGGTTCAAACCTGGGTCTAATGCATGCCAGAAGAGTGCATGATTAGCCTTTTAAGTCAAACAATATGGCCTTGGGCATTGTTCAGGAGCCAATGTACTGTAACTCTGCAGGTCTTAACCAATGTTACTCGTCACGTGTGTGTGTTCAACAAAACACCTGCAGACACCTATAAATCTTCACATGTTGTCATCTCTAATTGATGTTGTGGGCACATCATAAGATTTTTCACCTTGTCGGCTCCGGTATTCGAACCAGCGCCCTTTCGGTTACTGGCTCAATGCTGTCACCTCGAGGCTACCTGCGGCCGCATATTAGTCCATGTGTGTGTGGGGAGTGGTGGTGGATTGTGTGTGTGTATCTGTGCGTACATCTTTGTGTGCTTGCACTCACGTGGGTGCGCATATGTGTGTATCCTGTGTGTGGTAGTGTACCACAGCTGTGCCAATAAAATATTCTCATTGCTGCTGGCTCTCATCAGAGAAGGAATATCTAATTCTGTATGTGTTTTAGTTACCGTTTCCTCTCCTATTTCCTCTCGTCCATTCTAAATTACACTCACAAGTCACAACTCAGCTTTTAATTGGAGTAGCCACCGTGGCTTCTACTATAAAATAACATGTGTTTGAAACATGTATATGAATCTCCAACAATGACTCATGATTAGAATAACTATTTAAACTCCTTCACTTCTAATTCCTGTGTCTTTAGCTATATCTGAAAATCCTATAATGACCTTGCAATTTCCTTTTCCGTTCTCTGGTATCCTTTAATTTAGCAGTTTGACTTTGATCACACTGTAACACTTTATATTATGTTGTCGCGTAAAATGTGCCAACTGCCAACAGAGGACCTTTGCAATGATTGAGATTTTTACTCCAACCAGATCCTTCTTAGAATTTGTGTCCCGAAACAGTAGCCTACTAGTTATCTTGAATACGGGCCTCAAATGGATCATGCATGTGCAACTGATTTGAGTTGCTTAAATTCAGGTTGAAATATCCCCACACGCGGCATTGAATTGCTAGCTTTTCGGTGGCGCAGCTGGCTAAGGTATATCAAGAAGAAGGTCACAATTGTTTCCAAGACAGAGGATCCGAAATCGACTCCAGGATGAGCTCGTGTGGAAGGAAGCTATACTGTTGAGCAGCAGCATGACGCTTGGTTTATTTGTTGATTTTATTAGGATCCCCATTAGCCGACACCAATGGTGACAGCTAGTCTTACTGGGTTCTGACACATAACGAAAAAGACTTTACAGACAAAATACTTTACAATTTAAAAAACATGAACATGTAGTGTGCATGTGTGTGCATCTATCAGTTACACATACATGTCAGTACATACACACAACAAGTAGGTCAATTTTGGGAGAGGCATTGAGCCGTGAGGTGTTTTATTTGTTTTTTTAAACCAGGTTTGCTGGTTACTTGTGCTATATGAGATGGAAGGGAGTTCCTTGAAATCATGGCTCTGTATAATAGAAAGACACCTGTTGGAATGTCTGGTGGGGTAAGAGTGTGTGTCAGTGCTGTGTGTAAGTTGACTATGTAAACAATTAGGAATTTCCAACACATTAGTATTTCTTATAAAAACAAGAAGTGATGCAGTCAGCATTTCCTCAACTCTTAGCCAAGAGAGACTGACATGCATAGTATTGATATTAGCCCTCTGATTACAATGTAAATCAAAACTTGCTGCTTTGTTCAGAGCCAACTGCAGTTTAACTAGGTCCTTCTTTGCAGCGCTTGACCATATGATTGGACAATAATGAAGATAAGATAAAACCAGAGCCTCTAGGACTTGATTTGTGGGGTGTGGTGTCAAAAAATCCATTCATTACCAGATTCAGCTGAGGTCTAGAACTTAGGGAAGGATTTGTACCAAATACAATGCTCTTAGTTTTAGAGATGTTCAGGACCAGTTTATTACTGGCCACCCATTCCAAAACTGACTGTGACTATTTGTTAAGGGCTTCAGTCACCTCATTAGCTGTGGTTGCTGATGAGTATATGGTTGACTCATCAGCATACATGGACACACATGCTTTGTTTAATACCAGTGGCAGGTCATTGGTAAAAATATAAAAGAGTAGAGGGCCTAGAGAGCTTCCCTGCGGTACACCACACTTTATATGTTTGACATTAGTGAAGCTTCCATTAAAGAAAACCCTCTGAGTTCTATTAGATAGATAGCTCCTCTGAATCCACAATATGGCAGAGGTTGAAAAGCCATAACACATACAACAACATGTTATGGTCAATAATATCAAAGGCTGTACTGAAATCTAATAATACATCTCCCACAATCTTCTTATTATACATTTCATTTGTTTACAGAAAAATGGCATTGTATATGGTCAAACATTTTTCCCTAAAGCAGCAAGCTGATAGGCTGGCTGTTATAACCAGTAGTCATGGGTAGTGGAATGACTTTGGCTTCCCTCCAGGCCTGAGGAAAACACTTTCCTCTAGGCTCAGATTAAAGATATGACAGCTTGGAGTGGCTATAGAGTCAGCTACCATCCTCAGTAGCTTTCCATCTAAGTTGTCAATGCCAGGTGGTTTGTCATTGTTGATTGATAACAATAATTGTTCCACCTCTCCCACACTAACTTTACTAAATTCTAACAATGCTTCTCATTCTCTCTTTTATTCATTTTTTTTATGCATGAATACGATGACGCACTGTTCGTTTTGGGCATTTCCTGCCTAAGTTTGCCCACTTTGCCAATGAAGTAATCATTAAAATAATTGGCAACATCAAATGGTTTTGTGATGAATAAGCCATCTGATTTGACGAATGATGGAGTTGAATTTGTCTTTCTGCCCATCATTTAATTTAAAGTACTCTGAAGTTATATTATTGATCTTGGCTTCATAATACCGTATCTTCTTATTTTTGTTGCATTTAGTCACACAATTTCTCAATTCGCAGTAAGTCATCCAGTCAGATCTCTTTCAACCATACAGTATTTAAATTCCTCATCAACCATTAACAGTTCTAATAGTCAGTTTGTCTACAGGTGCATGTTTATCAATAATTGGAAGAAGCATACTCATCAATTTGTCAAGTGCAGTGTCTGGATGCTCCTTATTAATCACATCAGTTCCAACAAATATTGTAACAACATCCACATAAGAGTCAGAGCAAAATCTTTTTTATGATATTTTTTATGGCACCGAAGAGGATGGCTGACGTTTTACATGGCCGTAACCAATTGTGCTATTTTGTTCTTTTTTTTTTTTTTTTAACTTCTTTTTTTTAACTTATTTTGCATATAATGTTGGTGCTACCGTCTGTTATGACCGGAAATAACTACTGGACATCAGAACTGGGATTACTCAGTACAAACTGGAAGAAGCTTTTTTTTTTCCTTTTTCATGCTAGGGTCTATTTTTCTCCACTTCCTGTCTGACTGACGTTCCCAAAGTAAACTGCCTGTTACTCAGGCCGAGAAGCCAGGATATGCATATAATTGGTACCTATGGATAGAAAATACTTTGAAGTTTGTAGAAATGTTAAAATAATGTATGGGACTATAACACAATTGATATGGTAGGAGAACATCAAATTGTTTTGTTGTTGAGATCCCATCCTCTTTCAATGGAAAGCAATGGGTCCTATGCAATTCCAGCTCCCAGATTGCAATTCCTATGGCTTCCACTAGATGTCAACAGTCTTTGTTCAAGGTGTCAGGCTTGTATCTTCCCAAACGAGGAAGAATTTTGAGTTTTGGTACAGGGAGTCAGAGTTGGAAATCGTACTACAGAGGCAAGCACATATGGCCCAGTACATCACTGGGGCCAAGCTTCCTGCAATCCAGGACCTATATAATAGGCGGTGTCAGAGGAAAGCCCATAAATTGTCAGAGACTCCAGTCACCCAAGTCATAGACTGTTTTCTCTGCTACCGCACGGCAAGCGATACCGGAGTGCCAAGTCTAGGACCAAAAGGCTCCTTAACAGTTTCTACCACCAAGCCATAAGACTGCTGAACAATTAAGCAATCAAATGGCCACCGGACTATTACATTGACAGCCCCCCTCCATTTGTTTTGTACACTACTGCTACTCGCTGTTTATTATCTATGCATAGTCACTTCACCCCTACCTACATGTACAAATTACCTCTAACCTGTTCCCCCGCACAATGACTCGGTACTGGTACCCCCTGTATATAACCTCATTATTGTTATGTTATTGTGTTACTTTTTATCATTTTTTACTTCAGTTGATTTGGTAAGTCTTTTCTTAACTCTTCTTGAACTGCACTGTTGGTTAAGGGCTTGTAAGTAAGCATTTGACGGTAAGGTCTACACTTGTTGTATTTTGTGCATTTGACAAATAAAGTTTGATTTGATTTGATTATATTTATATTAAATTTTAGGCCCAGCTTCCAGAACTTTCCTGGATATAGCCACTATATTGTGATCACTTGATGCAATAGGTATGGATACAGCTTTAGAACAAAGTTCTACAGTATTACTAAAAATGTGATCAATACATGTGGATGATCTTGTTCATGTTGTGTTTGTAAACACCCTGGTAGATTGATTAATAACCTGAACCAGATGACAGGCACTGGTTACAGTGAGAAGCTTCCTCTTGAGACAACCGCTTGATGAAACCCAGTCAATATTCTGGTCACCAAGAAAGTAGACTTTTTTTATTTACATCAAATACAGTATTTACATTTACATTTTAGTCATTTAGCAGACGCTCTTATCCAGAGCGACTTACAGTGGTGAATGCATACATTTCATTTCATGCATTTTTTTGTACTGTATCAAGCATTTCACACACATTATTTATATACTGACTGTTAGAAAATAATAGGATTTAGATGAGGCAGGTGTACCTGCAACCACAACACTTCAATAACACTTGACATGAGATTGAGGGATATGGCTCTTATATACAGCAACACATCTCCCATAAGCACCTGAAAATAAGCAGTGAATTAAATTATTTTTTGAGGTCACTAAACCATTGCAATCACATTGCTGGACATGTTATGATACTCACCTTTGCTCCTTCTGGTAGGTCCCGGCATCTTTTCATAACCAGGGGATCAGTCTGGCACCCAACTGTGCACTTTGTCTAACAGAAAAACAAGATAATCATCATCCCTCAATTATAAACATAGCTCAAGAAATAACGTGATTTTACTTGTTTGAACAACATAAAAAATATTAACTACTGTACTGCATTTGTACTTGCAGGAAATAAAGAAGACTTCATAAAAAGAAAGGCATATTGCCTTTATTTGACACTGGGGAGGTGATGGGTCAATCAGAAATGTTGTGTCGCTGACTGCTCTTCCATCTCGTGCGTCAGCAGTTGGTCAGGATCGTTATCAGGATTGTGCACTGGGTGAGTAGGACATTGTTCTCCTCTAATTGTGGAAATGTTGTGGAGAATCACACATGCCACAATAATGTCACATGTCCTTTCTGGGGTGACCCTGAGCCTATGAAGGCACTGGAACCTGGCCTTGAGCATCCCAATGGTCATCTCTACCTCAGGATCTGGGTAAGGAATCAGCAAATAGGACTGGCAGGTGTACCCTCTGTCACCGAGCAGGTAACCATCGAACTGTCCTATGATAACACGAGGATACAGTTTAAATGTTCAGTTGCAATAGGAGGAAACAAAATATTGATTATAATAGGATATAGCTATATACACTACCGTTCAAAAGTTTGGTGTCACTTAGAAATGTCCTTGTTTTAAAGATTTATTTTTAAATGTCAGTTTTATTGCTTCTTTAATCAGAACAATAGTTTTCAGCTGCGCTAACATAACTGCAAAAGGGTTTTCTAATGATCAATTAGCCTTTTAAAATGATAAACTTGGATTAGCTAACACAACGTGCCATTGGAATACAGGAGTGATGGTTGCTGATAACTTGTTATGGATAGGGGGCAGTATTTTCACGGCCGGATAAAAAACGTACCCGATTTAATCTGGTTATTACTCCTGCCCAGAAACTAGAATATGCATATAATTAGTAGCTTTGGATAGAAAACACTCCAAAGTTTCTAAAACTGTTTGAATGGTGTCTGTGAGTATAACAGAACTCAAATGGCAGGCCAAAACCTGAGAAGATTCTGTACAGGAAGTACCCTGTCTGACCATTTCTTGGCCTTCTTTGTCATCTCTATCCAAAACAAAGGATCTCTGCTGTAACGTGACACTTCCTAAGGCTCCCATAGGCTCTCAGAAGGCGCCAGAACGTTGAATGATGACTCTGCTGTCCCAGGCTGAAAAACAGTAGCGCATTTGGTAAGTGGTCGATCTGAGAACAATGACACGGGTGTGCGCGTGCACGTGAAGAGTCCATTTTACTTTTTCAGTCTTTGAACGAAAACGACGACTCCCGGTCGGAATATTATCGGGATTTTACGAGACAAATCTCAAAAAAATTGATTTTAAACAGCGTTTGACATGCTTCGAAGTATGGTAAAACCTTCGGATAGTGTCTTGAATGCACAAACAAAACGCCGCTATTTGGATATAACCATGGATTATTTGGAACCAAACCAACATTTGTTGTTGAAGTAGAAGTCCTGGGAGTGCATTCTGACGAAGAACAGCAAAGGTAATCCAATTTTTCTTATAGTAAATCTGAGTTTGGTGAGTACCAAACTTGGTGGGTGTCAAAATAGCTAGCCCGTGATGGCGAGCTATCTACTCAGAATATTGCAAAATGTGCTTTCACCGAAAAGCTATTTTAAAATCGGACACCGCGATTGCATAAAGGAGTTCTGTATCTATAATTCTTAAAATAATTGTTATGTTTTTTGTGAACGTTTATCGTGAGTAATTTAGTAAATTCACCGTAAGTGTTCGGTTGGGAATGCTAGTTCTGAACGTCACATGCTAATGTAAAAAGCTGTTTTTTTATATAAATATGTACTTGATTGAACAAAACATGCATGTATTGTATAACATAATGTACTAGGAGTGTCATCTGATGAAGATCATCAAAGGTTAGTGCTGAATTTAGCTGTGGTTTTGGTTTTTGTGACATTATATGCTAGCTTGAAAAATGGGTGTCTGATTATTTCTGGCTGGGTACTCTGCTGACATAATCTAATGTTTTGCTTTCGTTGTAAAGCCTTTTTGAAATCGGACAGTGTGATTAGATAAAGGAGAGTCTTGTCTTTAAAATGGTGTAAAATAGTCATATGTTTGAAAAATTTAAGTTTTCGGATTTTCGAGGAGTTTGTATTTCGCGCCACACCCAATCATTGGATATTGGAGTGGTGTTCCGCTAGCGGAACGTCTAGATGTAAGAGGATAATGGACCTCTGTACGCCTATGTAGATATTCCATAAAAAAGCTGCCGTTTCCAGCTACAATAGTCATTTACAACATTTAACAATGTCTACACTGTATTTCTGATCAATTTGATGTTATTGGACAATTGGACAATTTTTTTTGCTGTTCTTTCAAAAACAAGGACATTTCTAAGTGACTCCAAACTTTTGAACAGTAGTATATATAAACTCACCATGGGCAAATCTAGCACTCAGTGTCCACTCACAAAAGATTTGTGAGTCATGCACAGACCCAGGCCACTTGATCTTCACAGTACAGAACAGTAATTAGCTGCAGTAGCTGTATTGTGAAGCATCTTTCATTTAGAATGCTAAAGGCTACTATTTAGGCCTATCTGCACATTAATGCTGAGAAAAGACTTCCTATTCACATAATCTCCTTCATTTACTGAAGGAGCTGTGATAGGAATATGAGTGCCATCTATGCAGCCAATCACACCTGGAAACCCTAAAATATGTAAATTAACTGATTAGTGCTTCAAGTCTCAAAGCTTCATACTAAATAAATGAATTATTGCTTAGACTGGTACCTGCAATTCTGTGTAATTCTTCTTTGAGTATTGTGGGTCTGTGACTTGTGAACACCAGAAAAGTGTACAGTAAACGTTTCAGTGCAAGAGACATTTCTGACAGCCCGACACACGGTTGCCTTGGCGTCACCAATGTTATATGTTATATAGAAAACTCCCGTCGGCAACACAAAGAATTTGTTCCCAAACTGAGATCATGTCCATGGTGTGTCATATGAACGATATGAGGGCTGAGAATATTGTTCAATATTGTTTTCTCTTCAAGAAAATAACACGCCATGTCTGATCCCTCCTTCAGTCTGCAGGCTTCAGCTAAAGAGGAGGAGAAACTCAGGGTTAGTTGAAGAAAACCTGCCAGAGAGCAGGTTAGCTTCACGGAGTATGTTACCATAGTAACTGACTCACAGTTAAACTGAACTAGCTTTGTGAAACCGAAAACCCAGAGTTTCCTTCAACTCAGAGTCAACTAACTCTGAGTTTTCACTAAACCCACTTTCTGAAACAGGGCCCTGGACTACTGTTCAGTTATGTGGTCAGAAAATTGCAATTGGCTCAGAACAGGGCAGCACGGCTGGCCCTTGGATGTACACAAAGAGCTAACATTAATCATATGGATGTCAATCTCTCCTGGCTCAAAGTGAAGGAGAGATTGACTTCATCACTACTTGTATTTGTGAGAGGTCTGGACATGTAGAATGCACCAAGCTGTCTGAATTACTGGCACACAGCTCAGACACCCATGCATACCCCACAAGACAAGCCACCAGAGGTCTATTCATAGTCCCCAAGTCCAGAACAGACTACGGGAGGCACACAGTACTACATAGAGCCATGACTACATGAAACTCTATTCCACATCAAGTAACTGATGCAAGCAGTAGAATCAGATTTTAAAAAGCAGATAAAAATACACTGTGAAGAGACACAAACACATGCATACACACACACGATAACGTACGCTCTATACACACACGTACACATGGATTTTGTATTGGTGATATGTAGTGGTAGAGTAGTGGCCTGAGGGCACACACGTAATGTGTTGTGAAATCTGTTGTGAATGTATTGTAATGTTTTTAAAATTGTATAACTGCCCTAACTGCCTGATGATTATCAAAATATACATAACCAGATACATAACCAGCAGTCTATGGTCTAGCTAGCGGTATACTCACCACCATTGGGGACCAATGAACTCCAACCACCTATTCCACATGATAGAGTCCTTCGGTAAGGGCTTTTCAGTTTCAAACGTCCTTTGAATGCATTAGGAACAATGAAACAACGGCGCCCCATTCAAAGAATGGAAGCAAAGTGGGCAGGGTCGATTTGCACGTGGAGCTTGGCAAAAGGGGGCATGACTTCCTTGACATAAATGTAATCCAAACCCAACCTTGATTTATTCGTTGTGACGTGCTGAGGTTCCAAACTCCATTTTAGATAAGACTGACTTCATTACCTAAATTACACTGTTTCTGACTAATATCAATGCCACATAAGCCATTTTCAAAGGGATTAGTTGGTTTTTAAGGGCAGATGCTCTTTTATTCTTGCACAGAATACAACCTAGCTGATGCGATGCAATTTTCCCGATTTTGGATAACTTTTTTTCTCTGGCCTCCATTGATTTATTCACCCTAATTCTGGACATCCTACAAGGGTAAAAACTCCAATAACCTTTCAACGGATTAAGATATGACGTTTGGACTATTGGTTTTCTTAGATGATTGTTTAACCCACTGGACAAATTATGCATTTTTGATTGGACACCCTACATTTAGGCTTGTCACCTACAGTTGGTAGCAGAGGGGATGAGAAACAACACTAGTGATCAACACTAGTGATCATTGCAATCATTGTGGGGCTGGGATTTCAGATGGAAAAAATAAATGAGTCAGAGAAGGAGAGAGAATTAGAAAGATAGTGAAAGCGAGGAAGGGGGGGGTTATTTTTTAATTTTATTACCTGTGTATTGTGTTTATGAAGTATATGACAAATTACTTTGGAGCTGTGCTTTGCAAGGGGGAGAAGAAGAGGGGAGAATAGAGAGGAGGAGAAGAGGGAGTATTGTGAATTTTCCAGTACATGTGGCAATTATTTATTTCAGAAGGAGCCAGCAAAACTAGTGCACTCTATATGTGCTCTGGGTCATTAGACACCATTAGACATGCATCTGTTTAGGGTTGGACACGACTGGTTATTCCTGTAACTGTGTTATGGCCAACTATGTACTATTGCTATGGTTACACTTCTTGGGTCTTTTCCATTTCAGAGGAGTTAGCAGGATGACATGTATGGTTATTTCTGTGGAGTGCCAAGGACTGTTACTATGGTCCTACATGCATGAACCTGGCTTAAGGCGAGTACAAGTCTATTTTTGAACTATTTCTGTGGCTCTACGGATTCCATGCCCTAATATAAAATCAAACTAAACTTAGTGCAAGGCAATAAGATAACGGTGGCTAAATGCCAGAGGGGATGAGTCATTAAGAGGAGTGACTATTAGTGTGACGTAAGGAGGAATAATGTATAAAATGTGTGTGCCAAGACTGGAAGGGAGATGCTTCATGAATCAGCTCGGATTTTGTTATATTGTTAATAAAAGTCTATTTGAACGCACATGCTCGGTATTTGAGAATTATTATTGACTGAATAATTCCACGACCGCAGAAGAACAGGGGAGGGTAGAAAGAACAGAACAGGATGGTCTGACCTGCTGTGTTACGAACAACACACACTCCACCAGAGCAAAGAGCAGACCTTTCATTCCCAGTGGAGACCAAGCCCAGTTGTGGCTATCCCCCATCACCCAGTGCTGTGTGTGGGTGTGGTGTGGCGCTGAGCCCTGGTGGTGTACGTGGGTGTGTCTGGGACAACCCTGAGGTGGTGGTGGATTGAATTATGAGGTTAGACAAAGGGCACTGTGAACCCCTGACCCGAGAAGGCTATAGCTACAGTATACTGTATACCTCAGGTCCAAAACATTTTCACAGGGATCCATCCAGCTTCAGCTACACGCACACACACACACACACACACACACACACACACACACACACACACACACACACACACACACACACACACACACACACACACACACACACACACACACACACACACACACACACACACACACACACACACACACACACACACTTGGGCTAGTCCCTACATGCAAGGATCCCCTCATCCCCCCAATTGGAAACCTTTTCTCAGACACACATAAGAAATTCCACTTTAGGACTGCTTTATTTATGTTTTTTTTCTTACTGTAAAGTGGGACAATCGTTTGAATTGAGTGTCTACCTGCCCTACCCATTTTCCTGTGTGTCCACATGAATTAGCACTGAGTAATTGTTCATAACATGCACCGTTATACCTTGTAGTTCCTTTAACATCTAGGTCCTTGTATCAGTTTCTGGGTCTGTATTCTCTAGTGTGTGTGTGACACTGCAGAGAATTGTGATCGGGCCCTAAAGGAGGAGTGAAGGTGTTAGGTGATAACTCAGGAAAAATCTGCTGTTTGTTCTACACACTCCCACTGGTTTGCTACTAACTCCCATAACTCCCAAAAGATACACAGTGTCAGCTTACTCACTCTTCCACCTTTGATAGTGATAGCCTGAGAACCACTTGGGGGCGATTAGGAGCAAAACAACTCAATTACTGTTTTTATTGGTCTTCTGGTGAATGTAGGCCACATGTTCTGTTCATGATAGCCCCCCCACATCTCTCACTCTTTATCCTCCTCTTTTTCTCCTCCTCTCTCCTATCTGCAGTATAATGCCAGACTGACCTTAACTAGCTGCAGCTGTTCACTCTCCAGTGAGTCCTATGCTGGCTCATGTTATTACCTCACGCACACACGCGTGCGCACGCGCGCACACACACACACACACACATGCACGCACGCACGCACGCACAGACACACACACACACACACACACACTCACCTGGCCTCGTGCGTGGAAGACACGGAAACCCTTTATGCTAGTAAGAGCTACGCTGCCAAAGGGGTGATAAATATAAAATGCAGATTCCGCTTAAGTCATCTTTCTCTATCTCTCCCTTTCCCTCACTCACTCACTCACTTCACTGTTTTGAAGGGTGCACGTTGAAGAGGGTGATGGTATGAATTAGAGGGTTCTTCTCGCTTCTGTTCTAGGATAAATCCTTATGTTTATCTGCTCTCTTTTACGCACGACCATGACGCTATACACCAATTCCAGTCAAAAGGATATTTGTTTTTACCTTTATTTAACTAGGCAAGTCAGTTAAGAACAAATTCTTATTTTCAATGATGGCCTAGGAACAGTGGGTTAACTGCCTTGTTCAGGGGTAGAATGACAGATTTTTACCTTGTCAGCTCGGGATTTAATCTTGGAACCTTTCGGTTGCTAGTCCAACGCTCTAACCACTAGGCTACCTGCCGCCCCTGGTATACTGAACAAAAATATAAACGCAACATGTAACAATTTCAACGGTTTTACTGAGGTACAGTTCATATAAGTCAATTGAAATAAATACATGAGGCCCTAATCTATGGATTTCACATGACTGGCCAGGGGCACAGCCATGGGTGGGCCTGGGAGGACATAGGCCCACCCACTGGGGAGCAAAGCCAAGCCAATCAGAATTAGTTTTACCCCACAAAAGGGCTGTTGCAGTTGTGAGGCCAGTTGGACATACTGCCAAATTCTCTAAAAAGACTTTGGAGGTGGCTTATGGTGGAGAAATTAACATAACATTATTTGGCAACAGCTCTGGTGGACATTTATGCAGTCAGCATGCCAATTGCACGCTCCCTCAAAACTTGAGACATCTGTGGCATTGTGTTGTGTGACAAAACTGAGCATAATAGAGTGGCCTTTTATTGTCCCCAGCACAAGGTGCACCTGTGTAATGTCATGCTGTTTAATCAGCTTCTTGATATGCCACACCTGTCAGGTGGATGGATTATCTTGGCAAAGGAGAAATGCTCACAAACAGGGATGTAAACAAATTTGTTCACAACATTTTAGAGAAATAAGATTTTTGTGCATATCTTTTATTTCGGCTCATGAAACATGGGACCAACACTTCACATGTAATGATATCTGAAGTGTTGAGGGAGCATGCAATTGGCTGACTGCAAGAATGTCCACCAGAGCTGTTGCCAGATAACTGAATGTTAATTTCTCTACTATATAAAGCCTTCAAAACGATTTTAGAGAATTTGGCAGTACGTCCAACCAGCCAAACAAACACAGACCACATGTAACCATGTCAGCCCAGACCTCCACATATTGACTGGCTGGGCCTGGCTCCCCAGTGGGTCGGCTTGACTCCCAAGTGGCCTAATTTATTTATTTCAATTGGCTGATTTCCTTATATGAACTGTAACTCAGAAAAATCTTTTAAATTGTTGCATGTTGCATACATTTTTTTGTTCATTATATACTGTACAGCATTAACAGCATTACGTTTTTGTCATAAAAGATCCCAGAAATGTTCAATATGCACAAAAAGCTGATTTTGCTACTGATAAAAAAGCTTGATCATTACACAGACACACCTTGACCAATATAATCCATCCATAAACCTGACAGGTGTTGTTTGTCATGAAGCTGATTAAACAGCATGATCATTACACAGATGCACCTTGTGCTGGGGACAATAAAATTCTACAATTTGCCGTTTTGTCACACAACACAACGCCACAGATGTCTCAAGTTTTGATGGAGTGTGCAATTGGCATACTGACTGCAGGAATGTCCACCAGAGCTGTTTCCAGATAATTTAACATTAATTTCTCTACCATAAGCCGCTTCCAACTTTATTTTAGAGAATTTGGCAGTAAGTCCAAACGGCCTCACAACCACAGACCACCTGTAAGGCGTCGTTGAGCGAGCGGTTTGCTGATGTCATCGTTGTGAACAGAGTGCCACATGGTGGCGGTGGGGTTATGGTATACCGTGATGAGATGCTGAGGATTATTGTGAGACCCATTTTTTTAAGATATCTGTGACCAACAGATACATATCTGTATTCCCAGTCATGTGAAATACATAGATTAGCGTCTAATGCATTTATTTCAATTGACTGATTTCCTCATATGAACTGTAACTCAGTAAAATCAATGAAATTGTTGCATGTTGTGTTTATATTTTTGTTCAGTATACAGTTGGAAGTTTACATACACTTAGGTTGGAGTCATTAAAACTTGTTTTTCCACCACTCCACACATTTTTTTTGTAAACAAACTATGGTTTTGGCAAGTCGGTTAGGACATCTACTTTGTGCATGACACAAGTAATTTTTCCAACAATTGTTTACAGACAGATTATTTCACTTATAATTCACTGTATCACAATTCTAGTGGTCAGAAGTTTACATACACTAAGTTGACTGTGCCTTTAAACAGCATGGAAAATTCCATAAAATGATTTCCATGGCTTTAGAACCTTCTGATAGGCTAAATGACATCATTTGAGTCAATTGGAGGTGTACCTGTGGATGTATTTCAAGGCCTACCTTCAAACTCAGTGCCTCTTTGCTTGACATCATGGGAAAATCAAAAGAAATCAGCCAAGACCTCAGAAAAAAATTGTAGACCTCCACCAGTCTGGTTCATCCTTGGGAGCAATTTCCAAATGCTTGAAGGTACCACGTTCATCTGTACAAACAATGGTACGCATGTATAAACACCATGGGACCACGCAGCCGTCATACTGCTCAGGAAGGAGACGCGTTCTGTTTCCTAGAGATGAACATACTTTGGTGCGAAAAGTGCAAATCAATCCCAGAACAACAGCAAAGGACCTTGTGAAGATGCTGGAGGAAACAGGTACAAAAGTATCTATATCCACAGTAAAACAAGTCCTATATCGACATAACCTGAAAGGCCACTCAGCAAGGAAGAAGCCACTGCTCCAAAACCGCCATAAAAAAGCCAGACTACGGTTTGCAACTGCACATGGGGACAAAGATCGTACTTCTTGGAGAAATGTCCATGAAACAAAAATAGAACTGTTTGGCCATAATGACCATCGTTATGTTTGGAGAAAAAAGGGGGAGGCTTGCAAGTCGAGGAACACCATCCCAACCGTGAAGCACGGGGGTGGCAGCATCATGTTGTGGGGGTGCATTGCTACAGGAGGGACTGGTGCACTTCACAAAATAGATGGCATCATAAGAAAGCCTTCCCTGTAGCTCAGTTGGTAGAGCATGGTGTTTGCAGCGCCAGGGTTATGGGTTTGATACCCACGGGGGGCCAGCACAGGAAAAAAATGTATGGTATGAAATGTATGTATTCACTACTGTAAGTTGCTCTGGATGAGAGCGTCTGCTAAATGACTAAAATGTAAAAATGTAAAGTAAAATTATGTGGATATATTGAAGCAACATCTCAAGACATCAGTCAGGTTCTTAAAGCTTGGTCGCAAATGGGTCTTCCAAATGGACAATGACCCCAAGCATACTTCCAAAGTTGTGACAAAATGGCTTAAGGACAACAAAGTCAAGGTATTGGAGTGGCCATCACAAAGCCTGACCTCAATCCCATAGAACATTTGTGGGCAGAACTGAAAAAGCGTGTGCGAGCAAGGAGGCCTTACAAACCTGATCCAGTTACACCAGCTCTGTCAGGAGGAATGGGCCAAAATTTACCCAACTTATTGTGGGAAGCTTGTGGAAGGCTACCTGACACGTTTGACCCAAGTTAAAGAATTTAAAGTCAATGCTACCAAATACTAATTGAGTGTATGTAAACTTCTGACCCACTGGGAATGTGATGAAAGAAATAAAGCTGAAATAAATCATTATTTTCTATTATTCTGACATTTCACATTCCTTAAAATAAAGTGGTGATCCTAACTGGCCTAAAACAGGGAATTTTTACTAGGATTAAATGTCAGGAATTGTAAAAAACTGAGTTTAAATGTATTTGGCTAAGGTGTATTTAAACTTCTGACTTCAACTGTATACAGGGAAATGGGAAACAGCAGCCTCCCATGAGCAGAACACATTTTATAGAAAAGGCTTTATGTCTAGTTCCTCGTTTAGACCACATGGAGACACAGTGTTGAGGAAATGTATCCAAAAGGACACTCGTCTCAGGTGGAACTGTCTATAGAATGATGAGCAAACACTAAACGGCACTCCCAAGTTGGCAGAGTTTTCTGAGATGTCTACCCACACACACACGTTCACCTTGTGATGTACAGGAGGGTTGGCAGAAAACCAAGAGGTCAGAATTTAGTGTTAACCTGAGATAAAGTGGGATGAATCCTACATAGCTATGGTTCCTATCAAGAAGCTAGTTTCAATGTTGTTATGTAGAGTCCTAACTAACCATTCTAACACTGGATTCGGCAACGGATAATAACCAGTAAGTTTAATGACGTTAAAAACAAACACTTGCAAAGCTTGCTGGGTATTATTCTAATAAACTCTGCCCCCAAACAAATAGAAATGTGGTCAGTGCAGACCAGATCCAAATCTGAACGAATGATAGACGTCTAGGCTACGGTGCATTCGGAAAGTATTCAGACCCCTTGACCTTTTTCCACATTTTGTTACGTTACAGCCTTATTCTAAAATACATTTAATTGTTTTTACCCTCATTAATCTACGCACAATACCCCATAATGACAAAGCAAAAACAAGTAAAGAATTGTTTGCAAATGTATTAAAAATAAAAACATTACATTTACATAAGTATTCAGACTGTTTACTCAGTACTTTGTTGAAGCACCTTTGGCAGAGATTACAGCCTTGAGTCTTCTTGGGTATGACGCTACAAGCTTGGCACACCTGTATTTTGGGAATTTCTCCTATTCTTCTCTGCAGATCCTCTCAAGCTCTGTCAGGTTGGATGGGGAGTGTCGCTGCACAGCTATTTGCATGTCTATCCAGAGATGTTCGATCGGGTTCAAGTCCAGGTTCTGGCTGGGCCACTCAAGGACATTCAGAGACTTGTCCCGAAGCCACTCCTGCGTTGTCTTGGCTGTGTGCTTAGGGTTGTTGTTATGTTGGAAGGTGAACCTTAGCCCCAGTCTGGAGCAGGTTTTCATCAAGGAGCTCTCTGTACTTTGATCCGTTTATCTTTCCCTCGATCCTGACTAGTCTCCCAGTCCCTGCCACCGAAAAACATCCCCACTACATGATGCTACCACCATCATGCTTCACCATAGGGATGGTGCCAGGTTTCCTCCAAATGTGACGCTTGGCATTCAGGCCAAAGAGTTCAATCTTGGTTTCATCAGACCAGAGAATCTTGTTTCTCATGGTCTGAGAGTCCTTTAGGTGCCTTTTGGCAAACTCCAAGCGGGCTGTCATGTGCCTTTTACTGAAGAGTGGCTTCCGTTTGGCCACTCTACCATACAGGCCTGTTTGGTGGAGTTCTGCAGAGATGGTTGTTTGTCTGGAACGTTCTCCCATCTCCACAGAGAAACTCTGGAGCTCTGTCAGAGTGACCATCGGGTTCTTGGTCACCTCCCTGACCAAGGCCCTTCTCCCCCGATTGCTCAGTTTGACCGGTCGGTAAGTCTTGGTGGTTCCAAATTTTTTCCATTTAAGAATGATGGATGCCACTGTGTTCATGGGGACCTTCAATGCTGCAGACATTTTTTGATACCCTTCCCCAGATCTGTGCCTCGACACTATCCTGTCTCTGAGCTCTACAGACAATTCCTTAGACCTCATGGCTTGGTTTTTGCTCTGACATCTGTGGGACCTTATATGGACAGGTGTGTGCATTTCCAAATCATGTCCAATCAATTGAATTTAACACAGGTGGACTCCAATCAAGTTGTAGAAAGATCTCAAGGATGATCAATGGAAACAGGATGCACCTGAGCTCAATTTCGAGTCTCATAGCAAATGGTCTGAATACTTATGTAAATAAGGTATTACATTTTTATATATATATATATATATATATATATATATACATATATACATTTGCAAAAATGTCTAAAAATCTTTTTCGCTTTGTCATTATAGGGAATTGTGTGTAGATTGATGAGGGAAAAATTATTTTATCAATTTTAGAACAAGACAGTATTGTAACAAAATGTGGAGAAAGGGAAGGGGTCTGAGTACTTTCCAAATGCACTGTTTCATAATTTTGAACATCACAGTACAGTAAGGCACAGTTTAGTACAGTAAAGCACAGTACAACACAGAAGATTACAGTACAGTACAATATAGGACAGTAGAGTTTTATTCAGTAGAGTACATTACAGTACAGTAGAGTTTAATTTATTAGTGGAGTACAGTAAAGTACAGTACAGCAGAAAATAGTATAGTTCATTTCAGTAGAGTACAGTACAGTATTGTACAGTAGTGTTTAATTTAGTAGAGTATATTAGATTACAGTACAGTTTAGTTAAGTACACTATACTTTTCTTTACTCTACTCTAGTGTGCTGTATTGTACTCCACTTTTTTTTACTGTACTGTGTAAAATTTGTGAAACGTAGGCCATATCTAGACATTACAGTTCATGCAGCTTTTGGAGTTCTGATTATGGAATTCCGAACACATCATGCATCTACACCTACATTTGAATGTGTCTACTGTGTCCGGATTCCCTGCGCTATATTCAAATACCAGTATGCATTCTGAAAACGGGGGAACAGGCTAAATCTGATAATAACACAACAACAACTTGATGGCAGTAGCTACTGTAGCTAAATAGCCACTGTAGCTAAATAGCCGGTTAACCTTTAACTAGACAGCAAAGCTAGCTAGCAAAGCAAAAGGGATTGCAACCAGGTTAGCATTACTCTAGCCCCCCAAAAAATGTCTAAATAAGCTAGCTAGTTAGCATTTATGAAGCCAGCAAACACATTCCTCAAAACACTAAGAATGTATTTTCTCCAATGTTTAAGGAAAAAATGTGCCTTTCGCTCCCAACACACACATTTTCTGGAGACTTGTGGGCAGAGTGCTGATGATGTTGCCCACTGTATGGGCTTTCGGTAGCCTGATTTACCAGATGGGGAGAAATCAGAACACAATGTGTCCCTGACCACCACCTGAAGTGGCCAGCCAAATCTAGACCTGTCTTTTCAATGCAATCTTCTTATGCTGATAGAAGAAGTTGCATGTAAGTGTCAAGTGTAGAGACAGCCATGGACGTCTAGGATTGCTTCTGAACCAATTATAGACGTCTATGTTTAAGCTAAATGAAGGCCGGTCCGGACCAAATCTAAACATCCATGTTTGGGCCAAATATAGGCCTGTTCAGACCGGACATCTGTGATTGGTTCAGATTTGATTTGGACCGTATCAAAAATCTACGTACGTGGATTTTGAAATCAAGACCAGTCCGGACCATAGCAAAAAAAAAAAAAAAAAAAAAAAAGAAAATAAATGATGTCAAATGCTTAAGCACTACTTGTCCTATTCCAAACCTCCCAAAACAGAGGAGAGCGAAAGAAAATAAACACAATGTTTTTCCTTGTTCAAGAGAGACCAGTGTCAGGAAAACACAGTGTACACACACACAATCCATTTCTGGGTCGGTCTGTGTTCGTTTGTTGTAAAGATCCATGCTGCCCTCCAGTGGCCACGGATGCAAAACATTTTTTTGAGTAAAGTCAAGAAACACCATCATCAGACCATCAATACATATTTATAGTTGCCCATGAAGCAATGGCAGATTAAAATATTATGGATATAGAGTCTTCATATTGGGGCAAATGCTTACTTCCTAACTTCTCATTTTGACTTAAGTCTCCGCAAGCAAGGGTTACCATGTTTAAATGTGAATAAGACATTTAAACGTGTTAACCCTCGCAAGGCTGCCGGCCCAGACGGCATCCCTAGCCACGTCCTCAGAGCAAGTGCAGAGCAGCTGGCTGGTGTGTTTACGGACATATTCAATCTCTCCCTATCCCTGTCTGCTGTCCCCACATGCTTCAAGATGGCCACCATTGTCCCTGTTCCCAAGAATGCAAAAGGAAACTGAACTAAATGACTATCGCCCCGTAGCACTCACTTCTGTCATCATGAAGTGCTTTGAGAGACTAGTCAAGGATCATATCACCTCCACCTTACCGGTCACCCTAGACCCACTCCAATTTGCTTACCGCCCCACAGACGATGCAATCACCATCACACCGCACACTGCTCTATCCCATATGGACAAAAGGAATACCTATGTAGGAATGCTGTTCATTGACTATAGCTCAGCATTCAACACCATAGTACCCTCCAAGCTCATCATTAAGCTCGGGGCCCTGGGTCTGAACCCTGCCCTGTGCAATTGGGTCCTGGACTTCCTGACAGGCCGCCCCCAGGTGGTGAAGGCAGGAATCAACATCTCCACTTCCCTGATCCTCAACACTGGGGCCCCACAAGGGTGCGTGCTCAGCCCCCTCCTCCACTCCCTGTTCAAACATGATTACGTGGCCATGCACGCCTACAACTCAATCATCAAATTTGCAAACAACACAACAGTAGTAGGCTTGATTACCAACAATGATGAGACAGCCTACAGGGAGGAGGTGATGGCTCTGGGAGTGTGGTGTCAGGAAAATAACCTCTCACTCAACGTCAACAAAAGGAGATGACCGTGGACTTCAGGAAACAGCAGAGGGAGCACCCCCCTGATCCACATCAACGGGACACCAGTGGAGAAGGTGGAAAGTTTTATGTTCCTTGGCGTACACATCACCGACAAACTGAAATGGTCAACCCACACAGACAGTGTGGTGAAGAAGGAGCAACAGCGCCTCTTCAACCTCAGGAGGCTGAAGAAATGTGGCTTGTCAACTAAAACCCTCACAAACTTTTATAGATGCACAATTGAGAGCATCGTGTCGGGCTGTATCACCGCCTGGTATGGCAACGCATCACCGTGGGCAAACAACCTGCCCTCCAGGACACCTACACCACCCGATGTCACAGGAAGGCCAAAAAGATCATCAAGGACCACAACCACCTAAGCCACTGCCTGTTCACCCCGCTATCATCCAGAAATCGAGGTCAGTACAGGTGCATCAAAGCTGGGACCGAGAGAATGAAAAACAGCTTCTATCTCAAGGCCATCAGACTGTTAAATAGCCATCACTATCAGAGGCTGCAGCCTACATACAGACTTGAAATCATTGGTGACTTTAATAAATGGAACACTAGTCCCTTTAATAATGTCACATAATGTTTACATATCTTGCATTACTGTATCTCAGTCTATGCCATCCATGTATTTATATATTCTTAATTCCATTCCTTTACTTAGATTTGTGTGTATTAGATATTTGTTGTGAAATTGTTAGATATTACTTGTTAGATATTGCTACACTGTCGGAACTAGAAGCACAAGCACTTCGCTACACCCACAATAACAACTGCTAAACACTTGTATGTGACAAATAAAATTTGATATGAATACATGACTAAGTGAAAATTCATCTTAAGTTACATTTTACATTACATTTAAGTCATTTAGCAGACGCTCTTATCCAGAGCGACTTACAAAATGGTGCATTCACCTTATGATATCCAGTGGAACAACCACTTTACAATAGTGCATCTAAATCTTTTAAGGGGGGAGGGGGGGTTAGAAGGATTACTTTATCCTATCCTAGGTATTCCTTAAAGAGGTGGGGTTTCAGATGTCTCCGGAAGGTGGTGATTGACTCCGCTGTCCTGGCGTTGTGAGGGAGCTTGTTCCACCATTGGGGTGCCAGAGCAGCGAACAGTTTTGACTGGGCTGAGCGGGAACTGTGCTTCCTCAGAGGTAGGGGGGCCAGCAGGCCAGTGGTGGATGAACGCAGTGCCCTTGTTTGGGTGTAGGGCCTGATCAGAGCCTGAAGGTATGGAGGTGCCGTTCCCTTCACAGCTCCGTAGGCAATCACCATGGTCTTGTAGCGGATGCGAGCTTCAACTGGAAGCCAGTGGAGAGAGCGGAGGAGCGGGGTGACGTGAGAGAACTTGGGAAGGTTGAACACCAGACGGGCTGCGGCGTTCTGGATGAGTTGTAGGGGTTTAATGGCACAGGCAGGGAGCCCAGCCAACAGCGAGTTGCAGTAATCCAGACGAGAGATGACAAGTGCCTGGATTAGGACCTGCGCCGCTTCCTGTGTGAGGCAGGGTCGTACTCTGCGAATGTTGTAGAGCATGAACCTACAGGATCGGGTCACCGCCTTGATGTTAGTGGAGAACGACAGGGTGTTGTCCAGGATCACGCCAAGGTTCTTAGCACTCTGGGAGGAGGACACAAGGGAGTTGTCAACCGTGATGGCGAGATCATGGAACGGGCAGTCCTTCCCCGGGAGGAAGAGCAGCTCCGTCTTGCCGAGGTTCAGCTAGAGCTGGTGATCCGTCATCCACACTGATATGTCTGACAGACATGCAGAGATGCGATTCGCCGCCTGGTTATCAGAAGGGGGAAAGGAGAAGATTAATTGTGTGTCGTCTGCATAGCAATGATAGGAGAGACCATGTGAGGATATGACAGAGCCAAGTGACTTGGTGTATAGCGAGAATAGGAGAGGGCCTAGAACAGAGCCCTGGGGGACACCAGTGGTGAGAGCGCATGGTGCGGAGACAGATTCTCGCCACGCCACCTGGTAGGAGCGACCTGTCAGGTAGGACGCAATCCAAGCGTGGGCCGCGCCGGAGATGCCCAACTCGGAGAGGGTGGAGAGGAGGATCTGATGGTTCACAGTATCAAAGGCAGCAGATAGGTCTAGAAGGATGAGAGCAGAGGAGAGAGAGTTAGCTTTAGCAGTGCGGAGAGCCTCCGTGACACAGAGATGAGCAGTCTCAGTTGAATGCCCAGTCTTGAAACCTGACTGATTAGGATCAAGAAGGTTATTCTGAGAGAGATAGCAGGAGAGCTGGCCAAGGACGGCACGTTCAAGAGTTTTGGAGAGAATAGAAAGAAGGGATACTGGTCTGTAGTTGTTGACATCGGAGGGATCGAGTGTAGGTTTTTTCAGAAGGGGTGCAACTCTCGCTCTCTTGAAGACGGAAGGGACGTAGCCAGCGGTCAAGGATGAGTTGATGAGCGAGGTGAGGAAGGGGAGAAGGTCTCCGGAAATGGTCTGGAGAAGAGAGGAGGGGATAGGGTCAAGTGGGCAGGTTGTTGGGCGGCCGGCCGTCACAAGACGCGAGATTTCATCTGGAGAGAGAGGGGAGAAAGAGGTCAAAGCACAGGGTAGGGCAGTGTGAGCAGGACCAGCGGTGTCGTTTGACTTAGCAAACGAGGATCGGATATCGTCAACCTTCTTTTCAAAATGGTTGACGAAGTCATCCGCAGAGAGGGAGGAGGGGGGAGGGGGAGGAGGATTCAGGAGGGAGGAGAAGGTAGCAAAGAGCTTCCTAGGGTTAGAGGCAGATGCTTGGAATTTAGAGTGGTAGAAAGTGGCTTTAGCAGCAGAGACAGAAGAGGAGAATGTAGAGAGGAGTGAGTGAAAGGATGCCAGGTCCGCAGGGAGGCGAGTTTTCCTCCATTTCCGCTCGGCTGCCCGGAGCCTTGTTCTGTGAGCTCGTAGTGAGTCGTCGAGCCACGGAGCAGGAGGGGAGGACCGAGCCGGCCTGGAGGATAGGGGACAGAGAAAATCAAAGGATGCAGAAAGGGAGGAGAGGAGGGTTGAGGAGGCAGAATCAGGAGATAGGTTGGAGAAGGTTTGAGCAGAGGGAAGAGATGATAGGATGGAAGAGGAGAGAGTAGCGGGAGAGAGAGAGCGAAGGTTGGGACGGCGCAATACCATCCGAGTAGGGGCAGAGTGAGAAGTGTTGGATGAGAGCAAGAGGGAAAAGGATACAAGGTAGTGGTCGGAGATTTGGAGGGGAGTTGCAATGAGATTAGTGGAAGAACAGCATCTAGTAAAGATGAGGTCAAGCGTATTGCCTGCCTTGTGAGTAGGGGGGGAAGGTGAGAGGGTGAGGTCAAAAGAGGAGAGGAGTGGAAAGAAGGAGGCAGAGAGGAATGAGTCAAAGGTAGATGTGGGGAGGTTAAAGTCACCCAGAACTGTGAGAGGTGAGCCATCCTCAGGAAAGGAACTTATCAAGGCGTCAAGCTCATTGATGAACTCTCCAAGGGAACCTGGAGGGCGATAAATGATAAGGATGTTAAGCTTGAAAGGGCTGGTAACTGTGACAGCATGGAATTCAAATGAGGAGATAGACAGATGGGTCAGGGGAGAAAGAGAGAATGTCCACTTGGGAGAGATGAGGATTCCAGTGCCACCACCCCGCTGGCTCGATGCTCTAGGGGTATGCGAGAACACGTGGGCAGACGAAGAGAGAGCAGTAGGAGTAGCAGTGTTATCTGTGGTAATCCATGTTTCCGTCAGCGCCAGGAAGTCTAGGGACTGGAGGGTAGCATAGGCTGAGATGAACTCAGCCTTGTTGGCTGCAGACCGGCAGTTCCAGAGGCTGCCGGAGACCTGGAACTCCACGTGGGTCGTGCGCGCTGGGACCACCAGGTTAGAGTGGCAGCGGCCACGCGGTGTGAAGCGTTTGTATGGCCTGTGCAGAGAGGAGAGAACAGGGATAGACAGACACATAGTTGACAAGCTACAGAAGTGTTGTTTCTTGTATTATTGTCTCCTGTGTCTTTAGAGAACTGTTTCACTTTGATATCCTTTTTCTTCTGTCCTGATTTTCTCTTTCTTTTCTTCTGTTAACTAGTTAAGTGAAAGTTAGGTTTCGCCATATAGAGAGTAACATCCCCATTGATATCAATACGTGACTAAGTAAAAATGCTTCTTATTGGAAGTTAGAATTCTTTGACTAAGTGAAAATGTAGCTTTCACGAAAGTTATGATTCGCCCTGTAGAGAGTGACACCCTGCCTGGAGGTAGAGGGAGGCAGCAACAGGAGGGTTACGCACATCCAGGTAAGAGTTACAGGCAGTTTCCAGGAGGTCAGAGGTCACAGATAGAGAGGGCCATGGGCATAGGTTGAGCAGGATTAGTGACATGACCAGGTGGGCTTAACTCATGCAGAGGCACATCATCACTTGTCATACAACAGCTCATAGTACACAGAAATGTATGAAAGGAGCTATAGAGCCACCTAATCATAACACTATCGCCTTCGTGGCCACATCCGAGCAGCCAATAGGCCTGCAGTCTTATCAGTGTTAGGCCCATCTATGCCCCGCCTCCAACACGCAGCCTCCATTTGGTGTGTTTGGGCCCTATTAATCCATGGCTCTTTTTGAGATTAAATCAAACTTTTATCAATCGCCACTTGCAAAAATTAAATGTTTTTACAGCCCTGCTTTTATTGGTCCCGGTTGTGTCTGTAATCCAGAGCGAAGGAGATCGTTAACGAGTTAAAGAGCACATTTAGTGTTCTGAGTAAATATGGCAGAGTATTCTAGCTCTGTATACTAGCTCTAGTCCAGGGTGTTACATTTGAAAAGACTCAGCATCAGCAAACCACAATTAACACCCAGTACCAGCATTAATCCCACTAAGCATTTAACGACAGCAACGTCTGTTTTTGCTCCTGTTTGGACCGGCTGTATTTTTTCCCTCTTTTAATTGGTGCAATCCGGCACATCTGTGATTTCAACATCCAAGGACATAGATTTTTGGTCCAGTCGGAACCAAATCTGAACCAATCATAGACGTCTATGTTTGGTTCAGATTTGGTCTGGTCCGGCCGGCCTTGATTTGACCCAAACGTAGACATCTATATATAATTGGTTCAGATTTGGTCTGGACTGGACCAAAAATCTATGTCCTTGGATGTTGAAATCAAGGACGTGCCAGGATTGCACCAAAAAAAGAGGGAAAAAAGTTTGGACAGCACAGCAGAATACAAAACATTACAGTACAGTATACAGTACAGTAAAGAAAAGTAGAGTATATTACAGTACAGTAGAGTACAGTAAAGTGTAGAAAAGTAACCCACTTTACTCTAATGTACCCTACTCTACTGAACTAAACTGTACTCTACTGAATTAAACTGTACTGTCCTGTACCGTACTCTACTGTGCTCTACTGTACTAAACTGTGCCATAATGTGACGTCAAAACTTGTGAAACATAGCCATAGTTCAGATTTGGATCTGTTCCCCACCGACCAAATTTGTACATGTTATCATAATAATTACCAGCATGCTTTGCAAGTGTTTGGTTTTTAGGTTTACATTTTTGTCATTCAGCAGAATCTCTTATCCAGAGTGACTTACAGTCAGTGCATTCAACTAAGGTAGATAAACAACATATCACAGTCATAGCAGGAAAATAAAAATCTGTAACCGTTACTGAGAATTATATTGTAGTTGAAGTGGTCTGTCGTTTTATTCTATAGGATTGGCTACTTTGAATGTCATTGTGGTCCATTTCAAAGCCTTTAAAAAGGCTAATATAAGTGCATGTGACAGATGTGAGCAATAATAAATATTCTGTCTCAATCATTCTTGAAATGATCATTGTGAAATATCTACTTATTGAGAACATATGTGCAGTTGAAATTTGTCTATAGATTTATTTTCAACGTTTGTAAATTGCATATTTGAAACATCTGGAAAATACCTATTTCCGACATCCGGAAAATACCTATTTTCACCTTTCGTTCGGCACCTAAAATGCAGCTGATTTCAACGTCCAGGAAATAGGTACAGTGTTTTCAACATCCTGAAAATACGTATTTTCAACATCCGTAAAATACACATTTCAATGGCTGTAAAATAAATATTTGACCTTTCATTCAGCACCTAAAATCCACCTGACGTCAATGTCTGGAAAAGACATCTAAGACATATTTTCAATGTAATTGTGCTTACTGGGATAGGACTATGTCATTCATATAAAAAGGGGAATTCTTGAAAATAGTCTCTTTTCAGAATTTGCTGGTTCACTGAAGTATGCAGTAGCCTAGGGCTGTGTCTCAAGCGTCACCCTATTCCCTTTAGTGCACTACTTTTGAGCAGGGCCTACTGTATGAGTAGAATAGGGTGTCATGTGGTATGCAGCAGGACACAGTGTTAACAAGGATGATCCCACGACCTGCCTGGTGCCTTCATGTTATGCCTTCATGCTCTGGTTATGGTGTGTAAGCCCAACACTGGATGCAATAATATTACCAGTCTTTTTGGTTGTTAACCAACCCACATAAAACATAATGGCTATATGACATGCAGACTTGAGGCATCTGCTGATGTCGATTGATGTATCAATCAACATCAGTACCGTTAGTTGACTCATTTCCCTCTAGTAATTTTTTACCTCCCATCAACCCAGTCTCTCATTAATGATGTACTATATGTACAAATTAGCACAATGTTTTTATGTACTAATAGCACAAACTTTTTACGCATCGAACTCCAATGCCACGCCCCTTCTGAATCTCCCATAATTATGCACTGCAACAGGAACCAGGAAAAACATCTAGTTAGCTACACGTGCGCCTCTTCATCAGATTCAAACAAACATATCATACCAAAAGCTTCAGGTAAATGTAACTTGCAGCTATGCAATCTAACATTGTCAGTCAGTGTCGTTGAATTTGGCATGTAAATGCATTACATCGTGAAATTCATTCTCGTAAGCCTAGCTAACTAACGGGTCATTCAGCTCTCATCATCAAATCAGTCTACACTGACAAATGCTGCGTTTAAAACAAGTGTGAAATCTAAGAATGGGCCAAGCTGGGATAGGCTCCTATTGGTGAAATATCTGTCAATCACTCAATCAATCAATCAATCAATCAAATGTATTTATAAAGCCCTTCTTACATCAGATGATGTCACAAAGTGCTGTACAGAAACCCAGCTTAAAACCCCAAACAGCAAGCAATGCAGGAGTAGAAGCACGGTGGCTAGGAAAAAAACTCTAGAAAGGCCGGAACCTAGGAAGAAACCTAGAGAGGAACCAGGCTATGAGGGTTGGCCAGTCCTCTTCTGGCTGTGCCGGGTGGAGATTATAACAGAACATGGCCAAGATGTTCAAATGTTCATAGATGACCAGCAGGGTCAAATAATAATCATCACAGTGGTTGTAGAGGGTGCAACAGGTCAGCAACTCAGGAGTAAATGTCAGTTAGCTTTTCATAGCTGATCATTCAGAGTATCTCCACAGCTCCTGCTGTCTCTAGAGAGTTGAAAACAGCAGGTCTAGAACAGTTAGCACGTCCAGTGAACAGGTCAGGGTTCCATAGCCGCAAGCAGAACAGTTGAATCTGGAGCAGCAGCACGACCAGGTGGACTGTGGAAAGAAAGGAGTCATCAGGCCAGGTAGTCCTGAGGCATGGTCCTAGGGCTCAGGTCCTCCGAGAGAGAGAGAGAGAGAGAGAGAGAGAGAGAGAGAGAGAGAGAGAGAGAGAGAGAGAGAGAGAGAGCGCGAGTGAGAGAAAGAAAGAAAAAGAGAGAACTTAAATTCACACAGGACACCGGATAAGACAGGAGAAATACTCCAGATATAACAGACTGACCCAAGCCCCCCGACACAAACTATTGCAGCATAAATACTGGAGGCTGAGACAGGAGGGGTCGGGAGACACTGTGGCCCTGGCCGACGATACCCCCGGACAGGGCCAAACAGGCAGAATATAACCCCACTCACTTTGTCAAAGCACAGCCCCCACATCACTAGAGGGATTCTTCAACCACCAATTTACCATCCTGAGTATAGCCCACAAAGATCTCGCCCACGGCACAAACCAACGGGGGGTGTCAACCCGGACAGGAAGATCACTTCAGTGACTCAACCCACTCAAGTGACACACCCCTCCTAGGGACGGCATGGAAGAGAACTAGTAAGCCAGTGACTCAGCCCCTGTAATAGTGTTTGAGGCAGAGAATCCCAGTGGAGAGTGGGGAACCGGCCAGGCAGAGACAGCAAGGGCAGTTCATTGCTCCAGTGCCTTTCCGTTCACCTTCACACTCCTGGGCCAGACTACACTCAATCATAGGACCTACTGAAGAGATGAGTCTTCAGTAAAGACTTAAAGGTTGAGACCGAGTCTGCATCTCTCACATGGATAGGAAGACCATTCCATAAAAATTGAGCTCTATAGGAGAAAGCCCTGCCTCCAGCTGTGCCTCAAGCCCATGTAATGCTTTGTAGGTTAGGAGTAAAACCTTGAAATCAGCCCTTGCCTTAATAGGAAGCCAGTGTACAGGCTAGCACTCGTGTAATATGATCATGATTTTGATCAAGATTGTAGCAGCCATGTTAGCAATAACTGAAGATTATTTAGTGCTTTATCCGGGTAGCCGGAAAGTAGACCATTGCAGTAGTCTAACCTAGAAGTGACAAAAGCATGGATACATTTTTATGCATAATGTTTGGACAGAAAGTTTCAGATTTTTGCAATGTTACGTAGATGGGGAAAAGAGCTGTCCTTGAAACAGTATTGATATGTTCGATATGTTTTCCAGTTGAATATTAAAGTCACCAAAAATGTGAATATTATCTGCCATGACTACAAGGTCTGATAGGAATTCAGTGAGGAATGCTGTATATGGCCCAGCAGGCCTGTAAACAGTAGCTATAAAAAGTGATTGAGTAAGCTGCATAGATTTCATGACTAGAATCTCAAAAGACGAAAACGCAGTCGTCTTTTTTGTGTAAATTGAAATTTGTTATCGTAAATGTTAGCAACACCTCCGCCTTTGTGGGGTGCGCGGGGGATATGGTCAATGGTGTAACCAGGAGGTGAGGCCTCATTTAACACAGTAAATTCATCAGGCTTAAACTTCTCTGGGAAATGTGGGACCCGCGGGACACACTATTCAACAGCTAGTGAAATAGCAGGGGGCCAAATTAAAAACAACAAAAATCTCATAATTCAAATTTCTCAAACATGCAACTATTATATCCCATTTCAAAGATACACTTCTCGTTAATCCAACCATATTGTCCGATTTCAAAAAGGCTTTACGGCGAAAGCATAACATTAGATTATGTTAGGACAGCGCCGAGACAAGAAAAACCACACAGCCATTTTCCAAGCAAGGAGAGGCGTCACAAAAAACAGAAATACAGCTAAAATTAATCACTAACCTTTGATGATCTTCATCAGATGGCACTCATAGGACTTCATGTTACACAATACATGTATGTTTTGCTCGATAAAGTAAATATTTATATCCAAAAACCCCATTTTACATTGGCGTGTAATGTTCAGAAATGTTTTGCCTCCCAAAACTTCCGGTGAATGAGCACATCAATTTACAGAAATACTCATCATAAACGTTGATAAAATATTAAACTGTTCTTCAAAGAATTATAGATACACTTCTCCTTAATGCAACCGCTGTGTCAGATTTCAAAAAAACTTTACAGCGAAAGCACACTTTGCAATAATCTGAGTACAGCGCTTAGACAACAACAACAAGCCTTCCCTGTAGCTCAGTTGGTAGAGCATGGTGTTTGCAACGCCAGGGTTGTGGGTTCGATTCCCACGGGGGGCCAGCACAGAAAAAAAAAAAAAAAAAAATTGTATGAAATGAAATGTATGCATTCACTACTGTAAGTCGCTCTGGATAAGAGCGTCTGCTAAATGACTAAAATGTAAATGTAAATGTAACAAGCAATACAGATACCCTCCATTTTGGAGTCAACTAAAATCAGAAATAGCATTATAAATATTCACTTAGATTTGATGATCTTCATCAGAATGCACTCCCAGGAATCCCAGTTCCACAATAAATGTTTGTTTTGTTCGATAAATGATGGACCTCCTTTTTGTTTGCGCGTTTAGTCCACTACTCCAAATGCAGGAAGCGCTCGCAAAATGTCACGACGAAAAGTCAAAAAAAGTTATATTTATGTTCGAAGAAACATGTCAAACGATGTATAGCATCAATCTTTAGGATGTTTTTATCATAAATCTTCAGTAATATTCCAACCGGACAATTCCAATGTCTTCAAAAAAGAAAAGGAACACAGCTAACTCTCACGGGAGCATGCGCCAATGAACTCATGTCGTTCTCTCAGTCATCTGACTCCAGGAGCGCTTATTCTCTCCCTATTCACAGTAGAAGCATGAAACAACGTTCTAAAGACTGTTGACATCTAGTGGAAGCCTTAGGAAGTGCAAAATGAACCCTAAGTCACTGTATACTGGATAGGAAATCACTTGAAAAACTACAAACCTCAGATTTCCACACTTCCTGGTTGGATTTTTCTCAGGTTTTTGCCTGCCATATGAGTTCTGTTATACTCACAGACATCATTCAAACAGTTTTAGAAACTGAGTGTTTTCAGAGTGTTTTCTATCCAAATCTACTAATAATATGCATATCCTACCTTCTGGGCCCGAGTAGCAGGCAGTTTAATTTGGGCACGTTATTCATCTGAATTTCCAAATACTGCCCCTTCATCAAAAAGTTAAGCCATGTTTCAGTCAGGCCAGTCACATCAATATTATGATCAGTGATTAGTTAATTGACTATAACTGCCTCGGAGTGAGGGATCTAACATTAAGTAGCCCTATTTGAGATGTGAGACATCACAATCTCTTTCAATAATGACAGGAATGGAGGTCTTTATTCCAGTGAGATTACTAAAGCGAACACCGCCATGTTTAGTTTTGCCCAACCTAGATCGAGGCACAGACACGGTCTCAATGGGGATAGCTGAGCTGACTACACTGACTGTGCTAGTGGCAGACTCCACTAAACTGGCAGGCTGGCTAACAGCCTGTTGCCTGGCCTGCACCCTCTCTCATTGTGGAGCTAGGGGAGTAAGAGCCCTGTCTATGCTCGTAGATAAGATGAGAGCACTCCTCAGCAGGCCAGGCTTGGTCCTGTTTGTGGGTGAGTCCCAGAAAGAGGGCCAATTATCTACAAATTCTATATTTTGGGATGGGCAGAAAACAGTTTTCAACCAGCGATTGAGTTGTGAGACTATGCTGTAGAGCTCATCACTCCCCCTAACTGGGAGAGAGCCAGAGACAAGTACTCGATGCCGACATCTTTCTAGATGATATACACGCTGAAGTTATGTTGCGCTTGGTGACCTCTGACTGTTTCTTCCTAACATCGTTGGTGCCAAAGTGGATAACAATATCCCTATAGTCGCCAGTTTTAGCTTTAGCCAGCACCATCTTCAGATTAGCCTTAACGTCAGTAGCTCTGCCCCCTGGTAAACAGTGTATGATCGCTGGATGATTTGTTTTAAGTCTACATGTCGCTAAATGACTAGGGTTTTCGATTTGTCAGAGCTAGTGGTGGGAGGCTTCGGCGTCTCAGACCTCATAACGGGAGTAGTAGAGACCAGAGAAGGCTCGGCCTCTGACCCGTTGCTTAATGGGGAGGACCGGTTGAAAGTTTGTCGGCTGAATGAGCGACACCGGTTGAGCATTCCTACGGCATTTCCTTCCAGAAGCCATGAGAAAATTTTCCGGCTGCGGGGACTGTGCGGGGGGATTCATACTACCATCTGTACTTATTGGTAGCACCAGACGCTGTTTCATCCTTTCCTAAACTTAAATTACCCTTGCCTAATGATTGCGTCTGAAGCTGGGCTTGCAGTACAGCTATCCTCGCCATAAGGCAATCGTTCTCCTACATGAGCACAGCGACTCCAATTAGAAGGCATAATGTTACTAACGTTAGTTAGCTTCGGCTGGTGGAGGTCCTGACAAATAACGTCCAGATAAAGCGTCCGGAGTGGAACAAGTTGAATGAAAAAAGTTGAGCGAGGGGAGAAAAATAAAATGGTAACGTTAATTAACCTCTATGGGCTAGGCGGGACGAATTCGTCCCACCTACGTAACAGCCACTTGAAGCCTGTGGCGCGATTTTCAAAACCTTAAAAATCCTATTACTTCAATTTCTCAAACATTACAGCTATTTAAAGACAAGACTCTCGTTAATCTAACCACACTGTCCGATTTCAAAAAGGCTTTACAACGAAAGCAAAACATTAGATTATGTCAGCAGAGTACCAAGCCAGAAATAATCAGACACCCATTTTTCAAGCTAGCATATAATGTCACCAAAACCCAGAAGACAGCTAAATGCAGCACTCACCTTTGATGATCTTCATCAGATGACAACCCTAGGACATTATGTTATACAATACATGCATGTTTTGTTCAATCAAGTTCATATTTATATCAAAAACCAGCTTTTTACATTAGCATGTGACGTTCAGAACTAGCATACCCCCCGCAAACTTCCGGGGAATTCGCTAACATTTTACTAAATTACTCACGATAAACGTTCACAAAAAGCATAACAATTATTTTAAGAATTATAGATACAGACCTCCTCTATGCACTCGATATGTCCGATTTTAAAATAGCTTTTTGGTGAAAGCACATTTTGCAATATTCTAAGTACATAGCCCAGGCATCACGGGCTATCTATTTAGACACCCGGCAAGTTTAGCACTCACCATAATCAGATTTACTATTATAAAAGTTTGATTAGCTTTTGTTGTCTTCGTCAGAATGCACTCCCAGGACTGCTACTTCAATAACAAATGTTGGTTTGGTCCAAAATAATCCATCGTTATATCCGAATAGCGGCGTTTTGTTCGTGCGTTCCAGACACTATCCGAAATGGTAAAGAAGGGTCGTGCGCATGGCGCAATTCGTGACAAATTCTAAATATTCCATTACTGTACTTCGAAGCATGTCAACCGCTGTTTAAAATCAATTTTTACGCCATTTTTCTCGTAGAAAAGCGATAATATTCCGACAGGGAATCTCCTTTTCGGCAAACAGAGGAATAAAATCACAAAGGCGGGGGCGGTCGGGTCACGCGCCTAAGCCCAGTGTCCCTTCATCGGCCACTTGAGAAAGGCGATAATGTGTTTCAGCCTGGGGCTGGGATGACGACATTCTGTTTTTTCCCGGGCTCTGAGCGCCTATGGACGACGTAGGAAGTGTCACGTTAGAGCAGAGATCCTTAGTAAAAGATAGAGATGGAAAAGAAGTTAAAGAAATGGTCAGACAGGCCACTTCCTGTAAAGGAATCTCTCAGGTTTTGACCTGCCATTTGAGTTCTGTTATACTCACAGACACCATTCAAACAGTTTTAGAAACTTTAGGGTGTTTTCTATCCATATGTAATAAGTATATGCATATTCTAGTTACTGGGTAGGAGTGGTAACCAGATTAAATCGGGTATGTTTTTTATCCAGCCGTGTCAATACTGCCCCCTAGCCCTAACAGGTTAAAAAGTAAAAAACGTGAAGTTGGCAGGTAGCAAAGTAAGGTCAGCAACAAACCGCACAGCAGCACATAAACACGCCTACAAGTTGTCTGATTGTTCTATTTTTGGTGTAGAGCTTGCCAGCTTGTAGTAGTCCTAATTACTTCTGGTTTCTTCATCCCTAAGCGAAAACATTTATTACATTGTTGCATGTTGTTTATATTTTTGTTCAGTGTAGGTTTATGCACCACAACATCGTGCCTAGCAGTTTATTAAAGTGAAAGTTGTTTATGAGTGTATAATGGTCATCATAAATGGCACCCAGAAAATAGACTCTTAGCCTAATCCTTTTGTTTTTCCACAGTTTTACATGGCTGCAGACGTTTGGTGCAGTTAAAACACTGCTTGTTAAAATGTCGAAAATATGTGAAAATACTATCATGAATGTTTAATAGCGTCATGAAATTTTACACACTTCTGTTGAACCCAGTCATTGGTTGTGTTCCCTAAAAAACATTTATGCCTATGGCCAGTGGTCTCAGAATTATGGCCACCCAAGGTGCTGTTTGGGTTCATTTAGTGCAGTTGTTATTTCTTCCGATGACCATCCAATAACCCCTTGACCTCTACCAGTTGTCTGAAATCTCAGAGTTCCAGCACTTTGTATCAACCTTTGGATAATAGTTCTGTGTGTGTCCATCTCTGTACAGCATCTAGTCGGGCAAAATGAGTGGACCATCGAAGATGGCTTCATGACGTGGAGCACGTCACTGTCCCTTGCCTGACATCCTGTGTGTGTAAGTCAGTGGGCCACATGTCCTTTCCCACCCCGTTGTACTCCCATGCGGGCCTTTCACTGACATGAGCCAGCCCAGGACCCCTTCCCTTTGATAGATGCCATTGACCAGATGCCATTGACCAGGATGCTGACAGACTTAAGATAATTAGGTGAACAGCTTATACAATACCTGGGTTGTATTCATTAGTGATACATAGCAAAACATTTTGCAACAAAACTAGAGTTTCTAATTGGACAAGTTCAGGTAGTCCCTCCCCGTTTTGTATCTAGTGAAAATGACCCTTGGTTGTGTTCATTAGGCACCAAACGGAAGAAAACAGACTGAAAGGGGAGGTACTCCCTGGACTGGTCCAATAAGAATTTTTGCTTTCTGTTGCGTGCCCTAATGAACACCACCCTGATACCTGTTACTGGTCAACAATACAGTTACTGACCTTTGTCCCTCTTCTCCAGCCCCTCTGTGTGTCTAGAGCTGGGCAGTGGCTCTGGGGTGGTGTCTGCCTTTCTGGCATCCATGATGGGACCTACAGCTGTGAGTGGGGGGGGGGTGAGAGACTGCCTGTCTGTGTTTGTTTGTTTTATCTGTGTTTAGGACATACTTTTGTCTAGAGGGCTTGTGTTTAGGACATACTTTTGTCTAGAGGGTTTGTGACTTGTATGTGTTTTAAGTGATGTGTGTTTGACTTGTGTGTCCTCCCCAGCTGTACCGACGTGAACCTCGCAGCAGCTCAATGCACTCTGGAGATGTCTCGCTATAACGGCGTTAGTCTGCAGCCCATCATCACTGACTTGAGACACACAATAGGGATGTGCATCTTTCTTTTTCAAGATGATTTGATACGTAGCTAGATACATGGGATACAATACAGGAATGATACGTTTTGGTTTGACACAATTCGGTTCGATGCTATTCGCCCTAACAATGGGAGTCGTTGTTCACAAAGTGGCATGGCAGGCTGTCAAGCTCCCGCCTATCCTTTCTTTGGATTGGTGGATACATCTCATTATTGTAATCAGTTTTTGAATATTTGATGAGGGTTGCTGAAGTCAAGCACCTGTATTCAATGGAGAGCGATGCTATGAATTCATGTCATGAATACGCATAACCATCTTGAGACAACTCCGATATAAAGTGTTCTTTCTCAAAGTTGCCAGGATTGTCAATACACTCTTCTATTCGATCAAATAAGCCATACATTTTTGGTTGACCAAATTCGACACATTGACCTCCATACAAAAACTCCTTGCATGGTGGACAAAACAATGAAAAAACACCACCTGCTGGAGGGAGACAGATTTTCCACGGAGTTGGACCTCTCATGTCGGTGCCTGAGCTGAGCTATAAGGGAAACTGGACATCTTTTTTGAAAAAGTGTCGCTTGACGGGTCTGAATACTCGCTAAATATAGCGACAAAGTCGCTAAGTTGGCAACACTGCCTGAACGACAGCGCTGCATCGTGTGTGTCGCGGAGTGATCCTCAAGAAAACTGCAGAAAAAAGATCCAGTAAACCATGAAACCACAGGCATCTCCCTCTCACACTCGCACAGCTGCCAAACTGAACAGAGACCGCTGCTTAAGCAGAAAGCGCACCGAACAGAGCGCACAGATGCACTTGGCCAAATGAATTTCAGTAATTAATGAAACAATTATAAATTTACGCTGACACTTCGCGACCCACACTTTAAGAAAGGCTGGTGTAACATGCTGTTCAAATAATGTTATGAGCAGAGTTGAAATTGGCTAGCGTTTCTGGTGAATGCGATCTCTACAAAAGCTGAAGTAATTGCCTTTAGAAGGCGTCCTGTTGACAGTGTGACATTGAAGGTTACCTTTATTTTGATAAAAGGGCACCAACAACATTCAAACGTGACATTTTAGGCACTGGGATAGGGACTAGTCCAGTGCCAACAGGGGGGAGGGCACCAATGTCTATGTTGCACATTATTAAAAGCTGCTCAGTCTATTAGAACGTGAATAGATTAGAGATGTAATTAGTTAGGAAGGTTGGAAAACAAAGGTCGCAACAAGGAGTTGAATTGGGGACCTTGCGGGTCGCAACCTACGTGTAGTGATTTTTCAAACTAGTTTTCATTGGGAAGGCAGATAAAGCGTTTATCAAAAGCAATCACTTTTGCATGTGAAAACGCAGAATCCTACTCATTATGCTACGTGCTTAACCTACACTACATGACCAAAGGTATGTGGACACCTGCTCGTTGAAGACCTCATTCCAAAATCATGGGCATTAATATGGAGCTGGTCCCCCCTTTGCTGCTATAACAGCCTTTGGGATTCTGCTTTTGGGATTTCCACTAGATGTTGGAACATTGCTGCCGGGACTTTGCTGGAGTTCCATTTAGCCACAAGCGCATTAGTGAGGTCGGGCACTTAGGCCTGAACCGCAGTCAGCGTTCCAAATAATCCCTAAAGTATTTGATGGCATTGAGGTCAGGGTTCTGTGCATTGTCATGCTAAAACAGGAAAGGGCCTTCCCCAAACTGTTGCCACAAAGTTGGAAGCACAGAATCATCTAGAATGTCGTATGCTGTAGCGTTAAGATTTCCCTTCACTGGATCTAAGGGGCCTAGTCCAAACCAGGAAAAACAGCCACAGACCATTTTTCATCCACCAAACTTTAGTTGGCACAAGCATTCGGGCAGGTAGCATTCTCTTGGCATCCGCCAAACCCAGACTTGTCCGTCGGACTGCCAGATGGTGAAGCGGGATTCATCACTCCAGAGAACGTGTTTTTACGGCTCCCCTGTCCAATGGCGGCAAGTTTTACCACTCCAGTTGGCATTGCGCATGGTGATATTAGGCTTGTGTGGCTGCTCAGCAAAGGAGCTCCCGGCGAACAGTTATTGTGCTGACGTTGCTTCCAGAGGAAGTTTGGAACTCGGTAGTGGGTGCTGCAACAGAGCACAGACAATTTTTATGCATTACAGCGGTCCGGTTCTGGGAGCTTGTGTGGCCTACTACAACGCGGTAGTTGACTGGGGCAGCTCTAGCAGGGCAGACATTTTATGAATTGACTTTTTGGAAAAGTGGCATCCTATGACGGTGGCATGTTAAGTCATTGAGCTCTTCAGTAAGGCCAATCTACTGCCAATGTTTGTCTATGGGGATTACATGGCTGTGTGCGCTCGATTTTATGCAACAGGTATGGCTGAAATAGCAGAATCCACTAATTTGAAGGGGTGTGCACATCACTTTTGTTTTGAGCCGACTTCGCCGTGGGCCAAAACGAAGCACCTGGCTCACGCCCGCCTAGGAGGCAATCAACGCTAACCAGGTTTACCAGAGGAATTAATCGAATCCCCTCATACAATAACATAACCTCAACTGAGTAACATTTCCAGGGCTCATTCGCAATTATCCCGGTTTGTCTTCTGCCCTCACCTCCTTAAAATGCATTTGTCGGAGCTTGGCTCCATTGTGCTTAGAGGAGATGAGAGGAATCGAGGAAAGACTACTTGAGAAATCAAGGCCATGCCTTAACGTAATAACTGATTGGATAGGTGAACAAACGTTTCACCACATAGCTTTTACCTTTCCAGTCATTTGTAATTGTCACGAGAATTTTATCCCAATGTTCTAACCAAACTATTTTATAGCTTTGACCAATTCACCCGAGGTCGTAAATCCCTGGTTCAAAATAAGAATTAGGCAAAGTCTCAGATACTGCAAAAGGTAAGCTCTTTATTTCTCAAGTCAAAAATGCATACACAGTCATTTTATAACTCACCCCCACCTACGCACACATCACTTTTCTACCAGCCTTGGCAGTTTCTCGCCATTCCTCTCCTCCCCAGATTAGAGAGGCCTTGGAAGGGCCCTCTTTCCTGTTATCAGATTTCACAGAGTCATAACCAGGTCATGTGCAGTTCAGTTGTCCTCTTGTCCATTTCTCACCCTTAACTTGTCTCACCCACACATTGGATTATAGTCTTCTAAATCTAATACATTTCACATAGTCTTATAAATTTCACAGTTTTATACATTTCAGGGTGGAATTCTTTAGTCATTACTTTAAACATATAAATTCCTTTATCAGTAATTGGTGATTACGTCAAGGGATGCTGAATGTGGCCCAGGTCTGCGTCCTTTCTCCTGAAGTGTACACTTCACTCTCCTTTATAAATTTGAAATGACTAATGTAAGAGGGTGGAAAATCCTAACCAATGCCTACACCAAGGAGTGCAGATGAAGTATAGCGGAGCTAGAGAAAGGTAATTTGTTAATTCAATAGTTTTCAGTTGTAACAAGGGAATGTTGTATGCAACCTAAATAGGAACATTAAATGATTCAGTGAATTTGAATTTTTTTATGTTGGAACACTTGGTATGTTCGTACACCTGTCCCATGACCTAATGAAATGTTCTGAGAACATTCACAGAAACGATTTTGGTTTGCAGGGAAGACTGTCATAAGCCTTTCGTTACATTTCAATATAACTTTATTGTATGCTAAGTCTGACGAAGAAGTCTTACTGGTTTGCCGATGAAAACTACAAAAGAAAGTTGTTCAACAGTGCAAGTTTAATGCAAGGACAGGCAGAAATAGCAGTATGGGCATTGTCACTAAGTATATGCAGAGAACAACCTTGACTCACTTCATGATAATCATACTACAACTACAATGACTTGCCCAGCTGGCATAGCAAACAATATAGATTGACTCGTCATGCAATGTCTCGAGGATATACCGAAAATCATAGTTCAAGTACAACTAACATTCTTACACAATATTACCCATGGAATGTGTGCAAGGGGAATTAGTTATTTCGACATTGTAGCAATGGCACAAGGAATGTATCTGGAATAAACCAGTTTGTGGCTACCAGAGATGAGGGAGGGTCTTTGAAGAATTCCATTATAGCCTCGTTGTTTTGACCAAAATCTATTATAAACAATAAGAGGTTGATTTTTGGGAGACATTGCTTACACTAAGGCAATCCATTTACTACACAGGTCAGTAGAGCCACTGCTTTTAGGTGGGGACCAATGTATTCTGAGGTAAGGGGGGTAAGGTATTTTGGGGATGGGGGCCAGGGTGTGATGGTACTGTGGTGAGGTTTAGCCCTGTGCATTTGGGTTCCAGACGATGCGTCCGTCATCCCCCAGCCTCACGCCACCAGCTCCAGGGCGGCAGGGAAGGCCCGGTGCTCCGCCTCCCGGATGCGATCTGATAGGCTCTCCTCAGTATCATTCATCAACACAGGCACTGCCTCCTGAGCAATGATGGCCCCGGCATCAACCTCTTCCTATGGTTGAGAAGGCAGGGAAATATTTAGGTCCTGTCCATAGACAACTCTGTGCCCAAAAGCCTGTTTTAGCATGAGCATCGACATTTTGAAGTAGTCAACTGGGTGAGACTTCCTATGTGTTAAAGGAAGGATCACATAATTCCATTAGAAAAGGGGTTGATCACTTATTGACTCGAGACATTTCAGCTTTTCATTTTTTATTAATTTGAGCTAGATATATCCAACTCAAATTACACTGACATGAGGTATTATTGTGTGTAGCCAAAAACAAAATATAAATTGAATACATTTTAAATTCAGGCGGTAACAACAAAATGTGGAAAATGTCAAGGAGCGTGAATACTTTCTGAAGGCACTGTACTTGAGCATAGCTATAGCCATCATTCTTGTGTTTTTAAGGTCATCACTCACTGCGAAGTTAGTCAAGATCACAAGCAGGGTTGCCATTAGACTACTTTGTGAAAATGTATTGGACACGGGTTGCGGGTTTTTGGGCTACTTCTAAACTGCCCTGTGGTTACCATGGTATTTCCTGTAAAAAAAGATACAGTACCAAGCAAAAGTTGACACGCCTACTCATTCCAGGGTTTTTCTTTATTGATTGTTTTCTACATTATAGAATAATATTGAAGACATCAAAACAATGAAATAACACATATGGAATCATGTAGTAACCAAAAAAGTGTTAAACAAATCAAAATATATTTTGTATTTGAGATTCTTCAAATAGCCACCCTTTGCCTTGACAGCTTTGCATTCTCTCAACCAGCTTGAGGTAGTCACCTGGAATGCATTTCAATTAACAGGTGTGCCTTGTTAAAAGTTAATTTGTGGAATTTCTTTCCTTCTTAATGCGTTTGAGCCAATCAGTTGTATTGTGACAAGGTAGGGGTGATATACAGAAGATAGCCCTATTTGATAAAAGACCAAGTCCATATTATGGCAAGCACAGCTCAAATAAGCAAAGAGAAATGACAGTCCATCATTACTATAAGATGGCTCTCATGAGGACCACCACAGGAAAGGAAGACCGAGTTACCAATACTGCAGAGGATAAGTTCATTAGAGTTAACTGCACACCAAATAAATGTTTGAGTTCAAGTAACAGACATTAACAGTTAAGAGGAGATTGTGTGAAATCAGGCCTTCATGGTTGAATTGCAAAGAAAACACTACTAAGGGACACCAATAACAATAAGAGACTTGCTTGGGCCAAGAAACATGAGCAATGGATATTAGACCGGTGGAACTCTAGCCTTTGGACTGATGAGTCCAAAATTTGAGATTTGGCTCCAACAGCCGTGTCTTTGTGACACATTAGGTGAATGGATGATCTCTGCATGTGTGGTTCCCAACGTGAAGCATGGAGGTGTGATGGTACTTTTCTGGTGACACGGTTTGTGATTTATTTAGAATTCAAAGCACACCTAACCAGCATGGCTACCACAGCATTCTGCAGTGATACACCATCCCATCTGGTTTGCGCTTTGTGGGACTATCACTTGTTTTCAACAGGACAATGACCCAACACACCTACAGGTTGTGTAAGGGTTTATTAGACCAAGAAGGAGAGTGATGGAGCATATGTAAGAACTCCTTCAAGACGGTTGGAAAAGCATTCCAGGTGAAGCTGGTTGAGAGAATGCCAAGAGTATGCAAAGTTGTCAAGGCAAAGAGTGGCTACTTTGAAGAATCTCAAAATATATTTTCATTTGTTTACTACATGATTCCATATGTAATTTTATAGTTTGTGTCTTCACTATTATGCTACAATGTAGAAAATAGTAAAAATGAAAAACTTGAATTATTAGGTGTCTAAACTTTTGACTGGTACTGTATCTATCAGGCAGTGAGCAGGCTATTACTGAGTGAGTGGTGGGGAGGACCGGTGGTTGTGTGTGTGTGCGCGTGTGTGTGTAGAGCAGCACATGCGCATGTCGTGACAACTCTTTACCAGTTGTAGGTAGGCTATTTATAATGAACAAAAATATTAAAACGCAACATGTAATGTGTTGGTCCCATTTTTTATGAGCTGAAATAAAAATATCCTAGAAAATGTTCCATACGCACAAAAAGCGTATTTCTCTGAAATTTTGTGCACAAATGTGTTTACATCCAAGTTTGTGAGCATTTCTCTTCTGCCAAGATAATCCATCCACCTGACAGGTGTGGCATATCAAGAAGATGATTAAACAGCACGATCATTACACAGGTGCACCTTGTGCTAGGGACAATAAAAAGGTCACTACTAAAAAATGTGCAGTTGTCACACAACAATGCAACAAATGTCTCAAGTTGAGGGCACGGGCAGTTGGCATGCTGACTGCAGGAATGTCCAATGGAGCTTTTGCCAGAGAATTTAATGTTCTATTCTCTACCATAAGCCGCCTCCGTTGTTTTAGCGAATTTGGCAATAGATCCAACCAGCCTCACAACTGCAGACCACGTGTATGGCGTCGTGTGGGCAAGCGGTTTGTTGATGTCAACATTATGAATAGAGTTCCCCATGGTGGTGGTGAGGTATGGGCAGGTATAAGCTATGGACAATGAACACAATTGCATTTTTTTCAATGGCAATTTGAATGGACAGAGATACCGTGATGAGATCCTGAGGCCCATTGCTGTACCATTCCGCCGCCACCATCACCTCATGTTTCAGCATGATAATGCACAGCCAGCCCCATGTTGAAGGAAATGTACACAATTCCTGGAAGCTGAAAATGTCCGAGGTTTTTACATGGCCTGCATACTCACCAGAAATGTTGCGTTTATATTTTTGTGCAGTATACAGTGGGGGAAAAAAGTATTTAGTCAGCCACCAATTGTGCAAGTTCTCCCACTTAAAAAGATGAGAGAGGCCTGTAATTTTCATCATAGGTACACGTCAACTATGACAGACAAAATGAGAGAAAAAAAATCCAGAAAATCACATTGTAGGATTTTTAATGAATTTATGTGCAAATTATGGTGGAAAATAAGTATTTGGTCAGTAACAAAAGTTTCTCAAAACTTTGTTATATACCCTTTGTTGGCAATGACACAGGTCAAACGTTTTCTGTAAGTCTTCACAAGGTTTTCACACACTGTTGCTGGTATTTTGGCCCATTCCTCCATGCAGATCTCCTCTAAAGCAGTGATGTTTTGGGGCTGTCGCTGGGCAACATGGACTTTCAACTCCCTCCAAAGATTTTCTATGGGGTTGAGATCTGGAGACTGGCTAGGCCACTCCAGGACCTTGAAATGCTTCTTACGAAGCCACTCCTTCGTTGCCCGGGCGGTGTGTTTGGGATCATTGTCATGCTGAAAGACCCAGCCACGTTTCATCTTCAATGCCCTTGCTGATGGAAGGAGGTTTTCACTCAAAATCTTACGATACATGGCCCCATTCATTCTTTCCTTTACACGGATCAGTCGTCCTGGTCCCTTTGCAGAAAAACAGCCCCAAAGCATGATGTTTCCACCCCCATGCTTCACAGTAGGTATGGTGTTCTTTGGATGCAACTCAGCATTCTTTGTCCTCCAAACACGACGAGTTGAGTTTTTACCAAAAAGTTATATTTTGGTTTCATCTGACCATATGACATTCTCCCAATCCTCTTCTGGATCATCCAAATGCTCTCTAGCAAACTTCAGACGGGCCTGGACATGTACTGGCTTAAGCAGGGGGACACGTCTGGCACTGCAGGATTTGAGTCCCTGGCGGCGTAGTGTGTTACTGATGGTAGGCTTTGTTACTTTGGTCCCAGCTCTCTGCAGGTCATTCACTAGGTCCCCCCGTGTGGTTCTGGGATTTTTGCTCACCGTTCTTGTGATCATTTTGACCCCACGGGGTGAGATCTTGCGTGGAGCCCCAGATCGAGGGAGATTATCAGTGGTCTTGTATGTCTTCCATTTCCTAATAATTGCTCCCACAGTTGATTTCTTCAAACCAAGCTGCTTACTTATTGCAGATTCAGTCTTCCCAGCCTGGTGCAGGTCTACAATTTTGTTTCTGGTGTCCTTTGACAGCTCTTTGGTCTTGGCCATAGTGGAGTTTGGAGTGTGACTGTTTGAGGTTGTGGACAGGTGTCTTTTATACTGATAACAAGTTCAAACAGGTGCCATTAATACAGGTAACGAGTGGAGGACAGAGGAGCCTCTTAAAGAAGAAGTTACAGGTCTGTGAGAGCCAGAAATCTTGCTTGTTTGTAGGTGACCAAATACTTATTTTCCACCATAATTTGCAAATAAATTCATTACAAATCCTACAATGTGATTTTCTGGAATTTTCTTTCTCATTTTGTCTGTCATAGTTGACGTGTACCTATGATGAAAATTACAGGCCTCTCTCATCTTTTTAAGTGGGAGAACTTGCACAATTGGTGGCTGACTAAATACTTTTTCCCCCACTGTAATAACGGCACCATTGACAGAAAATAGTCTAATATTCATTTTCTGAAGTTTTTCAAGTGTTTCTTGCACAGATATTGAGATCATCTGTCCAACTTCATCACTCAAACTCTCATCTATAGTTATGCACATGCGCAAAAGGGATTTATTTACAATTATAAACTGGGTGGTTTAAGCCATGAATGCTGATTGGTTGAAAGCTGTGGTATAGACTGTTTACAACATGTATGACAAAAAAAAGACCTTAGTCGTGATATATTGATCATATACTACACCTCCTTAGGCCTTATTGCTTAATCATAGCAGTCAAAACAAGTAAAATCGACATCCATTGATAGAAAATTATCTGGCGAGTTTAATAAGGGTGAATTATCTTTTCTATTGTGATATTCTTAAGCTCACAATAATTATTTTGATGGAAAACCACATTTTGTTTCTTAGCCGGTTGTCTCGTTACAAATTACACCGCTATTCCTTCTTAATTTGCTCGATAACGTTATGAAAAAGGGTTTACTGGGTAAAATGTGGCAACTGTTCTCTTGCTGCGGAAACTATTGTGGGTGGGTTGAGAGGTCATTGGGGCTAGAAATGTTTGCTTAACCTGGCAACCCTGGTGCCAACATCAGTAAATAGCCAATTCTGCTACAGGGATTTGTTGAGAGCATGTGGACGCATTACTTGAACATGATGTTTGCTTGTAATAAGAAAATGGTATACACATCTGTTGATCCTTGTCAAGGTTTTCAATTTCAGATACAGTGACACACACACACAACACTCTAACCTGTGCCTGAGATGAGGTCGCCAACCCTGGTCCTCTTGCGGGGGACGGTGCTGCTGCTATCCCCTTGAGACGCTCCGTTCTGCATTGGTCCCAGGTCTACTACGCAGGGAGAGGGGCCTAAACGCAGGCTGTGCTTCAGGTTCCTGATCACCACCGGCTCGGCCCCTTCCCACAAACAAAACTCAGTAAAATGACAAAGATGAATACCACCAAGCGCTGAGAGTCTTATCTGTGTGTGCATGCGCGCGCATTTGAACCCATCAATACAAAAATTACATTTAATGTGAACATCTGAAGAGCATTTCCTCATTAACCAGATTAACTATGTTGTATAGAATCAGTTTCCTTATTGGTCTGTGAGTATACAGAATCCATAATTCCTGTAGCATTGTTATAAGAGTTTCACTACCCATGCTTTTGCTTGTCTCTCACCAGGCTGCTTGTGGGCTAACGAGCCCACGATCCACGCATCCTTGTGGGCTTGGAGCTGCCTCAGAACCCTCTGGGCATTCGGAAAGGCCACCACCAGCACAGCCCCAAGGCCACAGTTGAAGGTGCGCCCCATCTCCTCCTTGCACAAGCCCCCCTCCTCCTGGAGCCACGAGAACACGGGGGGGGGGGGGATGATCCAACGGGATGCGTCTGGGTGGGACATAGAGTGCAGCTCACACACACATTCAATATGAAGTAAATACCAACCACAGTTTAGGGCTGACCCCAATTAGTCGACTGGTTGATTGTTTGGTCGTTAGGCTGTTGGTCGACCAAGATTATTTAAGTCGAGCAGTAACACACACACATATTTTCGCCCATCTCAGTGAACTAATCGATTGCGGAGGCCTAGATTAAAAGCCAATTTATGCTTGATCTGAAAATGTGGTCGGAGGCTCCATATGGAGGGTGTGACGTAATTGCAGAGCCTCAAGAGGCATGCAGAGGCCAATTCGAGCTCTGTACCGCGTCACCATGCGTCTCACATTTTTTAACAATGCGGAGGGCTCTGTATAGCTCCGCATTGACGTGATTGGTTGAAGGTAGGTGGGGACGGTACATCCTGTAAATACAAACTCAATTCCTTGACCACAACTCCGCAATGCTCAGCGAAGCGTAAGAAGTATGAATGCCCTGACTTCTGCTGAGGCCATATCGCTGCATGGCTAATGCAGATGTTAGATTGACCATGCGCCCAGATGCACTTCTCCCTCCAGAATAAGGTTTTCCCCACCAATTTTTATGACTTCATTGTGTGAATTGTTTGCATATATCAATTCTCCATTACATAAAATCACTAGTACATTTACCGTTAATTCCTAATCTACAATGTTTGTTACAGTAAATGATGTTTATGCGTTCCATATTATTCCAGTCCACTGCTCATTGTCGGAGTGGACACATTGTTTGCAGAGTGCACAACCTATGCCACACTACTGACAAACAAGTTTTGGTTTATTTCATTCCATTTACGGGTTTTAGTCATCGTCTTTTGTTGCTTGGAGCACTCCTGTCAATGTTGAGTAAGGACGCGCACACAAAGGCTACCTGGCCTGTGCGCAAATTTAGGCATATAAATGTGCCGATTTGGGGATCCGCTAGTATTTCTGATTGGATTAACACACCAGCAATGACCTGTGGAGATTCTCAAAGAAATGTTTTCACCTCAAACAGCCTATTTTTACAATAGTTCCTCAAAGTATTTGAAAAATCTTACCAGCTCTCCCTTTCGATAACCACTCAGCGTGAAAGGGAAAAATGACATGCTCTGATCCAATGGAAATGTCAATATAGGCCTACCTTATTACTTATTAGTGCTTGACTTGGACTGAAATAGGTCCGATACTCATTTTGGCCGCTGGTACGGTTTATATTGAGGCGCAGGAGCTCCACAATACTTTTTAATATTCTATAAGAGGAACAGCAGCTCAAGCAGTTGTCTAGTTTGATAAACAGATGCCTCAAGTCCTCAACTGGCAGCTTCATTAAATAGTACCCACAAAACACCAGTCTCAGCGTCAACAGTGAAGAGGCGACTCCGGGATGCTGGCCTTCTAGGCAGTGTTCCTCTGTCCAGTGTCTGTGTTCTTTTGCCCATCTTAATGTTTTCTATTTATTGGCCAGTCTGAGATATGTCTTTTTCTTTGTAACTCTGCCTAGAAGGTCAGCATCCCGGAGTCACCTCTTCACTGTTGACGTTGAGACTGGTGTTTTGCGGGTACTATTTAATGAAGCTGCCAGTTAAGGACTTGTGAGGTGTCGGTTTTTGGAGCCTCCCACTCTTTCTATTCTGGTTAGAGCCAATTTGCTCTGTTCTGTGAAGGGAGTAGTACACAGCACAACTTCAGTTTCTTGGCAATTTCTCGCATGGAATAGCCTTAATTTCTCAGAACAAGAAAAGACTGACGAGTTTCAGAAGAAAGTCCTTTGCTTCTGGCCATTTTGAGCCTGTAATCAAACCCACAAATGCTGATGCTCCAGATACTCAACTAGTCTAAAGAAGGACAGTTTTATTGATTCTTTAAATCAGAACAAAAGTTTTGTCTACAGCTGTGCTAACATAATTGCAAAAGGGTTTTCTAATGATCAATTAGCCTTTTAAAATGATAAACTTGGATTAGCTAACACAACGTGCCATTGGAACACAGGAGTGATGGTTGCTGCTAATGGGACTCTGTATGCCTACGTAGATATTCCATAAAATAAATAAAATAAAAAAAGCTGTTTCCAGAAACAATAGTAATTTACAACATGAACAATGTAAAAACAAATTAACAGAGAGAAATGCATTTGGGGACCTAATATTACTATGAATATCTATGAACACCCAACATGATTGATTAACCCATTTATGTCTTCGACAGAGATAAATGTACAAGTAATCTCCTATACTTAATTATTGTTTAGCATTTAAAGCATTGCACACTTTTCACTAAGTGGGAAATATAGTGGCAAAGTAACTGACTGTGTTTTTTTAGTTTTGTAAGACTAGTTCTGCATCTTGGAGGAAATAGTAATTGAGTCATCTTTGGCTTAGGAGTGTTGTCTTATGTTATAGGTTATAATTGGATATGTAAGGTCTGGTGGGACTTGAGCACTGCACTTTTGCTTCGTAAAAAGCATGGTTTATATGTGCTTCCTACATGTTGTTTAGAGGACTTGGACTCGTAGAAACAATAGTAATTTACAACATGAACAATGTCTACACTGATCAATTTGATGTTATTTTTAAATGGACCAACAACAAAAAAAGTGCTTTTCTTTCAAAAACAAGGACATTTCTAAGTGACCCCAAACTTTTGAACGGTAGTGTACATTTTTAGGTTTGTATAATTTTCACTTTTTAGTTAACCACAGGATTTTGAAAAAAGACGTTATTATAAATTAAATGAAACTGTTTCACGAAAATGTGCATATGAAAACCATAACTGGTACGCAACTCAGATGGGTAAACATTTTAAGAAATTGACATTCCACATGAGAAAGGTTGCCGACTCCTCTTGTAGCCTATTACCGGCAACTTCAGGAGAGTAATGGCAGAATCTGCAGAAGCCAGCAGGAGGAAAATAGTTGGGTCAGGTTAAGGTGTTTCCCTTCTGGTTATCTAGATCTCTGGTACCCTCGAGGCATTTGTCTTATTTCAAAACGGTAAGCATCAGACAAGCTCAAAGCATATAGTTGATTTCATTAAAACAAAAAAAGGGTGTCTATATGGAAAAATACACATTTAAAAATTGTAACCAATTGATTGGTCGAAAGAGACGACTTTAGGTCAACTAAGATTTTTTGGGGCAGAGACAGCCCTACCACAGTTAGCACAAAACAGCAGGTATCTGATATGGACAACTGTTTCATCCTCACATAAACTCAGAAAAAAAAGAAACGTCCCTTTTTCAGGACCCTGTTGTTCTAAGAAAATTAAAAAAAATCCAAATAACTTCAAAGATCTTCATTGCAAAGGGTTTAAACACTGTTTCCCATGCTTGTTCAATGAACCATAAACAATTAATGAACATGCACCTGTGGAAGAGTCGCTAAGACACTAACAGCTTACAGACAGTAGGCAATTAAGGTCAGTTATGAAAACTACTGACTCTGAAAAACACCAAAAGAAAGATGCCCAGGGTCTCTGCTCATCTGCGTGAACGTGCCTTAGGCATGCTGCAAGGAGGCATGAGGACTGCAGATGTGGCCAGGGCAATAAATTGCAATGTTCGTACTGTGAGACGCCTAAGACAGCACTACAGGGAGACAGGACGGACAGCTGATCGTCCTCGCATGTGCAGACCACGTGTAACACCTGCACAGGATCGGTACATCCGAACATCACACCGGTGGGACAGGTACAGGACGGCAACAACAACTGCCCGAGTTACACCAGGAACGCACAATCCCTCCATCAGTGCTCAGACTATCCGCAATAGGCTGAGAGAGGCTGGACTGAGGGCTTGTAGGCCTGTTGTAAGGCAGGTCCTCACCAGACATCACCAGCAACAACGTCACCTATGGGCACAAACCCAACGTCGCTGGACCAGACAGGACTGGCAAAAAGTTCTCTTCACTGATGAGTCGCGGTTTTGTCTCACCAGGGGTGATGGTAGGATTCGCGTTTATCGTCGAAGGAATGAGCGTTACACCGAGGCCTGTAGTCTGGAGCTGGATCGATTTTGGAGGTGGAGGGTCCGTCATGGTCTGGGGTGGTGTGTCACAGCATCATCGGACTGAGCTTGTTGTCATTGCAGGCAATCTCAACGCTGTGCGTTACAAGGAAGACATCCTCCTTCCTCATGTGGTACCCTTCCTGCGGGCTCATCCTGACATGACCCTCCAGCATGACAATGCCACCAGCCATACTGCTCGTTCTGTGCGCGATTTCCTTCAAGACAGGAATGTCAGTGTTCAGCCATGGCCAGCGAAGAGCCCGGATCTCAATCCCATTGAGCATGTCTGGGACCTGTTGGATCGGAGGGTGAGGGCTAGGGCCATTCCCCCCAGAAATGTCCAGGATCTTGCAGGTGCCTTGGTGGAGGAGTGGGGTAAGATCTCACAGCAAGAACTGTCAAACCTGGTGCAGTCCATGAGGAGGAGATGCACTGCATTACTTAATGCAGCTGGTGGCCACACCAGATACTGACTGTTGTTTTTGACCCCTCCTTTGTTCAGGGACACATTATTCCATTTCTGTTCGTCACATGTCTGTGGAACTTGTTCAGTTTATGTCTCAGTTGTTGAATCTCATGTTCATACAAATATTTACACATGTTAAGTTTGCTGAAAATAAGACGACAATGAGAGGACGTTTCTTTTTTTGCTGAGTTTACCACTACACTTTAAAAACATGGGCAATAAGAGATGTGTGTTTTTCTCTCTCACCCAGGTCAACGGACAGTTCCTGAGGCAGCATTCGGGGGATGTTCTCCATGATGTGGGCATAGGCCTTGATGGCGCTGCTGCGCAGGATTGGCAGGAGCAGGCGGCTGTAGATCTTAGTGGGCGTCAGGAGAAACTCGCCTGTCAATCAACACGGGGGAAGACTTTAGACGGGGAAAAGGGACCTTTAGGGGAATTACTTTAATTATGATACATTAGATTCATAGAGCACTTTTCTAGGACCCAGATAAACTTTACAATAATACAATTGAACAACCGTACAGTACAAAAGATTACCAATAGAGACTGGGATAAGACAGGAAGATTGCACCTGATGCAGGTGAACCCTACATAGTGGAAAAGATAAATGACCACAAAACTGTCCATTTACCTCCTTTCAAGAGAAAGTATGAGAGAAGATTGGGCAGACAAACCCACAGAAATTCTCTCTCAAAGAAACATAGGTTTACTCTGTGTAAGAGCTTATATGATCTCATTAACCTAGCCACAGTTTGTCCAGGATTCCCCAAAAGGTGCAGGGGAGCTGTAGGTGACTCCTGCCCTCTCCAGGACCTTCTGGACCAGGCTGAATCCGTTGCTGTGCACCCGAGGCGGCCACCCCGATGAGCAGGTCCCCGTCGCAGATGTCCCCCAGCCTGGGTAGCAAGGCGCCCCTCTCCACCGCCCCCACACAGAACCCTGCCAGGTCGTACTCTCCGGGGCCGTACACACCGGGCATCTCCGCAGCCTCGCCGCCTGGATGAATGGAAAAACACAGTTGTTAACACAAATATATGATCAAAACACACATACATGCAGTTGCAAATGTGCACACACACACAATGTAGAACACAGAAATTGATGGCCGGCTCCAGTGCAGCAGCTAAAACCCTACTTTGTTGTTTTCGCTACACCCCCAGTATACAGCCAGCATCTCCACTTTCTTACCACCTGAACACACAAAATAGTGAGAGCACACACACCCATCCTTGCATCTTAAAGATGACATCTGACAACCCCCTCACCCAGCAGAGCGCAGCCCGCCAACCCGCAGGCCTCGTCCACTCCCCCAATCACAGCGGAGGCCACGCCCACATCCAGACAGCCACAGGAAAAGTAGTCCAGGAAGAAGAGAGGCTCCGCCCCCTGGGCTAGAACGTCGTTGACACACATGGCCACCAGGTCCTGTCCCAGGGTGCTGTGCTGCTGGCACGCCTGGGCAATCGAGAGAAGGTAGAGATGAAGTCATGAAGAGGTTGAAGGATCTTAATGCCTTTGTGATTCCTGGCATAATCTCTCCTCACCTGCTTAAAACACATTAGCGTAGGAGGTCTAAGGGTAGGGACCTTGGACCTTCTCCGCCAATACAGCAGAGGCGGCAAGGAGATGAGATGTGAGGAATCATGGCGTAATTGAGAAACAGCTAAAACATATGCACATGATCCTACATTTCATGAAAAATAATGAAAAGCCTGTACTTATTCCAGCACCAAAATAAGCAATGCGGCTGCAATGTCTCATATACCGTTTCTGTTTTGAGAAGTCATGCTTACCTTGAGCTTGGTCCCTACTCCGTCTGTCCCAGACACCAGGATGGGGTCGATGAAGCCTGCAGCTTTGAGGTCAGAGAGGCCGGCGAAGCCCCCCAGCTCAGCGTTACACCATGGTGGACAGGAGGGGAATAAAAGCAACTGTTTACACACACAGGTCTTTTACAAACAAAGAACACATTGGGGAAAAAGTTTAATACACCAAATAATTAAAAACATTGTATATTTTTTAAATAATATTCTATCCAGTCTAGGATCAAAAGAAACATCTGGTTGATGTAAAGGTAACTGGCAAAATAAAGGAAACATCAACATAAAGTGTCTTAATAGGGTGCTGGGCCACCACGAGATGCCAGAACAGATTCAATGCGCCTTGGCATAGATCCTACAAGTGTCTGGAACTCTATTAGAGGGATTCAATACCATTCTTTCACAAAAAATTCCATCATTGGTGTTTCGTTGGTGTTCCCGTTAGTGTTCAATTGGGTTGAGATCTGGTGACTGACAGACACACAGACACTTTAAACCACCTATGCTCCTTTGAGACCCCTCTATCAAAGCCACAGATGCCATGGTAGCCAAATTAAAATGGGCAACCAGGCATTTTTAGACATGACTATAAGCATGATGGGTTGTTAATTAACTCAAGAACCACACCTGTATGGAAGCACCTGCTTTCAATATACTTTGTATCCCTAATTTCCTGGGTTTCCTTTATGTCTTTAAATAACTAAATGAATCAATCCATCCATCCGTCCACCCACACATATATTGTAGAAAACTAAATTGAAGCTTCCTGCAGCAATGTGTTTGTAGATCAAATCGAGAAAACTGTTCCAAATTCTGTTTTAGTAAAACTGTATCGATGGCACGTCTACAGGTACAGTATTTGTAACACCCAAATAAAGTAGACAAGACCTAATTTCTTTTCTCATGTTCATTTCACAAGGAAAGGAAAATAATTTACCTTCTTGGAGCTTCGTAATTATTTGGATAAGGTGAAATCATGATAGGTTGACTGAGAGACTGCTTTAGTGCAGGGCATGTAATGAAATGCCCAATCCCAAACCGACCCCTAGCATCTTGTCCCTCTAAAAATAGTCTAGATTGAGGTTTTTGCCATAATGCTTATACCAGTGTTGCCCAGCCATTCCACGTATTTGTTCAATTCCAGTACACCTGATTTATCTAATCAGAGGGTGATGATTAGTTGACCTGAATAGTTCAAAAAAGGTAGAATTAGAACTGGCAGGGTACTCAGCAAGATTTGGGAAACTAATCATATATCCAATCTTACACAGATCATTACAAGTGGATAGGTATGAGTTTGGGAAAAGCACTGCAGCTCTGCAGGCTGTCTAGCTAGTAGCTCAGCTGTAGCTGTTCTGATTAAAGGCAATGAGAGAGGTTTGATGTGACTACCTGAGCGAGAGGTGGCCTTGGCAAACGGCTTGATCATGTCTACCAGCCGGTTTCCCGCGGCGATGTCCACTCCGCTGTCCTTATAGGTTAGGCCTCTGCTGGGGGAGGGACACACAGCAAGGGTCATAGGTTATGGTGAGATGACCACCCAATCAGGCTAGAGCTATTTGCCCTCTACCAATGTCAGAGTGACGCAACAGGCTATTGTCTGTCAGTCAAATCAGGTGGTCCCTCAATTCAGCTTCTACCTCACTGTCATGTATAAGAATGACTTTGGGTAGACTACCTACAAATATTTATCTTTCCGAAGTCCATCGACCCATTCTTATCAAGGGGTACAAATCATGAGTCATGTGCTAGCTAGGCTAACCTACAATTTAATGCAGGTTACCTTCCACCAATCCAACATAACTAACTAGGAATGTTTTTGAAAAAAAAAAAGTCAGACTGGAATTCTACACGGTAACAGTATACCAGAGCTGCCAACCCTGTCCTACTTTTTAGAGTACCAGATGCGCGAGGCCAATCGGGGTTTGTGGGCTTGGAGCTGCCTCAGAACCCTCTGGGCATCCGGAAAGGCCACCACCAGCACAGCCCCAAGGCCACAGTTGAAGGTGCGCCCCATCTCCTCCTTGCATGCAGGGCCATCTCCAGGGATGACCTAACAGCGGTGACAGGAATTGGAGATAAAAGGGAGCACCTAATCTCCCCCTACTTTAAATCAGTTTTATGCAAACGTTCTAAAATATGCACATTTTCCCCACCAGAGATACATTTCCATAAAAGGCTGTGCATAATGACGTAGCGCACATAAAAGTAATTTCTGCGGTTGGATTCCCATGTACCAAATAAAACATACAATGAAAACAATGAAAACAGTTCAGAATATGTTAGCTAATTAACATTTCACAGATTGCCTGGGTCCAGTAAGCAACTAACGCGTTATACAAAATTTCTCAAGTTATAACGTTACAGTACCTGGACACCTACAGCACCTGACATCACAGGAAGGCCCAAAAGATCATCAACCACCCGAGCCACTGCCTGTTCACCCCTCTATCATTCAGAAGGCGAGGTCAGTACAGGTGCATCAAAGCTGGGACCGAGATTGAAAAACAGCTTTCTCTCAAGGCCATCAGACTATTAAAACAACCATCACTAGCACAGAGGGTGCTGCCAATAGGCATAGACTAGAAATCACTGCCACTAAGGAATGGAACACTAGTCACTAATAATGTTTACATATCTGCCATTACTCATCTCATATGTATATACTTTATCTTAGTCTGTTCCGCTCTGACATCACTTATCCATATGTATAGTCTTAATTCATTCCTACTTAGATGTGTGTGTACAAATATGTAATTTGTTAGATATTACTGCACTGTCGGCACAAGAAGCACAAGCATTTCACTACACCCGCAATAACATCTGTTACTCACGTGTATGTGACCAATAAAATTTGATATGAGTTAATACAATAGCGAATTGGTTAAGTTACTAACTTTAGCTCATCTGATGTAACGTTTGCTTTCTGACTATTAGCCAGCAAATTTTCACACCATAAACTCAATTATTTGATCAGTTAAGCAAGATACTTAACAACGCTAACAATACTTGTTCCACCACACTTTCTCCCTCACCTCAAACTCTCCAAATGCCAGTTGTTTTTCAGTTAGTTCATGGAGTATGCTTCATCATCTTCTCACCCCCGTCTCCGTGGTCAAGCTTCTCAACTACCTCTTCGTTATTGTTCAGGGGACACGCTGCTGTAAGTTAACTGGCAAACTGCCTTTCCAGACCACGCGCTGATGCTTTAACTAGCATATTGGTTTCAAAGCTGTCAAGGCAAAGGGTGGCTACTTTGAAGAATCTCAAAATATATGTTCAACACTTTTTTGGTTACATGATTCCATACGTTTTATTTCATAGTTTATTATGGCTTCATTATTAATCTACAATTTAGAAAATAGTAAAAATAAAGTAAAATCTTTCAATGAGTAGGTGTCCAAACTTTTGACTGGTACTGTGTGTTAATGAACAAAAAAAGTGATATTCTTTCAAAAACAAGGACATTTCTAAGTGACCACAAACTTTTGAACGGTAGTGTGTGTGTGTGTGTGTGTACATATACAGTTGAAGTCGGAAGTTTACATACACCTTAGCCAAATACATTTAAACTCAGTTTTTCACAATCCCTGACATTTAATCCTAGTAAAAATTCCCTGTCTTAGGTCAGTTAGGATCACCACATTATTTTAAGGAATGTGAAATGTCAGAATAATAGAAAATAATGATTTATTTCAGCTTTATTTCTTTCATCACATTCCCAGTGGGTCAGAAGTTTACATACACTCAATTAGTATTTGGTAGCATTGCCTTTAAATTGTTTAAGTTGGGTCAAACGTTTCGAGTAGCCTTCCACAAGCATCCCACAATAAGTTGGGTGAATTTTGGCCCATTCCTCCTGACAGAGCTTAGTAACTGAGTCAGGTTTGTAGGCCTCCTTGCTCGCACATGCTTTTTCAGTTCTGCCAACAAATTTTCTATAGGATTGAGGTCAGGGCCTTGTGATAACAACTCCAATACCTTGACTTTGTTGTTCTTAAGCCATTTTGCCACAACTTTGGAAGTATGCTTGGGGCCATTGTCCATTTGGAAGACCCATTTGCGACCAAGCTTTAACTTCCTGACTGATGTCTTGAGATGTTGCGTCAATATATCCACAATTTTCCTCCTTCATGATGCCATCTATTTTGCGAAGTGCACCAGTCCCCCCTGCAGCAAAGCACCCCCACAACATGATGCTGCCACCCCCGTGCTTCACGGTTGGGATGGTGTTCTTCGGCTTGCAAGCATCCCCCTTTTTCCTCCAAACATAACGATGGTCATTATGACCAAACAGTTCTATTTTTCTTTCATCAGACCAGAGGACATTTCTCCTAAAAGTGCGATCTTTGTCCCCATGTGCAGTTGCAAACCGTAGTCTGGATTTTTTGATGGCGGTTTTGGAGCAGTGGCTCCTTCCTTGCTGAGCGGCCTTTCAGGTTATGTCGATATGGGACTCGTTTTACTGCGGATATAGATACTTTTGTACCCGTTTCCTCCAGCATCTTCACAAGGTCCTTTGTTGTTGTTCTGGGATTGATTTGCACTGTTTGCACCAAATTACGTTCATCTCTAGGAGAGAACGTGTCTCCTTCCTGAGCGGTATGACGGCTGCGTGGTCCCATGATGTTTATACTTGCGTACTATTGTTTGTACAGATGAACGTGGTACCTTCAGGCGTTTGGAAATTGCTCCCAAGGATGAACCAGACTTGTGGTGGTCTACAAATGTCAAGGTCTTGGCTAATTTCTTTTGATTTTCCTATGATGTCAAGCAAAGAGGCACTGAGTTTTGAAGGTAGGCCTTGAAATACATCTACAGGAACACCTCCAATTGACTGAAATTATGTCAATTAGCCTATCAGAAGCCATGACATCATTTTCTGGAATTTTCCAAGCTGTTTAAAGGCACAGTCAACTTACTGTATGTAAACTTCTGACCCACTGGAATTGTGATACAGTGAATTATAAGTGAAATAATCTGTCTCTAAACAATTGTTGGAAAAATGACTTGTGTCACGCACAAAGTAGATGTCCTAACCGACTTGCCAAAACTATAGTTTGTCAACAAGAAATTTGTGGAGTGGATGAAAAATGAGTTAATGACTCCAACCTAAGTGTATGTAAGCTTCCGACTTCAACTGTATATATTTTTCCCGTCGTCCCCTGCCGACCCATCGCCTGTCACCAAGATATGGTTATATCGATATTTGCACATAAAAGCATTTCCCCCACCATTTCTCACGTAATACATTTTACAGACACAAAATTATCCCACCTCGCATAGCGTATTTAGTTGTGCTAACATTTGGAAAGTTCGCTGACAAATGTGCCATTTCCATCAGGCCCGTCATGACATTTGTTTTATCCAACATGTACTTTACTCGCATTAAAAGTTTGGATGGAAACCTAGTTAAAGTTATGTAATTAGTTGATAGGTCTGTTGTTCAGTATCGGTTTCGACTGACAGCAGATCTGTTCCGAACAGGAATATTCACAAGGATCGAAAGGGAACCATACGAAAGAAAACAGAGGCAAACGGAATGAAACATGGAGGGACTTACCTGAATTTGTCCAATGGAAACGCTTTGCAACGGTGTTACTAATGAATACACGCCAGTTGAGTAGCGATTGACAGCTGTGTACATACCTGTGATTGTGACACCTTTCTTATAGGAGCCGGGGTAACCAGGGCTGGCCATGACCACAGTAACTGCAGAGCTGTCCTGGTGCCACACAGGGGCGCTGGATGCCAACTTCCCCTGCAGGGTGCTCTGGAGCACCTCGTACAGGTCACTCTTCAGCAAGGGCATCAGCACCTGGAACAGGGTCACGTTCAGTAGGAAGAAAATATTTTGATTCAGAGTGAAACAGGGATGTAATACTGGAATTTCAGTTTTCCCACTGCAAAATGTTTAGGTACAGTTTGCCCAAATGAACATGATTCAGGCAAGATCGGAATTGTCCTAATAGGCACAGATTAACCTGTTGGGGCTAGGGGGCAGTATTTGCACGGCCGGATAAAAAAACGTACCCGATTTAATCTGGTTACTACTCCTGCCCAGTAACTAGAATATGCATATAATTATTGGCTTTGGATAGAAAACACCCTAAAGTTTATAAAACTGTTTGAATGGTGTCTGTGAGTATAACAGAACTCATTTGGCAGGCCAAAACCTGAGAAGATTCCTTACAGGAAGTGGCCTGTCTGACCATTTCTTGCCCTCCTTGATCATCTCTAACAAATACAGGGGATCTCTGGCATGACGTGACACTTCCTACGGCTCCCATGGGCTCTCAGAAGGCGGGAAAAAGCTGAACGATGTAATTCCATCCCCAGGCTGAAACACAGCGCATTTGGCAAGTGCTCTATCAGAGGGCCATTAGACTGAGGCTCGTGCATGAGGGGATAGCGTGCTTTTACTTTCACTCTCTTTGTAATAAAAAAACGATTTCCCGGTCGGAATATTATTGCTTTTTTACGAGAAAAATGGCATAAAAATTGATTTTAAACAGCGGTTGACATGCTTCCAAGTACAGTAATGGAATATTTAGAATTTTTTTGTCACGAAATGCGCCATGCTCGTCACCCTTATTTACCCTTTCGGATAGTGTCTTGAACGCACGAACAAAACGCCGCTATTTGGATATAACAATGGATTATTTGGGACCAAACCAACATTTGTTATTGAAGTAGAAGTCCTGGGAGTGCATTCTGACGAAGAACAGCAAAGGTAATAACATTTTTCTTATAGTAAATCTGACTTTGGTGAGTGCTAAACTTGCTGGGTGTCTAAATAGCTAGCCCTGTGATGCCGGGCTATGTACTTAGAATATTGCAAAATGTGCTTTCACCGAAAAGCTATTTTAAAATCGGACATATCGAGTGCATAGAGGAGTTCTGTATCTATAATTCTTAAAATAATTGTTATGTTTTTTGTGAACGTTTATCGTGAGTAATTTAGTAAATTCACCGGCAGTGTTCGGTCAGAATGCTAGTCACATGCTAATGTAAAAAGCTGTTTTTTTATATAAATATTAACTTGATTGAACAAAACATGCATGTATTGTATAACATAATGTCCTAGGGTTGTCATCTGATGAAGATCATCAAAGGTTAGTGCTGCATTTAGCTGTGGTTTGGGTTTATGTGACATTATATGCTAGCTTGAAAAATGGGTGTCTGATTATTTCTGGCTGGGTACTCTGCTGACATAATCTAATGTTTTGCTTTCGTTGTAAAGCCTTTTTGAAATCGGACAGTGTGGTTAGATTAACGAGAGTCTTGTCTTTAAAATGGTGTAAAATAGTCATATGTTTGAAAAATTGAAGTTTTTGCATTTGAGGTATTTGAATATCGCGCCACAGGATTACACTGGCTGTTGAGTAGGTGGGACTCAAGCTAGCCCATAGAGGTTAAGGACCAGTTCATCCTCCATTAATCTTAAATTTACCCATTAGTGGAGTGCAAGTGCAGAACTTGACTTATCAGAGAGCTGATAACATAGAGCAGTAACATATACCAATAACACATGCTCACACACACAGTTGACCAACCTGACAGTCTGTGTCGCCGAAGCGACAGTTGAACTCCAGGACCTTTGGCCCCTCTCTCAGCCCCAGCGAGAGGGCTGAGAGAGGATAACAACAAGTAAACAAGCGAGTGAGACAAATGAAAGAGAAAGGACAAGATTTCACATCCCTTTCATTTCCACTCAATAACCAGTGCTGCCTGCAGTTCATTACTCACCCACATAGGGGGCACACTCCTCCTTCATGCCATCCACAGTCTTCTGCAGGACAGTCTCTCTGATCTGCTGCAAAAGCTCCTGAGACACCTGGACGTTTGATTGACAGACAGAGGACAAACAATAGCAGGTTGTGTAGGACTCTCTGTGCACATTCTGAGCAATGTGAGACAATGGTCTGTGGTTGTCAAGTGTGTGTGTGTACCTGAGGGGTGGGGCAGTAGGCCCCCAAGCCGCCGCTGTTGGGGCCCATGTCGCCGTCCTGCAGGCGTTTGTGGTCCTGGGCCGGGGGCATGGGGGACACAGTGCAGCCATCACTGAAACACAGACACTACACAGGGAAGGAGAGAGAGAGAGAGCGAGTAAGTAGTTAGTAAATGGATATTGAATTGTTGTCAGGGTACATATAGGCCGACATTTTGCACAAGCAAATGGCAGTGAGCAAAATAACCATCACATTTTAAATAGACAAGGAACACACATGATCCAATGTATTCTTTGCCAAGAACTGTGCTATTTTGCATGACAAAAATGCTTCCCACTGCGCATGTACACGTTGGTATTTCACAAGAAAAAGAATGAGGGCCGGACACTCACAGACACTTCTTCTCCCTCCAGCAGTTCCTCCGCCACCACAGTTTCCCCGGCAGAGCCGAACATTTTGTCCTGCAACACACACACCGTATCTTTAAAATGGGAGATGGATTTGTCGAGTCGAATACAACTGGTGTAGAAATGCTTGCTTACCAGCCCTTCCCAACGATGCAGAGTTTAAAAATACTATTTTATTTATAACACAAGACAAATAAAATATAAAGTACACAAGAATGGAGCTATATAAAAAAGGGAGTACCAGATCAATGTGCAGAGGTACAAGGTATTTGAGGCAGATATGTACATGAAGGCAGGGTAAAGTGACTAGGCATCATCAGGATAGGTAAGAGTAAAATAAATAAAAAAAATGTGTGCACGTTTGTGTTGTCGGTATGTGCACGTATATAGTGTGAGAGATTATATACACACACACTCATAGTCTAGTGAGTGTGTGTAAGTGACACCTCATCTCACCCAAAATAACAAAATTCAAGGCCGAGCGACATTCTTATGAAAACTGCTGTACTGAGGTAAACCCACAGATAGCATTTTGGTGACAATCAAAAGAGGATAGACTGTGGTATTCTATCAGTACATGAACACAGAAGAGGATAAATAAGCCAACCAGAAAGGGCAAAGAGACTGGTAGTAGCTAGGGATGGGCATTTGAAATTTCACTATTCTAATGTCAATTTTTTTTTCAGATATCCAGATAGTCCCCCAAAAATATACATTTCAGAATTGCTCTACTCTTTTGACCAATCGTGACGCAAAATGCCACAATAGCAGACAATGCGCTGTTTTTTTTCTGGGGGTAGCTTTTGGCTAAAAGTAGCTTAGGCAAACTGCAACAGTGAACAAAAACTGATGAGGGAGAAAGTTTTATTTTCAAGCAAATTATCACTTTGTGCATCCTCAGAAGTGTAGGCTACATTTACAGTGTGCAACTGAAAACAATATACTGTCAAAGCCACATGATGTCTGAAGCAGCAGTAGCTCAGTAAGCTACATGAACACTACATTCCAAAGTTTGAAATGCTTAATTTTTATAAAACAAATGTCATGTTATATCATTGTATGTGACAATGTAACAGACAATCTACACTGAACAAAAATACAAAAGCAACGTGTTGGTCCCATGTTTCATGAGCTGAAATTTTTTTAAATCCCAGAACTTTTCCAGACGCACAAAATGATTATTTCTCTAAAATGTTTACTTACATCCCTGTTTGTGAGCATTTCTCCTTTGGCAAGAACTCCCTCTACCTGACAGGTGTGGCATATCAAGAAGCTGATTAAACAGCATGATCATTACACAGGTGCACCTTGGGCTGGGACAATAAAAGACCACCTTAAAAATGTGCAGTTTTGTCACAACACAATGCCACAGACGTCTCAAGTTGAGGGAGCATGCAATTGGCATGATGACTGCAGGAATGTCCACCAGAGCTGTTGTTCATTTCTCTACCATTAGCTGCCTCCAATGTCGTTTTAGAGAATTTAGCAGTACGTCCAACAGGCCTCACAAGCGCAGACCACATGTAACCACGCCAGCCCAGGACCTCCACATCCAGCTACAACACCTGCGGGATCATCTGAAGGGAAGTGGGGGCTCCTGAGGAGTATTAATAAAGCCTTTTTGTGGAAAAAAAACAAACAAAAAAAACATTCTGATTGGCTGGGCCTGGCTCCAAGACCAACCCATGGCTGCACTCCTGCCCCATCATGTGATGCATAGAATAAGGCCTAATGAATTTATAATTTCCTTATAATGAACTGTAACTCAGTGAAATATTTGAAATTGTTGCATTTATATTTTTGTTCAGTATCATTTAAGGTTGAGGCTACAAATACAGTTTTCGCCCCCACCCCCCTAGAAACTTATTTCTCAAATCTAAGGATCCAAATCATGTTCTGCACATGTTATTTTACACACATTCACATTTCCTCTTTACTCACCCTCTTCTGAACACTCAACCAATTTGATGATGTTGCCTCTGCCTAATTTCTGAACAACTGATATTTGAACAAACATTCCAAAAATACTGTGTGTGTGTGTAATATATGCACTGCTCAAAAAAATAAAGGGAACACTTAACACATAGTAACTCCAAGTCAATCACACTTCTGTGAAATCAAACTGTCCACTTAGGAAGCAACACTGATTGACAATAAATTTCACATGCTGTTGTGCAAATGGAATAGACAACAGGTGGAAATTATAGGCAATTAGCAAGACACCCCCAATAAAGGAGTGGTTCTGCAGGTGGGGACCACAGACCACTTCTCAGTTCCTATGCTTCCTGGCTGATGTTTTGGTCACTTTTGAATGCTGGCGGTGCTTTCACTCTAGTGGTAGCATGAGACGGAGTCTACAACCCACACAAGTGGCTCAGGTAGTGCAGCTCATCCAGGATGGCACATCAATGCGAGCTTTATTTTTTTGAGCAGTACATATATATATATATATATATATGAAACTGCTGTCTGTTGTAATGGATTTGCAATAGCATAAGCAAGACCCATTGCATCAGGGCGTAACAATTACCATTTGTGTGTTGTAATCTTTATATTTATGCTGCCATATAGGCAACAGTCTGCCTCTTGTTAAGCCAATGTTTGCAATGAAAAAAAGACCATGAAATCGCTATTGACTGCCCGTGTCATGCTTTTTTGATATGCTGTGCAGTCTACATATAGCTTTCCTAAATAGCTGCATGTAACTCCCCTCCTGACAAAAAAAAAACATGAAATGGCTTGACAACCTGTTTGTGTCTTGCTTAGATTTGCAATAGCCTAGGCTACTGTGACAACTGACAAATTATTTTGTGTACAACCGGCGTCACAGGGTGACTGAACCGCAGCTGTAAGGAGGTAGGCTAGGGCAAACATTCCCAAACTGGGATACGCCAAATATAAATGTGACTCACATTTTCAAATAGTCCATACATGATAGATAGATACAGACAGGAAAAAAAAATAACATCCTCTCACTGTCAACTGCATTTATTCTCAGCAAACGTAACATGTTCCACAGACGTGACTAACAGAAATTGAATAATGTGTCCCTGAACAAAGGGGGGGGTCAAAAGTAACAGTCAGTATCTGGTGTGGCCACCAGCTGCATTAAGTACTGCAGTGCATCTCCTCCTCATGGACTGCATCAGATTTACGAGTTCTTGCTGTGAGATGTTACCCCACCAAGTCACCTGCAAGTTCCCGGACATTTCTGGGGGGGAATGGCCCTAGCCCACACCCTCCGATCAAACAGGTCCCAGACATACTCAATGGGATTGAGATCCGGGGTCTTCGCTGGCCATGGCTGAACACTGACATTCCTGTGTTGAAGGAAATCACGCACAGAACGAGCAGTATGGCTGGAGGCATTGTCATGTCAGGATGAGCCTGCAGGAAGGGTACCACATGAGGGAGGAGGAGGTCTTCCCTGTAACGCACAGTGCTGAGATTGCAGGCAATGACAACAAGCTCAGTCCGATGATGCTGTGACACACCGCCCCAGACCATGACGGACCCTTCACCTCCAAAAACGATCCCGCTCCAGAGTACAGGCCTCGGTGTAACACTCATTCCTTCGACGATAAACGCGAATCCGACCATCACCCCTGGTGAGACAAAACCGCGACTCGTCAGTGAAGAGCACTTTTTGCCAGTCCTGTCTGGTCCAGCGACGGTGGGTTTGTTCCCATAGGCGACGTTGTTGCCAGTGATCTCTGGTGAGGACCTGCCTTACAACAGGCCTACAAGCCCTCAGTCCAGCCTCTCTCAGCCTATTGCAGACTGTCTGAGCATTGATGGAGGGATTGTGCGTACCTGGTGTAACTCGGGCAGTTGTTGTTGCCATCCTGTACTTGTCCCGCAGGTGTGATGTTCGGATGTACCGATCCTGTGCAGGTGTTGTTACACGTGGTCTGCCACTGCGAGGACGATCATTTGTCCGTCCTGTCTCTCTGTAGTGCTGTCTTAGGCGTCTCACAGTACGGGCATTGCAATTTATTGCCCTGGCCACATCTGGAGTCCTCATGCCTCCTTGCAGCATGCTTAAGGCACGTTCACGCAGATGGGCAGGGACCCTGGGCATCTTTCTTTTGGTGGTTTTCAGAGTCAGTAGAAAGACCTCTTTAGTGTCCTAAGTTTTCATAACTGTGACCTTAATTGCCTACCGTCTGTAAGCTGTTAGTGTCTTAACGACCATTCCACAGGTGCATGTTCATTAATGATTTATGCTTCATTGTACAAGCATGGGAAACGGTGTTTAAACCCTTTACAATGAAGATCTGTGAAGTTATTTGGATTTTTACAATTATCTTTGAAGACAGTGTCCTGAAAAAGGGTTGTTTCTTTTTTGCTGAGTTTATATTCAATGTGCGGGACAAAATTGAGGCTATGATTAAAAAGTTGAAAATTGAATTTAAATCAGAAGTCACTGCCAGATTTCTGGATTGGGCTGCACTCAGAGTATCCTGCCTTGGCAAATCGCGCTGTTAAGACACTGATGCCCTTTGCAACCACGTACCTATGTGAGAGTGGATTCTCAGCCCTCACTAGCATGAAAACTAGATACAGGCACAGTCTGTGTGGAAAATGATTTAAGACTCTCTCCAATACCACCCAACATTGCAGAGTTGAGTGCATCCTTTCAAGCACACCCTTCTCATTAACCTGTGGCGAGTTATTTGTTCATAGAAAATTGTGAATAAGGTTTTATATGTAAGATGGTTAAACAAAGAGCACAATTATTGATTATTATTTGTGCCCTGGTCCTATAAGAGTTCTTTATCACTTCCCATGAGCCGGGTTGTGACAAAAACATACCAATTCTTATGTTTAACCTGTTGGGGCTAGGGGGCAGTATTGAGAAATTTTGAAAAAAATATGTGCCCATTTTTAACTGCCTCCTACACCAACTCAGAAGCTAGGATATGCATATTATTAACACATTCGGATAGAAAACACTCTGAATTTTCTAAAACAGTTTGAATGGTGTCTGTAAGTATAACAAAACTCATATTGCAGGCAAAAACCTGTGAAAAATAGATTTTTAAAAAAATGAATTTTGTGACTGTACTATTTAGTGTCATTGTTTTATAGATACCATAGTGAGAAAGGATTCATTTCGCAACACCTACGGCTTCCACTAGATGTCAACGATCTTTATAAAGTTGTTTGAAGCGTCTATGATAAACAGAGAGCAAATTAGAATGCAAGGAAGTTGACATGTCGTCACTTCATTTTTTTGCGCCTGCGCATAAATCTGAGAAGCGTGAGTTTGTCATAATTGTTTATCTAGACATAGGATAGGTTGTGTGAAAATATTACTGATGTTTAACGTTAAAAATGGACCAAAAGATTAATGCTAAACAATGTTTGACATGTTTGAACGAACGTAAATAGATTATTTACTAGGTTTTTTTAGCTTTTCGGCGTGATTTTACACCCCCCCCCACCACGTTTTGTGGGAGCATAATGAACGCTAACTACTTGGTCTTATTTGGACATAAATTATGAACTTTGTCAAAAGAAACCACATTTGTTCCGGACCTGGGATTCCTGGCAGTGCCTTCTGATGGAGATAATCAAAGGTAAGGGGATATTTACAATGTTATTATCGATATTAGATGATGCTAACTGTATAGCATAGCTTATTGTTCTTAGCATAGCACCCCGTTTATTGCAAAATGTGATTTCCCAGTAAAGTTATTTTGAGATCTGGCCATTCGGTAGCAATTACGAGATGATAATATATTATTCTTTGAATGACAATATTATAATTTACCAATGTTTTCGAATAGTAATTTTGTTATGTTCACCGGAAGCATTTCAGAGAAGAAAAAAATCTGAATTTCACGCTACTGTAAAATGCTGTTTTTGGATATAAATATGAACTTGATGGAACAAAAAATGCATGTATTGTATAACATAATGTCCTAGGAGTGTCATCTGATGGAGATTGACAAAGGTTAGTGCATAATTCTAGCTGGTTTCTGCTTTTGGTGACGCCTGATCTTGAATTGAAAATGGATGTTTGTACTTTTGTGGCTATGTACTGTCCTAACATAATCTAACTTTATGCTTTTGCCGTAAAGCCTCTTTGAAAATCGAACAATGTGGTTAGATTAAGGAGATGTTTATCTTTTAAATTGTGTAAAATAGTTGATTGTTTGAGAAATTGAAATTATTAGATTTTTGATGTTTTGAATTTCTAGCCTTGTTAGCAATCCCTGTAGCCCCAACAGGTTAATAAATGTATCGTATGTGTGGCAGGCTTACAATGATGGCCAAAAACAACATGTGAGAGTGCGCTGACCCTGGTGCTAGAGGGGGTACGCAGCTGGAGGTTGAATGTGTGAAGGGGTAAGGAACTACAAAAAGTTTGGGAACCACTGGGCTAGTGGATCCCACATGTGCAGAAACCTCTGTATTTTTACCAACATCAAGTCTGGTTTAACCTGTTAGGGCTAGGGGGCAGTATTGACACGGCTGGATAAAAAACGTACCCGATTTAATCTGGTTACTACTCCTGCCCAGTAACTAGAATATGCATATAATTATTGGCTTTGGATAGAAAACACCCTAAAGTTTCTAAAACTGTTTGAATGGTGTCTGTGAGTATAACAGAACTCTTATGGCAGGCCAAAACCTGAGAAGATTTCAAGCAGGAAGTGCCCTGTCTGAGAAGTAGTGTTTCATCTTGGCTCTTTTTATTGAAGACTCAGGATCTGTGCAATAACGTGACACTTCCTACGTCTTCCATAGGGTCTCAGAGCCCGGGAAAACGTTGAACGATATCGAGGCAGGCTCTGGCTGAAACACTTTATCGCTTTTGGCAAGTGGCCACTCAGAGTACTACGGGCTTAGGCGCGTGCCCGCTTCGACCGAATGGTTTCTTTTCCTTTGTCTGTTTATCTAAACGTAGATTCCCGGTTGGAATATTATCGCTTTTTTATGAGAAAAATGGCATAAAAATTTATTTTAAACAGCGGTTGACATGCTTCGAAGTACGGTAATGGAATATTTAGAATTATTTTGTCACGAATTGCGCCATGCTCGTCACCCTTATTTAGCCTTTAGGATAGTGTCTAGAACGCACAAACAAAACGCCGCTGTTTGGATATAACGATGGATTATTTTGGACCAAACCAACATTTGTTATTGAAGTAGAAGTCCTGGGAGTGCATTCTGACGAAGACAACAAAGGTAATAACATTTTTCTTATAGTAAATCTGACTTTGATGAGTGCTAAACCTGCTGGGTGTCTAAATAGCTAGCCCTGTGATGCCGGGCTATCTACTGAGAATATTGCAAAATGTGCTTTCACCGAAAAGCTATTTTAAAATCGGACATATCGAGTGCATAGAGGAGTTCTGTATCTATAATTCTTAAAATAATTCTTATGCTTTTTGTGAACGTTTATCGTGAGTAATTTCGTAAATTCACCGGCAGTGTTCGGTGGGAATGCTAGTCACATGCTAGTCACATGCTAATGTAAAAAGCTGGTTTTTGATATAAATATGAACTTGATTGAACAAACCATGCATGTATTGTATAACATAATGTCCTAGGGTTGTCATCTGATGAAGATCATCAAAGGTTAGTGCTACATTTAGCTGTGGTTTGGGTTTATGTGACATTATATGCTAGCTTGAAAAATGGGTGTCTGATTATTTCTGGCTCGGTACTCTGCTGACATAATCTAATGTTTTACTTTCGTTGTAAAGCCTTTTTGAAATCGGATAGTGTGGTTAGATTAACGAGAGTCTTATCTTTAAAATGGTGTAAAATAGTCATATTTTTGAAAAATTGAAGTAATATCATATCTAAGGTATTTGAATAACGCGCCACAGGATTCAACTGGCTGTTGAGTAGGTGGGACGCAAGCGTCCCACCTAGCCCATAGAGGTTAAGAAAATCTGTAACTACAGCCACTCCATTAATTCAAATTTAGACAAGGCTTGTTCATTGTTTAATAGGCTTAAAAACAAATACTGACGTTCATTCGGATATTTGATTAATTGTGCCCATCCCTATTAGTAGCTGGGACATAGCAGAGCCAAAAAGAGGTCAAGTGTGGGGGGAGGGGGGAGGGGGGAATTTGGTGGCCCTGTCTAGAAACAACCCCCATCCCCTACGTCAGTGGTTCCCAAACAGGGGAATTTGCACCCCCGGGGGTACTTGGCCAATCCACAGAGTATACTTGAGAAGACTCATGAGGTCATAGGACTACTGGTAAAATGCACACGAGGGGGAACTTCAGGGGTACTCCAGGCAGAGCAACATTTTTACAAAAATGGAACCACTGCCCTAGGTACCCTTTGAAAGACTATAGGTAGATATGTGTCATATTGCTTATTCCTATGCAAACTAGAGGTCGACCAATTAATCGTCATGGCCGATTTCAAAGTGTTCATAACAAATCGGTAATCGGCCATTGCAATCCACGAGGAGACTGCGTGGCAGGCTGCCCACCTGTTGCGCGAGTACAGCATCAAAAGGACCTTGTGGCTGCAAGGAGGCAAGGTAAGTTGCTAGCTAGCATTAAACTTATGTTATAAAAAACAATCAATTTTCACATAATCACTAGTAAACTACACATGGTTGATGATATTACTAGGTTAACTAGCTTGTCCTGCGTTGCATATAATCAATGCAGTGCCTGTTAATTTCTTATCGAATCACAACCTACTTCAACATTGCCAAACGGGTGATGATTTAACAAAAGCACATTTCAGAAAAAAAGCACAAATGTTCCACAAATTTACCTAACCATAAACATCAATGCCTTTCATAAAATCAATACAAAAGTATATATTTTTTAAAGAGATTCATGTTAGCAGGCAATATTAACTTCTCTTGGGTTCAGTGCAAGCAGAGTCAGGGTATACAGTCGTGGCCAAATGTTTTGAGAATGACACAAATATACATTTTCAAAGTCTGCTGCCTCAGTTTGTATGACGGCAATTTGAATTGCAATTAATTGCAAAAGTCCCTCTTTGCCATGCAAATGAACTGAATCCCCAAAAAACATTTCCACTGCATTTCAGCCCTGCCACAAAAGGACCAGCTGACATCATGTCAGTGATTCTCTCGTTAACACAGGTGTGAGTGTTGACGAGGACAAGGCTGGAGATCACGCTGTCATGCTGATTGAGTTTGAATAACAGACTGGAGGCTTCAAAAGAAGGGTGGTGCTTTGAATCATTGTTCTTTCTCTGTCAATCATGGTTACCTGCAAGGAAACACGTGCCGTCATCATTGCTTTGCACAAAAAGGCAGGCAAGGATATTGCTGCCAGTAAGATTCCACCTAAATCAACCATTTATCAGATCATCAAGAACTTCAAGGAGATCGGTTCAATTGTTGTGAAGAAGGCTTCAGGGCGCCCAAGAAAGTCCAGCAAGCGCCAGGACCGTGTCCTAAAGTTGATTCAGCTGCGGGATCGGGGCACCACCAGTACAGAGCTTGCTCAGGAATGGCAGCAGGCAGGTGTGAGTGCATCTGCACGCAGAGTGAGGCGAAGACTTTTGGAAGATGGCCTGGTGTCAAGAAGGACAGCAAAGAAGCCACTTCTCTCCAGGAAAAACATCAGGAACAGACTGACATTCTGCAAAAGGTACAGGGATTGGACTGCTGAGGACTGGGGTAAAGTCATTTTCTCTGATGAATCCCCTTTCTGATTGTTTGGGGCATCTGGAAAAAAGCTTGTCCGGAGAAGACAAGGTGAGCGCTACCATCAGTCTTGTGTCATGCCAACAGTAAAGCATGCTGAGACCATTCATGTGTGGGGTTGCTTCTCAGCCATGGGAGCGGCTCACTCACAATTTTGCCTAAGAACACAGCCATGAATAAAGAATGGTACCAACACATCCTCAGAGAGCAACTTCTCCCAACCATCCAGGAACAGTTAGGTGACGAACAATGCCTTTTCCAGCATGATGGAGCACCTTGCCATAAGGCAAAAGTGATAACTAAGTGGCTCGGGGAACAAAACATCAATATTTTGGGTCCATGGCCAGGAAACTCCCCAGACCTTAATCCCATTGAGAACTTGTGGTCAGTCCTCAAGAGGCGGGTGGACAAACAAAAACCCACAAATTCTGACAAACTCCAAGCATTGATTATGCAAGAACAGGCTGCCATCAGTCAGGATGTGGCCCAGAAGTTAATTGACAGCATGCCAGGGCGGATTGCAGAGATCTTGAAAAAGAAGGGTCAACACTGCAAATATTGACTCTTTGCATCAACTTCATGTAATTGTCAATAAAAGCCTTTGACACTAATGAAATGCTTGTAATTATACTTCAGTATTCCATAGTAACATCTGACAAACATTTCTAAAGACACTGAAGCAGCAAAGTTTGTGGAAATTAATATTTGTGTCATTCTCAAAACTTTTGGCCACAACTGTATGTAGCAGTTTGGGCCGCCTTGCTCGTTGCGAACTGTGTGAAGACCATTTCTTCCTAACAAACACCATCATTAATTTTCCAGAATTTTCCATAATTATGACATAACATTGAAGGTTGTGCAATGTAACAGCAATATTTAGACTTAGGGTTGCCACCCGTTTGATAAAATACGGAACGGTTCTGTATTTCACTGAAAGAATAAACGTTTTGTTTTCGAAATGATAGTTTCCTGGATTTTACCATATTAATGAACCAAGGCTCGTATTTCTGTGTGTTTATTATAATTAAGTCTATGATTTGATAGAGCAGTCTGACTGAGCGGTGGTAGGCAGCAGCAGGCTCGTAAGCATTCATTCAAACAGCACTTTCCCGCGTTTGCCAGCAGCTCTTAGCAATGCTTGAGGCACAGTGCTGTTTATGACTTCAAGCCTATCAACTCCTGAGACTAGCCTGGCAATACTAAAGTGCCTATAAGAACATCCAATAGTCAGAGGTATATGAAATACAAATGGTATAGAGAGAAATAATTGACGCGTCATAATTCCTATAATAACTATAGCCTAAAACTTAACTGTTAATATTGAAGACTCATGTTAAAAGGAAAGCTTTCATATGTTCTGAGCAAGGAACTTAAACGTTAGCTTTTTTACATGGCACATATTGCATTTTTGCTTCCTTCTCCAACACTGTGTTTTTGCATTGTTTAAACTAAATTGAATGTTTCATTATTTATTTGAGACTAAATTGATTTTATATATTATATTAAGTAACAAAAAAAAAAAAAAATGTTAATTCAGTATTGTTGTAACTGTCATTATTACACACACACACAAACAATTTAAAAAAGGCATAGTTATTTTTTTTGGTCCTCCAATAAATCGGTATCGGCGTTGAAAAATCCTAATCGGTCAGCCTCTAATGCAAACCTTTCTGATCCACCTACTGTGAGTGCCCACAGATACAGCATACCCTCTCGGAATCATAGCCTTAACTATTAGGGTGGGAAATGCAAAACTGACTTTGGGTCACTTTGAAACTATACCTTCATTATGTCCTGCACAGCCTGGCAGGCCTCCTCCTGGTCCTTGGCCACAATGACACCCTTCCCTGCAGCCAGGCCACTGGCCTTCACCACCAGAGCAGGAAAACTGGCCCTGGGGTCAGGGGTTAATTATATTTAAGTTCAGGAGATGGGTAGAAATTCAATGACACAGTGTTAAGATGATACACAGCGAGCAGACTCAAACAGGGACAGACTACCTGGACTAGTCCAATTAGAAACACTGTTTTCTGTAGCAAATAATTTTCCTATGGTGTGCCCTAATGAACATGACCCCCCCCCCCAGTACTGACGTGCGGATGTAGCTACAGGCCGCCTGGGGGTCAGTGAAGGAGCACCAGTGGCCTGTGGGGATGCCGTGACGGTCCATAAAGGCCTTGGAGAAACTGTTACTGGCCTCCAGCTGGGCAGCCTTCGCCGAAGGGCCGAAACACTGGACCCCCGCCACTTGCAGGTCATCTACCATGCCTGGGGGGGTGCAGATGAGATTGGAACAAGGGAGAGGGACCAGAGAATGGGAGAAAAGGAAAAGCCTTATATTTGTAGTGCATTGATAATAATTATACATTTAAATGAGTCAATTAAGAACAAATTCTTATTTATGATGACTGCAAACTTGGCAATTCCTTTGTACCTTTACTGTTTCAGATGGCTGAATATGAAATGGGGAAGATAAGTATGTGTGCCACTCACCTGCTGCCAGAGGCACCTCGGGCCCTACCACCACCAGCCCCACGCTATGCTCCTTACAGAATTGAGCCAGGATGGAGTGGTTACTCACAGACACCTCTATGCAGAAGGGGGGGAGACACACACAAATTTCAAATGCAACGGAGTGGCTAAGAGTTTTACTAGATCATATGATTCCTGGTCATGTCAGGTGATCATAAAAGACCCCAGACAGATCATGATATGCGAAACAGTTATGCGTGTCCTTCTCACCAGAGTTGGAGATCTTTCCACAGTTGGCGGTGCCAGCATTCCCCGGTGCAACCAGGACCTCCTGGATGTGTGGCGACTGTGCCAGCTTCCATGCCAGGGTGTGTTCCCGCCCACCACTGCCAATCACCAGCACCCGCTCTGCCATGGCAACTGAATGACAGGTAGATGGAAGAACCAAGCACAAAACAGGCACACGTGATCAAATCACCTCCTCACACCAGGATGGTGCTCATTAAGACATCATGGAACTTTCATATAAAAATTAATTCTGTAGAACAGACATACTTCTCTGTCATGTAGAATAAAGAAACTTGTCAGCTCTATTCAATACATTTCTATCCGCAACCTTCAGAACATTGCACCCTTCTGAATTCCAGCCAGGTTAGTCACTGGGCACTAACAGCGACAGTAAATAAAACAGCTTCTCAAGTCACTTTTAATTTATAATCCATAAAGGAAGCTATTTAATTGCATGTAAAAATGGACCTATGGTCCAGGGGGTCTGCAAATGAGCACCTTACCCAAGGCCTCATCACCAGGCTGCTGTGAAGGATTGGTGACCTTTTGCTGGGGCCTAGCACCTAAATCACCTATTCATATGTCACATTGGTAGGGACACGGCCACCCATAAAAATCTGTCTCCAATTAGTTGTCATTGTGCAAGAGCCCATTCTGTGTAGGGACCCATTAAAAACTGTAATTTGCATAAAAAAAAATATGTGGGCGACATATCATGTATAAGCGTGTTAAGGACAGTAGAAACAAGTTGGGGGGGACTAACATGTACAACCCCTTGAATACTGTATGCGTTTCATTTGCCTCAAAGACATTGTAGCTCAGGGATGGGCAGCCCAAGGTATGCAAACCCTTGAGCTACTGTGGCCATCATAATGACTTCAGATTTTTTGTTGGTCCCCACCCGCATCAAAGTTTGCTATCACTGTTGTAGATGGACAATATTGGGGTTGAAGAAGTGGAGGACATGCCTTTGCCCCAATCAATACCCCCTCCCCACACACACAATAAACAAACCAAGGGGTCAGAGTTTAAACCAGTCCTATCTCCCATCTTACTGGAGCAATGTACAGTTGCCAAAAGTTATCTAACGTTGCAGATAGAAATGTGTGAATAGAGCCAATGTGCTTTCTTATACTACATATTAGAGAGGCATGTTTGATCTACATAGCATATTGCTATCTGAATGTTCAATCCTGCTGAACGTGCCCCTGGAAGATCATGGCTAGAATGGATAAATTGTCAAATTAATGTCAGATTTGACTTTTTATGGCAGGTTAGGAGAACTTAAGCAGCAGGCTAGGATAATTAGGTTAAGGTTTGCTTAAATGAAGAAAAAAATAATACGTGAATTTGACAAAAAGCTGGATCCCTTCCTGCCATGAACCGCCCCCCCGGAATGCCCTATAAGCCTCTACAAAATCTAGGTTACATCAACAGACTATCAAATAGGAGCTTTTACATAGATAATGTGAGTAACAGGATGCGCGTGGTTCCCAATTAGTCGACTCGCTCCCTTTGATTGGAAACACGCACTCGTGACTCGAGGCAATGGAACTATTAATTTACAGAGGTTTGAGAACTTTTGGAGAGATAATTTGGCTAAAAATGTACAAATGATTGTCCGCTGCCCATCGCTTTCTTTTTTTATCAGCACAATTGATGCAAGCAGTACTAAAACTACACGGTGGAAAGAGAGCTACTTTTTTACTCAATTTGATGACCAGTGATGGCAGAATGAGCCCACTGGCTACAATATAACAAATGTGGGTGGAATGCCTTCACAAGCAAAGTTAAACTACATAACTTAGATAGCTACAGCAACTAGCAACAACTGTAACCAGTTAACTAAGTTACAGCGTTTGAGTTTAGCCACACTAACGTTTGCTAACAAGTTCATTGACGTATCTATATATTTGCAGCCACATGTAAAAATACTGCGGGAAAAAAAATCACCCTCTCGAAATTAGCCGTGTTCTTGTATTTTTATCTAGGTGGACAATATTGGGGTTGAAGAACAATGTTTCTATGATAGTTGTTGGCTATCCACTTTGTAGATTTTTAAGTGCCTAAACATGTCAAATGTATAATTCAATTATCATGGAGTAGAGTTCTTGGTCTAAACAAATTTGGAGTAGAGTTCTTGGTCTAAACAAGTTGATTCCAAGTTGTCGTTAGCATCGCTCCACAATGGTAAAACTGACTCAGTGACCACACGCGCAACACTGCAAGTTCTCATTAAAAAAACTTAGTTGAAGTCTATTAAAGCCAAACGCACATGTGTCGTGGCAAGTTCGTATTTTTGATAAATGCGCCCACGTCCAGATGTATTTTCCTTGCACTCAGCTAGGGGGAGACTATATTGTGTGCAGTAAGGACCGAGAGTATTGCAGCGTTAAAGTGCTAGTGGAAACTAGCAAACTCGTACATTTTCGACTTTATAACAGGTTGTAGTTATACACGTGCCGCGTTCAACCATTTAACAAGTCTGACTTTTCTTAGTTCCAACTATGACTTGAACAAAGCATATCAACTCTCAAACCACGTGGACCCTAAATGATACACAACTGTGTTTGTTTAGCTTTTAAACGCGGGCCAAATAATGGATATATGTAACCTCTATAGGCCATTTATTTAGGTAGTGTCTAGTATAAGGTCTTAAGATAAAGTCTATCATGTACATATCAAGTTTTGTTTCTTGTAAAACATGTTTTAACTTCCTTAGCATGTAGTCGTTTTTTTCATTCAGAGAATCATGGGAGTTGTAGTTTTTAGGCCAACCCTATATTTTTTGCCTGTAGAGCATGGGCATTCAACACTTAAAGGCCCTGCGTGGTCAATCTGGGGTTCTGCATTGGCCGTGCTGCATTTTCGAGGATATGGCCTCTGCAGAAGTCAGGGTATTCATACTTCTTGTTCTTTGTGGAGCAGCACAGAGCTGTTGAGAAGGAAGTTGTTTAGATACAATCTGTTTTTGTCACACTGCTTTCCTTTATCTTGGCCAGGTTGCAGTTGTAAATGAGAACTTGTTATCAACTGGCCTACCTGGTTAAATAAAGGTGAAATAAATAAAAATGTTGCCAAAAAAAATTCAACAGGACCTCCCACCCTCACCTACTGTCAGCCAATCATGCCAATGCAGAGCTATATGGACCCCTCAGCATTGTAAAAGCCAATTTATGCTTGATCCAAAAATGAGGCACCATATGGATGGTGCGATGCAATTGGCGAGCGTCTGGAGGAATGCAGAGGCCACAATGAGTTAAGTACCGCATGGCAGTGTGCCTCTCAAATGTGTTAATAATGCAGATGGCTCCATATAGCTCTGCATTGACATGATTGATTGACCGTAGGGGGGAGGTCCTGTATAAACACAAACTCACTTCCTTGACAACGTCCTTCACAACAGCTCTGAACTGCTCCGCAAAGCAAGTATGAATGTCCTGACTTCAGCAGAGGCCATATCACCGTAAATGATTCAGCACAGCCAATGCAGATGTCGGATTGACCATGCGGCGCCTATTAATCCTTTTACAACATTTTAGATGCTCACGACAATGCGGTACTGAGCTCACTTTGGCCTCTGCGCCAACGGAGGTTCCGTATTTACGTCACCATCTATACAGCGCCTCTGACCACATTTCCGGATCAAGCTTAAATTGGCTCTTACCTTATGAGGTCCGGAGCCTGCTGGTTTTCTGTTCTACTTGATAATTAATTGCAACCACCTGGTGTCCCAAGTCTAAATCAGTCCCTGATTAGAGGGTAACAATGAAAAAAATGCAGTGAAACGGTCTTCGAGTTCCAGAGTTCAGTTTGAGAGTATGTACTTTATTGAGACAAGTTTGTTAAATAAAAGGGAGTTGAATAAAAAGCATGAGCAGCCGCACACCCGTTGACAATTATTTTGTGTAGAGGTTCTGACTAACGGCAAATAAACTGTAAGCTCTGAGAGAACAACATTTTGAGCAAAAAGTTCATTCGTACCTCCCCCCAAATCCATCCATAGAAACCTTTGGCAGGATTGTTGAAAATGATGAAAGTGACCTACTGAAAGACAAACAGAAACACAAATCCTATGATAACCTGAGTATAGATGAGATAATGGCTCTTAAGGACTTTACAATCACATCCTTCGATTATCATGAGAAAATGTGACAAAGGAAGAGGAATTTGCATACAAAACAAATGTGACTATGTGAATGAATGTCACCGACAAAGGTGACTTCTATCACAAACTGAATTATGACCCTACCCTAGAATTCCAGCATAATATCTCATCCACAGTGGAAAACTGTTTGGAATCAGGACAGATCACCAATAAAGAATGAGAATTTCTGTGAAATTTCATAAAATACCAACTTTTTATACAGTGGCAAAATTAATCAAAATAGTGTCTCCTCCCCTTGGTAGACCCATTGTAGCTGCATTTGACTCTGTGATTCCAACATTTCTAAGTTTGTGGAACACCACATTAAACCGATGGTTGAGAATCTCCCATCTTACGTCAAATACAAGACATTAGTCACATGATCTCATTGATAGAGGGCTTAAGGATACCAGAGGGCACCCTGCTGGGCACTTTTGATGTGGAGAGCTTGTACACTAACAATCCACACACTGGAGGCTTGCAGGCACTGCAACACTTCCTTCAGCAGAGAGACCCTACCCTTGCTTCATCCAATGATTGCATCTTGTAACTCACTGAACTGGTATTATCCAAAAACTACTTTGGCTTTCTGTCAGACTTTTTCCTTCAAATTCGGGGTGTAACCATGGGCTTCCACTATGCAAACCTGTATGTGGGACAATTTGAGGAAGCACTCATTTACAAAACAGACACACACCCTACTTTCTAAAACCTTCCTATGGAAGAGATACATAGATGATGTCTTTGTGCTCTGGGAAGAAAGGCAGCAGGAACTAAATGAATTCCAAACTCCGCTAAACGAGAGCTCTGAATATCTCCCATTTACCATGCAGACTGATGAGAGAAAATAAACTACCTGGACTTATGGATCATCAAAGATAATGATCCATTACACACAGACTTATACACAAAGCCCACAGACCGCAATACCCTGCTGCGTGTGGATAGTATGCATCCCCTTCCTCTCAAGAATGGTCTACCATATAGCCAGTTGCACAGGGTTAAACTAATCTGTGGCCACGAGTCAGATTTTGACAGCAATTCTAAGAAAATGACAGATAAATTCAAAATGAGAGGCAACAAGGACAAAACCCTTGATGCTGCAACGATGAAAATATCTCAAAAACCAAGAGAATAATTGCTAAAAACTAAACCGAGGAAGAAAAACAATTCAACAGTGTGTTCAGAGAAAATGAAAGCAATCCTGAAAAAGCACTGGCATATTTTGAAATCAGACAAAACAATTGCACATCTCTTCAAGGAACCCCCACTGGTGGTCTATAAGCATGGTCACAGTATTGGGGATAGCTTAGTAAGATCTGACATGCCCCCTGAGCCCACTCAGACACTCTTGACACGCATTCCGAATGGGAACTATAAATGTGGCTCATGCGCACAGTGCAATAGCACTACAAAAACATACTTCTTCAGACACCCACATATCCCTGTTAGTGGTATCATCTCATGCAAGACAAAGAAAGTAATCTATCTCATCACCTGTTCATTGAGAAAGCCTACGTAGGACAAACAAAAAGACAAGTAAAATAACGCATAGCTGAACACCGCAGCTCAATCAGGTGTAAGAAGACTGACTATCCAATAGCAGCGCACTTTGTTGAAGCTAACCATCCTATCTCTTCCATCAAATACACAGGCATTGAGCATGTTCATCTACCAAGGAGAGGAGGTAACATTGAGATCCTACTACTACAGAGGGAGGCCTACCGGATATCCTGTCTAAAAACATTGACCCCTAGTGGTCTGAAAATTGACTTGGATCTCAGGCGCATCATATGAACAATAACTTTTTATGAACAAGTCCTATAAATTCATACATTATTTCTACGGTTTATCAGCGTACACCCAACATCTTCCCCCTGTTGATGATGCTTATAATGCATTATGGTTGAACCAAAAGATTACATGAAACAAAAATGTAATTAATTTGGAAACAATTAAATATATACAATGCATTCGGAAAGTATTCAGACCGCTTGACTTTTTCCACATTTCCCTCATCAATCTACACACAATACCCTATAATGACAAAGAAAAAAAGGTTTTAGAAATTTTAGCAAATGTATTAAAGATAAATAACAGTCTTTCCAGACATCTTTGATTGGGTTCAAGTCCGGTCTCTGGCTGGGCCACTCAAGGGCATTCAGAGACTTGTCCCAAAGCCACTCCTGCATTGTCTTGGCTGTGTGCTTAGGGTCGTTGTCCTGTTGAAAGGTGAACCTTCGCCCCAGTCTGAGGTCCTGAGGGGTCTGGAGCAGGTTTTCATCAAGGATCTCTCTATACTTTGCGCTGTTCATCTTTGCCTCGATCTGACTAGTCTCCCAGTCCCTGCTGCTGAAAAACATCCTCATAGCATGATACTGCCACCACCATGCTTCACCGTAGGGATGGTGCCAGGTTTCCTCCAGACGTGACACTTGGCATTCATCAGACAAGAGAATCTTGTTTCTCATGGTCTGAGAGTCCTTTAGGTGCCTTATGGTTGATTGTGCTGCTGCTGTAGACAGAGTTTCAAACCGTGCACCATTTCAATGTGCAGGGCACAGGAGGTTGGTGGCACCTTAATTGGGGAGGACGGGCTCATAGTAATGTGGAATGGTATCAAATACATCAAATACATGGTTTCTATGTGTTTGATGCCATTCCATTTGCTCCGTTCCAGCCATTATTATGGGCCATTCTCCACTCAGCAGCCTCCACTGGTGCAGGGGCAAGTAGGCTATTCTTAACGTCACACACATAAGATCAGGGTCTATTCATTAGTGCATACTGTAGCAAAACGTTATGCAATGGAAAAGGAAAATTAGTTGTTCTTATTGGGTAAGTTCTGGGAGTCACTCCCTGTTTCGGTTCATTTTCTTCTGTTTGTCAGTGAATACGACCAAGAAAAGTGTTCAAACAAGGTATTACTGTCTGGGACAGATATCCTACTGTACAGCAGCAGGGACTTGTTCAGGTGGGAGTAACGTTACTGAACGTTCAGATAAAAATGTATTGTGTACAACATGACTGTCCAATATTATAGATAGACATATCAGAATCACTGTTGTGAGTTGTGTCTGAATAGGAAATTGAGTCAGCTCTATCAATTCTATTGTTTCTATCTGTTTTTGAGCGTTTCACCTCACTGAATACGCCTGGGCCACGTTCAGAAGGGTGCAACGCTGTGGGATGTTCAGATATAAATATATTATGTAGAACAGACAAGCTTCTCTTACCTGTAGAATAAGGAACCATGTCAGCTCTATTAATGACATTTCTATCACCAGTTTCCCATCACAATAGTGGGAAGGTCAAAGATGTATTGTCCAATCACAGCAAGATTTTTGGTAATGATGTGTCCACTGTCCAGCCATATCAAAGCAAAGGGAGTTCAGAGGTGTGGAGAAGCTCCTGCCCTCCTGACCACACGCACACAGACGCACAGGTGTGCGCATATACGCAAGCACAGGTGTGCATGCACGCACGCATGCACGCACACACACACACACTCGTCATTGAAATCCTGCTTTGGCAGAACTAAATTTTTTGTGTGCTTTTCTGAGACAAAGAGTGAGAGAGAGACAGACAGACAGACAGACAGACAGAGGGCACCTTCCTCTGCCCAGGCATTACTGACGCATGCCAGATCTTAAAACGCCTAGATAGGTATTTTACATAACACAATTGATGACGTGGCACACAACCATTGGTTGATGCACGCAACATCTGAGAAGGGGAATATGACCAGTGTAACAGAGAGCGGTGAAATCTATCTCTCACCCTCCACATCCAGGGCTTTCTAGCGTGGTCAGACTGGTCGTCTGATAGGCTAGACAGAGGGGCATAAAACTGTCAATCTCAGCAGCACATCCTGATGCACCTCCCGCTCACTCACTGGGACATAGAATGCATAAAGTCACACACAGGCTATTCTCTCTCACACTCACACACACACACACGACTTACCCACATCCAGGGGGTTGGTCATATAGACAGCGTTGGGTCCAACCAAGATGAGTTGGTGGTGCCACGCCAGCTGCGTGTTCATGGTGGCCACAGGCACTGCCCCTTTCTGGATCCACCGTGCCAGCCAGGGTACCAGCCTCACCCACCGGCGTTAGTGGATGGGGAAGTGGTGACCCAGCACACGCCCACCACTGGCCTACTGCGCCCCAGTTATCAGCTGCGCATGTGTGGCACCTGGGAGAGGGAAGAGACAGAGAGGAGGATGTATCACAGGTATACAACAGTGGAAAATAAATACAGAAACCCACAAGCACGCATACATACACACAAACACAGTTGAGAGAGCATTTAGTGGTCATGGTTGAGGGCCTCTGGTCCAGTTAGAGAAATTGTGGTATAATGAGGAAGTTCTAAGGGTGGTCGGTTGTGGTCAGAGTAGACTGCTGGATGAGTGTTGTGGTTGACTGTTGTGTTAAGTCAAATCAGGGTTGGGGCCAAAGATTCTTGTCATAAATTGTGGTAATTAGGTTAGTTTGCGGATGTGGTCAGGTGATTATTATGAAAACAGTGCACGGTTGTTAGCTAAATGGAACATGGACAGGTCAACGGTCAGTATCGGCCTCGCTCCGGGAGACAGGTAATCGGGCAACGGCGCCTCGTTCCTCCTCAGACACGTCCGCACACACCGGTCAGCCGTCTCGGGTGCCACAACGATGCCGAGGGCCTGTAGAATGTCCACTACGGCCGTTGCCCCACAGGCAGATGCTCCTATCTGCATGGTCTGCCTTTCCACTGCCTCTTGGATGGACCATAACATAGCTCCTTGTCCCTGCCTCTCCTCTCCTTCTTTGGGATGCATAGCAAGAAGTTTGTCTGCTTCTCCTCATGAGGATGCACTACCTCCATTTTCATAAGCCACACCTGCTGAAAAACAACTTCTATGATGATCATATTTCTTTTTTAGACTGCATTGCATATTGATACGCTTGACCAATATAGACTTATCAGAATCACTGTTATGAATTGTATAGTTATGTCTGTGAGAATTGCACATGGAGCCTTTTGACATGAACCTACATTTGGGGAATACTGACAAGTAGCCCAATAATAGACTAAAGAAGCCTCACCTTACAGTAAAGGCAAATTGCCTCTGGCAGCCAAAACAGCCAAATACACCATCTAAACGTAAACCGATTCTTAACTGGTCTACGGTTCTAGAAACATAAAGCCCTTCACTTTCATATCACATCAAAATAATTTCACAAATGCAAAATATACACTTACTGTCCACTGTTTTACCCGGTTTTAATATAATTGCAGAATACAGTATTTTTCAGTGACAACACAGGTTTAATCATTAGCCAAACAGTTGCAACTAAAACTAGAGTTTGTACTGGACAAATTCAGGTAGGTCCCTCTCTGATTCGTTCCGTTTGCTTCCGTTTAAGAAACGTTTTGCATCCTTCTTCCGTATACACCAAGGGTTGGAATCTAAAATAATTTTCCAATCGTTTCGTTCTGAACAGAACCCTTTTTTTTGGATCCTTGTATTCTGTCTTCCCCATATGTGGTGTCAGGTTGGGTGGAGAAAAGGTTGGGGACTGTTGAGTCGGGAAAGTAACACAAAGTGCACTCGTGAAGATTTATTGTGTTTCTTCAGTCCAATGGAAGCATGCTTCCCGGACCATGCAACTACGGACAAGAACTGTGACTTGCTTTGTTCTCTGGAGCAGGGCGCCGTTGAAAGGTGTGATAACGGGGTTGGCATTAAGTGTTGAGAAGGATCAGTATTTCATAGTATTACCATGACGACCGGCAAAACAGTTCGTCTTTCAATCACCCACGTGGGTATAACCAATGAGTAGATGGCACGTGGGTATCAGCTTCTATAAACCAATGAGGAGATGGGAGAGGCAGGACTTGCAGCGGGATCTGCGTCAGAAATAGAAAGGAGTTCTATTTTAGCCCTAGGCAATGCAGACGCTCGTTGGCGCATGCGAGCAGTGTGGGGGAAATAATTGAATAACATGGATTTCAAAATTTATTTTGCGACGCTCGCGCACGCGACGTCTGGTCTGGTCAGCATGTTAGACAATGTTTCCGCTGCCATATTGGAAATGACCGCCGGGGGTAATGGACAAAATCTGTAATGGCACTATAGCCCAAAATACATATTTAAACATGTTCTAGCTGTGGGTGAAATTTGTTGGCTGTATCACAAAGGTATTTTTTTTTTTTTTACATAGCTGCTGGAATATGTTCAAAATGTCCTCAATATGGCCCCTATTAAGGTCATTAAGAGTACCTTATGATCAGAATTATTGTCTACCTGTGAGGTTTATTTAGTGGGTAAATAACATTACAAAGTGATTTGTATATTTTCTAACAGGAAATCTGGATGGCAGCCATTTTATTATGATGGCCGCCCTGGTTGACTGACGGGCTTTCCAGACTGGCTCCAAACTTTAGCTAATGTTCCTTAAGGTATCTAGTGTTAGTGTACCATGTTTGGTACTTGTATCATAAAATGGAACAATTATGTCACCTATCCCTGGACTATATCGTAAATTATGCGCTAAAGCAAGCTAGCATCTATGAATGTGTTAACTGACACGTGACCGCGGTAACTATTTACTGAATAGCAAGCTAATCGTATCATCAAGAAGTCCCAAAGAGAAGTCTTCACAAAACCGAATTAATTTTTTTTTAAGGACTCTAACCTTAACACGAACATAGTTTTGCTCAGCTTCCTGATGTCTGCACTTTTACTGTAATTTCAGTGTATGCAATGACAAGAAAAAGTAACTGTTCTGCGTGCTATTTTTAACTTTGATTCCGGTTGTTTTGGTACACCCTCTGCCTGGATTGGATGAGAACATTTCCAAGATGTATTGGTAGACAAATATGTCAATCACTCATAGAACGTAATGAATACATGTCTTGGAGAGTAGTTGTCTGTATTTACGGCAGCGAATTAGAGGGGTGAACACTATGACCACACGAGGGCAGTGATGTCCATTATTTTCCAGGTAAGGCATTTCAAATCACTGGTGACTGTCTGCATAAAAGTTGAGGGATACTTTTAATACTTTCACTTTCATCTTCATCAGACTGACTGTTACAAAAACTGCATTTTGTTCCGGACAAAACATGTTAATTAACAGGTATGTTTCTGCATTTACTCATTTACTTCTGTTCAATGTCATGTGGAGGTAAATTATTTATGAATGCTTAAATCAAGAATAACAGCATTTATGTAGTCAATCTTTAACAATGTCTTGATTCAATTAATGTTGTCATTGAAAGTTGCACCTCTACATTCACAAAGTTTGTGTTTCATTTTAAAACAGTTGTTTATGTATGACAGAGTTGTAAAACAGGCTCAATATAGCCAGTTAAAGCATTATACTGGAATATTGCAGGCTAAAAGTACATTAACAATGTCATTATACAAAAACTTGCATGCATGCATGTATGTATGTATGTATGTTGTGTTGTGGTTTGTTTGTGAATTATTGTCTTTATTATCTCCATTATTTTGCTGTAGGTTTAACCTGTTGGGTCTAGGGGGCAGCATTTGCACGTCTGGATAAAAAAAATGTACCCGATTTAATCTGGTTACTAATCCTACCCAGTAACTAGAATATGCATATACTTATTATATATGGATAGAAAACACTCTAAAGTTTCCAAAACTGTTTGAATGGTGTCTGTGAGTATAACAGAACTCATTTGGCAGGCAAAACCCTGAGACATTTTCTGACAGGAAGTGGATACCTGATGTGTTGTATTGACTTTAAACCTATCCCATTGAAAAACACAGGGGTTTAGGAATATTTTGGCACTTCCTATTGCTTCCACTAGATGTCACCAGCCTTTACAAAGTGTTTTGAGTCTTCTGGAGGGAGATCTGACCGAACAAGAGCCATGGAACGATGATGTCCCATTAGACACCTGGCGCGCGAGTTCATGTTGGGTACCCTCGTTCCAATACGTTATAAAAGAGTATGCATTCGTCCACCTTGAATATTATTCATGTTCTGGTTAAAAAAGGCCCTAATGATTTATGCTATACAACGTTTGACATGTTTGAACGAACGGAAATATATTTTTTCCCCTCGTTCATGACGAGAAGTCCGGCTGGCTTACATCATGTGCTAACGAGACGGAGATTTTTGGACATAAATGATGAGCTTTTTTGAACAAAACTACATTTGTTATGGACCTGTGATACCTGGAAGTGACATCTGATGAAGAGAATCAAAGGTAATGGATTATTTACATAGTATTTTCGATTTTAGATCTCCCCAACATGACGTCAGGTCTGTATCGCAACGCGTATTTTTCTGGGCGCAGTGCTCAGATTATTGCAAAGTGTGATTTCCCAGTAAGGTTATTTTTAAATCTGGCAAGTTGATTGCGTTCAAGAGATGTAAATCTATAATTCTTTAAATGACAATATAATATTTTACCAATGTTTTCTAATTTTAATTATTTAATTTGTTACGCTGACTTGACTGCCGGTTATTGGAGGGAAACGATTTCCTCAACATCAATGCCATAGTAAAACGCTGTTTTTGGATATAAATATGAACTTGATAGAACTAAAAATGCATGCATTGTCTAACATAATGTCCTAGGAGTGTCATCTGATGGAGATTGTAAAAGGTTAGTGCATCATTTTAGCTGGTTTTATGGTTTTGGTGACCCTGTCTTTGACTTGACAAAACATTACACACAACTCTTGTAAATGTACTGTCCTAACATACTCTAAATTTATGCTTTCGACGTAAAACCTTTTTGAAATCGTAAAACGTGGTTAGATTAAGGAGATGTTTATCTTTCAAATGGTGTAAAATAGTTGTATTTTTGAAAAATTTGAATTTTGACATTTATTTGGATTCAAATTTGCCGCTCTTGAAATGCACCTGCTGTTGATGGAGTGCACCACGGGTGGCACGCTAGCGTCGCACCTAGCCCCAAGAGGTTAACAAAAGCATGTGGACAGTAGTTGGCATGTTGGTGTCTGTGTGCCCCACTGGTAAGTCTGTTACTATATTCTGCCGTACAGACATTTTCAAATTTCAGAAAATAGTGATTGAGATGGATCATAGGGTGAGAATTCCAGATATGTATTTTCCAACATGGCGCCAGTACAATTGCAGGCTAAGCACCAAAACAGAACAGGTTGCTCCTTGGTATTTTGACCCTTTCTTTCAATAAACCCCAGAAGCAATCCTAGATGTGGTCTCAAATTCAGAATAGCATAATACAATTAATCATACTGTAGCGATCTTTGCTATATGGGCCACATTACAATTCCCACCAAGTGTTCACGACCCAGGTTTGCTTCCCTTCCCCTTGCACACTACATTGGTGTCAGAAGTAGGATGGTGGTTGTGAGGCAATCAGAATGCAAGGCGCAATGTGTGAGGGGGCTGAGTAGTCGAATCACGGGTACGTGCCTTCCCATTCGGAGGGGCAGTGTAATGAGCCTCGCTATATGAGCCACGTTGCAATTCCCACAAAGTGAGTTAACCCTATTGGTAAGATGAGTTGGATGTTTGCCTTTCATGCCAGTGACCCAGGTTTGCTTCCCTACCCCACCATTCCCTACAATACCATTGTTAATACAAAGTAGGCATACAGTCTATCAAACATTGAAGTTTTGGCCTAGGTAGAATTTCATTAACTAGACACAGACTCTGGAAAAGAAGAAGGGAAACCTGACACAGCCACAAGACCACGAGTGTGAAATTCAATCCCAAATACATGCAGTAGTTAAACCACATATGTACCTAGTAAACATGTGGTTGCAGAAAGCACATTATATGTGGTGCCAAGATATGAAGATGTCTTTTTGACATGTTATGTAACACAGACACTAGCCACCATCTCCCAATGAGGTTTTGAGGCGGTACTTAAAAAGCTGTAGTGTACCCTTAAAGATAGGCAAAAGAAAAACTTATCTGAGGAAGTGTAGGGGGAAGTTGCGAATGTACCTGAGCTAAAACTTGTTCACCATCTTCTTTTTAAATGGTGAGCGATTGTGTTTTCAGCACTTTTATCTCCAAAACTCATTTTTGAAAGGCTCTCTCTTGTCCCTTTGCAGCAGAAATATAGTGAGCAATATGTTTGGAACATCGAATCGCAATATGTTTGGAACATCGAATCGCAATATGTTTGGAACATCGAATCGCAATATGTTTGGAACATCGAATCGCAATAAAATCACAGTATCGAATTGTAATACATATGGAATCGTGATACACCATATATACAAAAGTATGTGGACACACCTTCAAATTAGTGGATTCAGCTATTTCAGCCAAACCCGTTGCTGACAGATGTATAAAATGCAATCTCCGTAGACAAACATTGGCAGTAGAATGGTCTTACTGAAGAGGTCAGTGACATTCAACGGGGCAAATTTCAGTTTGTCAGTTTGTCACATTTCTGCCCTGCTAGAGCTTCCCCGGTCAACTGTAAGTGCTGTTATTGTGAAGTGGAAACAACAACGGCTCAGCCGTGAAGTGGTAGGTGACACTAGCTCACAGAACGGGACTGCCAAGTGCTGAAGGGCGTAAAAAATCTTCTGTCCTCAGTTGCAACACTCACTACCGAGTAACAAACTGCCTCTGGAAGCAACTTCACCACAATAACAGTTCGGAGCAGTGGAAACACGTTCTCTGGAGTGATGAATCATGCTTCACCATATGGCAGGACAAATCTGGGTTTGGCGGATGCCAGGAGAATGCTACCTGCATGAATACATAGTGCCAACTGTAAAGTTTGGTGGAGGAGGAATTATAGTCTCGGGCTGTTTATCATAGTTCGGGCTAGGCCCCTTAGTTTCAGTGAAGGGAAATCTTAACTCTACAGCATACAATGACATTCTAGATGATTCTGTGCTTCCAACTTTTTGGCAACAGTTTTGGGAAGGCCCTTTCCTGTTTTAGCATGACAATGCCCACGTGTACAAAGCAAGGTCCATACAGAAATGTTTTGTCGAGATCGGTGTGGAAGACCTTGACTGGCCTGCACAGACCCTGACCTCAACCCCATCGAACACCTTTGAGATGAATTGGAATGCCGACTGCGAGTCACGCCTAATCGCCCAACATCAGTGCCCGATCTCACTAATGCTCTTGTGACTGAATGGAAGTAAGTCCTTAAAGCAATGTTCCAAAATCTAGTGGAAAGCCTTTTGGCAGAAGAGTGGAGGCTGTTATCGCAGGGGGGACCATCTCCATATTAATGGCCATGATTTTGGAATGAGATGTTTGACAAGCAGGTGTCCACATACTTTTAGAATCACAATACATATGGTATTGACACCTCAGTATTGTGATAATATCGTATCGTGAGGTTCCCGGCAATTCCCAGCCCAAATCTGAGGCACTTGTGACGCAGCATTTCTCTTCTGTCTGAAATGGTCAAGGGATATGAGACAGGTGTTTTTTTTCTTCTTCTTCCCATTCACCCACAAGGTCTCGTGTGGCTCAGTTGGTAGAGCATGGTGCTTGCAACGCCAGGGTTGTGCGTTCGATTCCCATGGGGGACCAGTATGAAAATGTATGAACTCTGTACTGTAAGTCGCTCTGGAGAATGTAAAATGGGTATTCAACGGATTCTGTGACTGCCCTTAGTGGACAAGAGGTCCTACTCCCCTAGTCCTGCACTCCCAGTAAACAACCCACCCTAGTCTGGAAAAAGAGTAACCACACTGTTGTCAACTACTAGATTGATGACAACACTGTTAACGGCAATGTCAACACTGTGTTGGACCCTCGCTATCAGAGCACAACTCAGCTCTTCCTGAACTTGGAGGTTTGGAACTGCTCCCTGCTCATCGCCAATGTCTCTGTCACAGACGAAGGAACTTACACACATTACTACAAGACTTCCTCCACTCATTTACGCTAATGTTATTCTTACCATCGCCGGTGAGTGATGCCGGTGCCGTTCCCTTCTGTCTGAGTGGTTTTCAATTGCTTTTTTAATGTCATACATGAGAGATTTTGGCTGAATAATAATGAGTAATTTCTCTAGTTAAAATGAGATTCTGCATCGTTTCATTTGACATTGTTCATTTGAATGTTCAATCATCAATTCATTTCCTCATCTCATCACTGCATTAAAAAATAGGGATCTACAGTATCATTATGAAATTTGAGGAAATGTACCATATTTGCAGAGATTTTACTTGTGTTCACCAATCTACAACTCAAAACACAAGTTGTAAATGACCTGGAAACATCCCCCCCTGTGTCCATACCAGCAAACTACAGCACACATCTACAGTGTCCCATCAGTGAAGGAAGCTCTGCTCATGGAACATACCACTGTGAGGCCAGAGAGCGGTATCCTGAGGGGAGGATCTGATCTGATGAAACCAAGATTGAACTCTTTGGCCTGAATGCCAAGTGTCACGTCTGGAGGAACCTTGGCATCATCTCTACGGTGAAGCATGGTGGTGGCAGCATTATGCTGTGGGGATGTTTTTCAGCGGCAGGGACTGTGAGACTCATCAGGATCGAGGGAAAGATGAACATAGCAAAGTACCGAGAGATCATTGATGAAAACCTGCTCCAGAGCGCTCAGGACCTCAAACTGGGGCGAAGGTTCACCTTCCAACAGGAGAAAGACCCTAAGCACACAGCCAAGACAATGCAGGAGTGGCTTCGGGACAGGTCTCTGAATGTCCTTGAGTGGCCCAGCCAGAGCCCGGACTTGAACCTGATCGAACATCTCTGGAGAGGCCTGAAAAATAGCTGTGCATCGACGCTCCCCATCCATCCTGACAGAGCTTGAAAGGATCTGCAGAGAAGAATGGGAGAAACTTTCCAAATACAGGTGTGCCAAGCTTTTAGTGTCATACTCAAGAAGACTCGAGGCTGTTATCGCTGCCAATGGTGCTTCAACAAAGTACTGAATAAAGGGTCTGAATAGTTATGTAAATAAGGTATCTGTTTTTTATTTTTAATAAATTAGCAAAACATTTATAAAAAACCGTGTTTGCTTTGTCATTATGGGGTATTGTGTGTAGATTGATGAGGAAAAACAACAATTTAATACATTTTAGAATAAGGATGTAAGGTAACAAAATGTGGAAAAAGTCAAGGGGTCTGAATACTTTCCGAATGCACTGTATATCCCTTTTGCTCAGAAGAGAAAATGCAGATTATCCATCCAGAAGCGGGGCCACCATCTCCAGCATCTTCCCCGTTCTTGGCTGTGGTTGGAACCATAACGGTGTTAGTAGGGCTGACAACATTACTACTGGTGGTCAAAAGGTGACCGCAATATTACAGCTCAAGTATAAATCAAATAATACTCCCTTATCTTCTACTAAAATTAAATGTTGTAGTTATTGTTGTTTTATTAATACGAAGACATGTTAAATACCCCCTAACCACCTTTTAGAACCTCATTTGTCAAATGATTTACCTACCAAAAGGTACATTTCAATAATTGGTGCAGGTCTCCAGATTACATTTTCAGCTTTGCTCCTCTGTCCTGACCAACTGTGTTTTTCTCTGTTGTCTTTATGCAGTGACCGGCGGCTGCTGATCCATGCTCTATTCACCTATCCTCTCCGTTCACCAAGATGCACACACACAGACCCTTCTGTAGAGTGTCTGGGAGGTGAATAGGCGTGTCTGGGAGGTGCATAGGCGTGACTGGGAGGTGCATAGGCGTGTCTGGGAGGTGCATAGGCGTGTCTGTCAGGTGCATAGGAGTGTCTGTCAGGTGCATAGGAATGTAGTTGGCAACCTCATCTGATTCCAGACAACCCCTCAAGCTTTATAATTTAAGTTGAGTGATAAAAATGACTTTTGTGGTACTACAGTATGTGGGTAAACTGTCATCAGTATGTAGCTACATTGTTTTGGCTGGGATTCAACTCACTCAGTATTAAAAACAAATACTGTAGGTTGTGTTTCGTGACAGCTCTCCATTTTTCTCTGTACTGATGTCTACTTTGCGAGGATTACAAAGTCATACTTTAGTTAGTGGTTATTGTATGCTAACCTTTTGAATATGTGCATAAATCCTAATGTGTGGCTGATCTGATAAGACAGTGTATAGTGTATGTAACTGAGATTAGGAGGTCATATCATAAAAAGTGTGTTTTTGTCCAGATAAATATAAGAAAACATTTAGATGATGTGGAATTAGATACATCTATCTCAATAGTTGCATTGCATATTGTCCAGAACAGTCATGATTGTAAAGAAGATGAGACAATAAAGGATGACAATTTAAAGGCCACCTGGCTCTTGTCTGCCTCTTTGATCCTTATGCCACATGTAAGTAAAGTAAGCCTTGTCAGAGCCTGTTTCAATAGTGTGAGGCATCTTGGTCTACAAGTACATGTTCACCCTATGGACGCAGGTTGACATTTGTCATGAGTCTTGCCCTGGAGGCAGAACTGAGTGGTTTCCGCTAGATGGGAAGGCTGCCAAGTAAAAATTGTCCATATCATAAAAATCTATGAAAATAAAAATTGGCTTCTTGGTCTTAATTTAGGGTTAAGCATTAGGGTTAGCAGTGTGGACAAGGTTAGGTTTAAAATCATATTTTATGACCGGCTGTGCCAGCTAGAGACCACTCTCCAGAGCTGCCTTCATACTGGAGTCATCTCAATAAATGCCAACCTGCCTATGGACAGGACACAGTGCTGAGTGCAATGCAGAGAGGCATTGCAAAACCCTAACCTTCAAATCTTAGGGCAGACACTAACCACAAGGCCACTGAATTGATTGATGAGTTTGTTGGTATGCCACATGTACCTATCATATTTTATGTTAGAGTTCGATGATGGTTCTTGTTCCTACAAAAGGTCACACCCATCACAACTGATTGCTCAATAGTTCATAGCAATACTCTAATGCCTTTCATAGTGATGATTGATGACCATTATTTGGGCAAAGCAACATACTTTTGTATATATAGTGTATGTGGACACCCCTTCAAATTAGTGGATTCGGCTATTTCAGCCACACCCATTGCTGACAGGTGTATAAAATCGAGCACACAGCCGTGTAATCTCCATAGATGAACATTAGCAACAGAATGGCCTTACTGAAGAGCTCAGTGACTTTCAGGATGCCACCTCTCCAACAAGTCAGTTTGTCAAATTTCTGCCCTGCTAGACCTTCCCGGTCAACTGTAAGTGCTGTTATTGTGAAGTGGAAACGTCTCGAAGGAACAACGGCTCGGCCGTGAAGTGGTAGGCCACACAAGTTCACAGAACTGGATCCCCGAGTGCTGAAGCGCGTAGCGCATAAAAATCCTATGTCCTAGGTTGCAACACGACTGAGTTCCAAACTGCCTCTGGAAGCAATGTCAGCACAATAACTGTTTGTCGGGAGCTTCATGAAATGGGTTTCCATGGCCGAGCAGCCGCACACAAGCCTAAGATCACCATGCGCAATGCCAAGCTTCGGCTGAAGTGATGTAAAGCTCGCCACCATTGGACTCTGAAGCTGTGGAATGTCTCTGGAGTGACAAATCCCGCTTCACCATATGGCAGTCCAACGGACGAATCTGGGTTAGGATAACGCTACCTCCCCAAATTCATAGTGCCAACTTTAAAGTTTGGTGGAGAAGGAACAATGGTCTTGGGCTGTTTTTCATGGTTCGGGCTAGGCCCCTTAGTTCCAGTGAAGGGAAACATTAACGCTACAGCATACAAGGACATTATAGAGGATTCTGTGCTTCCAACTTTGTGGCCCTTTCCTGTTTCAGCATGACAATACCCCCGTGCACAAAGCGAGGTCCATACAGAAATGGTTTGTCGAGATCTTGACTGGTTTGCACAGAGCCCTGACCTCAACCCCATCAAACACCTTTGGGATGAATTGGAATGCCGACTGAGAGCCACGCCTAATCTCCCAACATCAGTACCCGACCTCACTAAGGCTGTTGTGGCTGAATGGAAGCAAGTCCCCAAAGCAATGTTCCAACATCTAGTGGAAAGCCTTTCAAGAAGAGTGGAGGCTGTTATAGCAGAAAAGGGGGGACCAACTCCATATTAATGCCCATGATTTTGGAATGAGATGTTCGACGAGCAGGTGTATACACAAGTTTCAATTGATAGAGAAGCAGTCACAGTATGCACTTATCTCTGTTGTGTTTGTTTGTCTTGGCATCCCTTTGATCGATGCCATCTTGGCTCCACGGTGTCTGATGGATTAAGTGATACTGGATCAAGATGACTCAAAACATTTGCTCACAATAGCTGACCTCTACACAGATACTCTAAACATAACATTATGACCATGACTTGTGACAAACAGCCCATGACAACAAGCTACGTATTGGGATGCATCCATGTGTGATCAACGGAAACTGCTAACATGCCTGGGCAATAGGTAATATTGTAGATTGTCCCATATTCATAAAGCTTCTCAGAGTATGAGTGCTGATCTAGGATAAGTTTTATTTTTAAATCATAATGAATAAGAGGGAAGACCTGATCCTAGATCAGCACTCCTACTCTGAGACGCTTTATGAATATGTGCCCTGGACAACAGGCAACATTTTTGATTTTGTCCTGTATTCATTAAGTGTCGGGGAGTGGGAGTGCTGATCTCGGGTCAGTTCTGCCTTAATCATAATGAATAAGAGGGAAAACCTGATCCTAGATCAGCACTCCTACTCTGAGATGCTTTGTGCAATGGTATTTTTACATATCTGTCCATCTTCTACACAGGAATAAAGCGAATGAAGTTCTTTATGATAAATATCCCCCAACACCTCTAGGTGTCAGTCTTGCTTCACACACTCTCTTACTGCACACTATGGGTATCATGATGTCCCCATCAATAGGCATACTACAGTAACTGAGTTGTTGATGCTTAGTGGAATCGCCATACAGTCTATGTTAACTCCTTTAACTATGTTCTGGTTTCCGCAAATCTCTTTGATGCATGGGGAAGCCCTGTCATGAGCCATACATACCTAGATCATAGCGTCATAGAGAATGTATGTCCTCCTTGAGTGCCATGCCTGCTTTGTATGCAGTATCACCGTAGGTGTGCTGTATCCTCGTCACATTTCTCTGGTTATATCCCTATCCTCTCTAAAGGGTATAAGGGGGTGTATATATGACAGGGTCTATGGCTGGTGGTCTGAAACAGATTTAGATTTAAAGCCACAGTCATGTGAAGATTTGCCGTCATTTCAATTATATACCCCATAATTTTGAAACATATGACTCATGGATGGATACACATTACATGGCCAAAAGTATGTGGACACACCTTCAAATTAGTGGATTCGCCTATTTCAGCCACACCCGTTGCTGACAGGTGTATAAAATCGAGCACACAGCCATGCAATCTCCATAGACAACCATTGGCAGTAGAATGGCCCACACTGAAGAGCTCAGTGACTTTCAATGTGGCACCGTCATAGGATGCCACCTTCCCAACAAGTCAGTTCATCAAATTTCTGCCCTGCGAGAGCTGCCCCGGTCAACTCTAAATGCTGTTATTGTGAAATGGAAACGTCTAGGTGCAACAACTGCTCAGCCGCAAAGTGGTAGGCCACACAAGCTCACAAAACGGGACCGCCGAATGCTGAAGCGCGTAGCTTCTGCACAGTTGCAACACTCACTACCGAGTTCCAAACTGCCTCTGGAAGCAACGTCAGCACAAGAACTGTTCGTGGGGAGCTTCATGAAATGGGTTTCCATTGCCGAACAGCCGCTCACAAGCCTAAGATCACCATGCGCAATGCCAAGCGTTGGCTGGAGTGGTGTAAAGCTTGACGCCAGCGGACTCTGGAGCAGTGGAAACGCGTTCTCTGGAGTGTTGACTCACACTTAACTATCTGGCAATATAGAAATTACATAAACGTGTCCTTTACTTGACCAAAGAGTTGTCATACATGTCATGTACATTCATGACCACTTATGTCAGATCAAATCAAATCAAATCAAATGTATTTATATAGCCCTTCTTACATCAGCTGATATCACAAAGTGCTGTACAGAAACCCAGCCTAAAACCCCAAACAGCAAGCAATGCAGGTGTAGAAGCACGGTGGCTATGAAAAACTCCCTAGAAAGGCCAAAACCTAGGAAGAAACCTAGAGAGGAACCAGGCTATGAGGGGTGGCCAGTCCTCTTCTGGCTGTGCCGGGTGGAGATTATAACAATACATGGCCTAGATGTTCAAATGTTCATAAATGACCAGCATTGTCAAATAATAATAATCATAGTAGTTGTCGAGGGTGCAAAAAGTCAGTAACACAAGGGTAAGTGTCAGTTGGCTTTTTCATAGCCGATCTTTGAGAGTATCTCTACCGCTCCTGCTGTCTCTAGAGAGTTGAAAACAGAAGGTCTGGGACAGGTAGCACGTCCGGTGAATAGGTCAGGGTTCCAGCAGGTCTGGGACAACAGGTCTGGGACAGGTAGCACGTCCGGTGAACAGGTCAGGGTTCCATAGCTGCAGGCAGAACAGTTGGAACTGGAGCAGCAGCACGGCCAGGTGAACTGGGGACAGCAAGGAGTCATCAAGCCAGGTAGTCCTGAGGCATGGTCCTAGGGCTCAGGTCCTCCGAGAGAGAGAAAGAAAGAAAGAGAAAGAGAGAATTAGAGAGCATATTTAAATTCACACAGGACACTGGAAAATACAAGAGAAATACTCCAGATGTGACAGACTGACCCTAGCCCCCCGACACATAAACTACTGCAGCATAAATACTGGAGGCTGAGACAGGAGGGGTCAGGAGACACTGTGGCCCCATCCAATGAAACCCCCGGACAGGGCCAACAGGTAGGATATAACCCCACCCACTTTGCCAATGCACAGCCTCCACACCACTGGAGGGATATCTCCAACCACCAACATACCATCCCGGGACAAGGCCGAGTATAGCCCACAAAGATCTCCGCCACGGCACAGCCCAAGGGGGGGCGCCAACCCAGACAGGAAGACCACGTCAGTGACTCAACCCACTCAAGTGACGCACCCCTCCCAGGGACGGCATGGAAGAACACCAGTAAGCCAGTGACTCAGCCCCCGTAATAGAGGTAGAGGCAGAGAATCCCAGTGGAAAGAGGGGAAACCGGCCAGGCAGAGACAGCAATTGCAGTTCGTTGCTCCAGCCTTTCCGTTCACCTTCACACCCCTGGGCCAGACTACACTTAATCTTACATCTAGACGTTCCGCTAGCAGAACACCTGCTCCAATATCCAATGATAGGCGTGGCGCGAATTACAAATTCCTCAAAAATCCCAAAACTTCAATTTTTCAAACATATGACTATTTTACACCATTTTAAAGACAAGACTCTCGTTTTTTTCTAACCACACTGTCCGATTTCAAAAAGGCTTTACAGCGAAAGCAAAACATTAGATTATGTCAGCAGAGTACCCAGCCAGAAATAATCAGACACCCATTTTTCAAGCTAGCATATAATGTCACAAAAACCAAAACCACAGCTAAATGCAGCACTAACCTTTGATGATCTTCATCAGATGACACGCCTAGGACATTATGTTATACAATACATGCATGTTTTGTTCAATCAAGTTCATATTTATATCAAAAAACAGCTTTTTACATTAGCATGTGACATTCAGAACTAGCATTCCCACCGAACACTTCCGGTGAATTTACTAAATTACTCACGATAAACGTTAACAAAAAACATAACAATTATTTTAAGAATTATAGATACAGAACTCCTTTATGCAATCGAGGTGTCCGATTTTAAAATAGCTTTTCGGTGAAAGCACATTTTGCAATATTCTGAGTAGATAGCTCGCCATCACAGGCTAGCTATTTTGACACCCACCAAGTTTGACCCTCACCAAACTCAGATTTACTATAAGAAAAATTGGATTACCTTTGCTGTTCTTCGTCAGAATGCACTCCCAGGACTTCTACTTCAATAACAAATGTGGGTTTGGTTCAAAATAATCCATAGTTATATCCAAATAGCGGCGTTTTGTTCGTGCGTTCAAGACACTATCCAAGGGTGACGAAGGGTTACGCGCCCGACGCGTTTCGTGAGAAGAAATTTCTAAATATTCCATTACCGTACTTCGAAGCATGTCAACCGCTGTTTAAAATCAATTTTTATGCTATTTTTCTCGTAAAAAAGCGATAATATTCCGACCGGGAGACGTTGTTTTCGTTCAAAGACGAAAGAATAAAAACATGGTGTCGCCTCGTGCATGCACCTCCAGTCTCTGTTCTCTGATCGACCACTATCTAAATGCGCTAGTGTTTTTAAGCCAGGGCCTGCCAAGACATCATTCAGCTTTTTTCCGCCTTCTGAGAGCCTATGGCAGCCGTAGGAAGTGTCACGTTACAGCAGAGGTCCCCTGTTTTGGATAGAGATGATCAAGAAGGCCAAGAAATGGTCAGAGAGGGCGCTTCCTGTTTGGAATCTTCTCAGGTTTTGGCCTGCCAAATGAGTTCTGTTATACTCACAGACACCATTCAAACAGTTTTAGAAACTTTGGAGTGTTTTCTGTCCAAAGCTAATAATTATATGCATATTCTAGTTTCTGGGCAGGAGTAATAATCAGATTAAATCTGGTATGTTTTTTATCCGGCCGTGAAAATACTGCCCCCTATCCATAACAGGTTAATCATAGGACCTACTGAAGAGATATGTCTTCAGTAAAGACTTAAAGGTTGAGACTGAGTCTGCGTCTCTCACATGGGTAGGCAGACTATTCCATAAAAATTGAGCTCTATAGGAGAATGCGCTGCCTCCAGCTGTTTGCTTAGAAATTCTAGGAACAATTAGGAGGCCCGCGTCTTGTGACCGTAGCGTACATGTAGGTATGTACGGCAGGACCAAATCGGAAAGATAGGTAGGAGCAAGCCTTTGTAATGCTTTGTAGGTTAGCAGTAAAACCTTGAAATCAGCCCTTGCCTTAACAGGAAGCCAGTGTAGGGAGGCTAGCACTGGAGTAATATGATCACATTTTTGGGTTCTAGTCAGGATTCTAGCAGCCGTATTTAGCACTAACTGAAGTTTATTTAGTGCTTTATCCGGGTAGCCGGAAAGTAGAGCATTGCAGTAGTCCAACCTAGAAGTAACAAAGGCATGGATACATTTTTCTGCGTCATTTTTGGACAGAAAGTTTCTGCACAGATGACATACTTTGTCACATACTATGAAAGGTAGTATCTTGCATTATGAACTGACATTGCACCAAATAGAGATTATAATGGTTATGTCTTATATGTTTATTGGTCATTGTGTTTTATGACAATGACGTATTTAAGATCAACTTTAACTAGTTGTCCCTAGTTTTCTGTCATACGACAATCGTTCTATCTATTGACGGGTAGCATCTTGTGTTGTGACTGAACTGATATGACACCATAGACATATAATGACAGTTGATATGTATGTGTTGTATATGGTAATTGTCATTGTATTTTATGACACTGATGGATTTAGGATCAACTTTAACCAGTTGTCCCTAGTTTTCTGTCACATGACAGTCATTCTATCTGTTGACAGGTAGCATCTTGGTTTATGACTGAACTAATATGACACCATAGACATATAATGACAGTGTGTATTGTATATGGTTATTGTCATTATATTTTATGACACTGATGGATTTGAGTTGAACGGTTAACTACTTGTCCCTAGTTTTCTATCAACTACAGTCATTCAACTGTATGACATCTCTGCACTGAAGCCTTACTTTAGCTGTGGTGTCATGATGGTGTACACTAGACTATCAAAACAATAACATCAACCAGCTGAAATGGAACAGCTTTTCAATGACTGTGATGTAAATCATATGAGACACGGGTAACCTTATAATTGTCAAGATTCAATCCACTGTTGAGAAGCCTGTTTGTCCTAGACTTGGCACGCCGGTACCGCTTGACATGCGGAAGTAGAAAGAACAGTCTATGACTGGGGTGGCTGGGGTCTTTGACAATTTTTAGGGCCTTCTTCTGACACCGCCTGGTGTAGAGGTCCTGGATGGCAGGCAGCTTCGCCCCAGTGATGTACTGGGCCCTCTGTAGTGCCTTGCGGTCAGAGGCCGAGCAATTGCCGTACCAGGTAGTGATGCAACCAGTCAGGATGCTCTCAATGTTGCAGCTGTAGAACCTTTTGAGGATCTCAGGACCCATGCCAAATCTTTTTAGTTTCCTGAGGGGGAATAGGCTTTGTTGTGCCCTCTTCATGACTGTCTTGGTGTGTTTGGACCATTCTAGTTTGTTGTTGATGTGGACACCAAGGAACTTGAAGCTCTCAACCTGCTCCACTACAACCCTGTCGATGAGAATGGGGGCGTGCTCGGTCCTCCTTTTCCTGTAGTCCACAATCATCTCCTTAGTCTTGGTTATGTTGAGGGATAGGTTGTTATTCTGGCACCACCAGAATCTGTCTGTAAACAATTGTTGCAAAAATGTCTTTTGTCATGCACAAAGTAGATGTCCTAACCGACTTGCAAAAACTATAGTTTGTTAACAAGATATTTGTGGAGTGGTTGAAAAACGACTTTTAATGACTCCAACCTAAGTGTATGTAAACTTCTGACTTCAAATGTATATCCCACAATGCTCAATCTGAGATTAAACACTCCAAAATGTTTGTTAAATTATCTTTATTATGCTAACGTTTAATTCTAGGTACTGTATGTGTATATCACACCACACTTTATTAAATCCCACCTGACATTATATTAGTCTCCGGCTCAAACATGAACTAAGTAGGTCCTCCACCGTTTTGAGTGAGAGGTGCACTATGGATATTGGTTTAGACAGCGTCCATCTCCAACACCTGGGTCAGACAGGTGGGCATTAGCTCAGCACAGATGACACCAAATGCCATTTTCTTCGCTACATTTCCAGACCCCCTGCCATTCCTGCATGCCGGCGTGCCAATTTAGTCATCAAACCTGTGACATTTAGAAGATTTTCCAGCACCCTGGCTCCTCCGCCCACCTTTAACTACGCGGGCGGAAGGGATGGGAGGGAGGCAGGGATCGATCCTGGTAATAGAAAAAGAGTACTCCCTGGAAGTGAATAGTGCTACATTTGTTCCTAATGGCCACTGTGGATTGTTAGCGTGAGCCAGGCCGCTAGGGAGAAGATTAGGGCATCCCGGAGACCGGAATGGGGAAAGGTTGGGTCATGGCCCCAATGAGCAGTCCTGTTATGTCTGATTGCTGTTATACCCCTGAAAGGGGGGATATATGAGAAACGATTCACACTGACACGTAGCATCAGCGACTGTTCAGTCAGTTGTCATTAAGAATTGCATAAAATCCTCATTCACATTTGTATTCCTAGGCATTACTAATCATGCTTCGTATAAACAGACATCAATGTAGCACACAGATTATCGTATTATCACATTCACATGAATTGTTAGAATATTATTTACGATTCTGTATTAATATCAGTGATGTAGTGGTATAAAAAAAAAGTGGGTAATGGGTCAACTTTAAACTCCAGTGGTCGACTGGGATAAGACGAACAACCACCGATATAAACAAAAACGTATTATGTAGAACTGTATTGTTTGCATTTTGATAGCATTTTAATGTAGGCCTATAGGGAAGATAGGTGATGGGGAGATGTTGATATTGAAACATGTCTTCTTTTTAAAGTTCCTAACTTGTTTTATAAGATTAGTACAGATTTTCTCAGGGGACCCGACATGGCCCCGACCTTAGGTTTGGGAATTACGGTACTAAACTCTCTCTGCTTGCTTCCTTAATATCTCTCTTTCTGCTCTGCTTCCTCCTGCATGAATTTGAGACTGCTTCAACCTCACCACTGAGCGCCACATCACTGTCTGTCACAGTAGCCTGTCTGTAAAGCAAAGTTATTATGAGAACTTAGAAGCCTATTTTTTGCTCCTGTTGAGGTAGGTTCTGTTTAACTTCAGCTTTTTACTACACCATTCTAAGTAATACTAGCCAGAGCCCTTCAACGTTATTGCAGTAGAAGTTTCTGCCGGCAGCTAGCCACCTGACTGACTGTATTTATTTACTACTTGTGCGTCATTCTCCGCGAGTCAGTCTTTGTATGTTTGGGGGGATGTCTGTAGACACGGCAGGAGTCGTGGGACAGTTTTAAAATGGCCTTTTGTCCAGCATCTCGCAAACACAATGTCAGTAGCGTCTCTAGTTGCCTATTGCGCCGACTCCGAGCTGGGGTAGTTCGTTTTACGTCTCAGGCCTTGTGCCACGAGAGGGCGGTTAGTTGAGAGAGTGGTGAATGTGCCGCTAAAAAGGCAAATCCAAACAACATGATTCCATTCATTTGCAAAGAAGCAGGCGCGATTAAAACTCAGATCTTTGCGCTTTGATCAACGCGGGGAGAAATATTTAGATGTTGATCCGTAATTGATTTTGTTAATATGAACAATAGATTATATATATATATATATATTTTTTTTATTAGAGCAAATTACAGAGGTCCGGACCTTGGTGTCCTCATATGTAAAAATAATATGATTGTCACATACACCAGATAGGTGTAGTGAAATACACTATGTTGTTTCACGGGGTCAGCCATAGTACTACGGCACCCCTGGAGTAAATCAGAGTTAAGGGCCTTGCTCAAGGGCACATCGACAGATTTGTCCACCTTTGGTAAACATGAAGTGAATCCTCAGATCCATTCCTCATCACATCTTCCCTCTGACTTCCTTGTTGAGTGTTTATTGTTTCTGAGTGATTGGGCCTCAGAGAGTGGGGGTGGATGAGTTTGCTGTGTGTGTGTGTGTGTGTGCGTGCATGCGTGCGTGCGTGCGTGTGTGCATGCGTGAATTTGTGCGTCCATCTCTAGATCTAGAACTAATTTCTATGTAAATGATCCAAACCACTGTGTATGGTTACATTCTCGGCATGATGCATTTGGCCATAGGACAGTGGGGGAAACACAAGACCAGAGTGAAGGGCGATGCTTCTCGATGACGCAGGTATGACAAACTGCTTTGGGGGAAGAGGCGCCACTCACGGGGGAAGAAGTGCCTCAGAGAGTGGGGGTGGACGAGTTTGCGTGTGGTGTGTGTGTGTGTGTGTGTGTGTGTGTGTGTGTGTGTGTGTGTGTGTGTGTGTGTGTGTGTGTGTGTGTGTGTGTGTGTGTGTGTGTGTGTGCATGAATTTGTGCGTCCATCTCTAGATCTAGAACTCATTTCTATGGAAATGATCCAAACTGCTTAAGAGAGACAAAAAGTCGGAATTGTCTGCCATTAGGCAGGGACGGTAGCTTAAGCGGGCGTGGTGTTCAGCATCAGTCCCTGTGTTGAGCAGGGACAGTACACTCAACACAGACAGATAGACAGACAGACAGACAGACAGACAGACAGACAGACAGACAGACAGACAGACAGACAGACAGACAGACAGACAGACAGACAGACAGACAGACAGACAGACAGACAGACAGACAGACAGACAGACAGACAGACAGACACGGCCTCTCAGGAGGATTTCAAGAGCTTACCACATGCATGCCGTGTGCTCCCATCTGAGACCACTGAGTACGGTTACATTCTCGGCATGATGCATTTGGCCATAGGACAGTGGGGGAAACACAAGACCAGAGTGAAGGGTGATGCTTCTCGATGACGCAGGTATGACAAACGGCTTTGGGGAAGAGGCGCCGCTCATGGGGGAAGAAGGTGCCAAAGTAATTGAGGGGACTGGAAGAAATTTCTCTCTTGGCTAATGAGGCGAAAAGCCACTTCTCCATTTTTCTCTGTCCTATATTTCGAAAACACAGAAGGATCCTTGAGGAAACAAATATTATGGTGTCTGTTCCTAGCAATGATTCAAACCAGCCACTACTCTAGTGCAACATCTTTCACCAACCCCACTACTAGAGTCATTTCAGAAAAGACTCGTGTACCATTTGTGTTGATGACTTGGCAATGATGCCTACCAATTTGCTGTGTTCCTCTGTACTAATTTGTCAATGGAGAGGCAAAAAAAATACAAACTCTTAATTCTCTGTTGTACCCTGTGGGGAGGCTGGTGTAAACAAGTACTAATCGACTTTCCCTTTTCAGAGAAGAAATGCATGCAAACATTCACAGAAATCAGATTTAAAGTAAAGCTGTAGTATAACTTCACTTTCTTAAGAAGCGTAGTCTTCTGATACATCAGATATTTGCTTTCCTCTTTAGCACTTACTTGCATTCACATGCACCTACAAACGCACACACACAAACACGCACACACACACACACTCACAAAAGAACTGGTTGTCTTTGTGAGTGCGACCCTCGTTTCACATCGTCTGTGTCTGTGACTGACTTCACACAAAGTGCAGAAAGTGCAATCTTGCCTGCAGCAGTATCCACACACACACTCCTGCATACAGGCTGTCTGATCTTCATATTTAAGCGGAATAAACTACCACCAACCTCACACATTCAATATGAAATATTCCTTATCAGTCAGCCAATATGGATACGGAAAACGTTCCCAATCCAAAACAACTTTATTGTCCCTTGCATGCCGGCCCAACCCCCAACATCACTTTTAACAACACTATGCAAAATGTTTTATTCTCAAATCAAATCAAATTGAATTTGTCACATGCGCCGAATACAACAGGTGTAGACTGTGAAATGCTTACTTACAAGCAGAGTGAGAAAATGAAATGCTTACGAACAGTGCAGAGTGAGAAAATATGCTAAATAAACAAAAGTTAAAAAAAAAAGTTACAATAAAATAACAATAACGAGGCTATATACAGGGGGTACCGGTACCGAGTCAATGTGCTGGGGTACGGGTTAGTCGAGGTAATTGTGGTCAATGTACATGTAGATAGGGGTAAAGTGACTATGCATAGATAATACACAGTGAGTAGCAGCAGAGTAAAAAGGGGGTCAATGTAAATAGTCCGTGTAGCCATTTGATTAACTGTTCAGCAGTCTTCTTATGGCTTGGGGGTAGAAGATGTTAAGGAGCCTTTTTGACCTAGAATTCAGCCTCTCCATATGGCCCATTCTGTCACAGCTCTGTGAAGCAGTAGGTGCTGTTGTGATGACATTCAAGACAGAGCTATGCATGCAAAGATTGACAGACATTTAGATTGTTATTGTCAATACTCAAAAGACAATAAATAGATACACAATTGACTAAAATGTCATTAATTCCCCATTATGATACTATATACCAGTGTGGCAGTTGTATTATACTGCTAAGACATAAACGTTCTTAAAGAATCAATGTGCATCAATAATTAAGGTAGATGCCTCTCATTGGTTGCCTCTCAATCCACCGCATCCGCCTATGTCGCACTTCCACATCTGCCACCTACAGAGCTAGAACGGTGTTTGGCAGACCATGAGACATCCCAAAAATCTGTCTTGTCACTAAAACATCTGTAGCGTCCTATGAACTATGGAAAGGGGAGACTCTCACGAACACAATAGTGTTCTCCGTTTTGCTCTACGACTCCCACAAGTGTCACAGGACTGGTCTGAAGGTAACCGGTATCAGTTAACAAAATTAATGGAAATATGGAGGTAGTTTTGTGCCTACCCAAAAAAGGGGTTAAATATGTGTAATATATATATATATATTTCCTGAGCTTTCTTATATCTCCTAGACATAGGACAGAGACTTCAATACCTTGTTTCTTATGATGAATGTGTTACTCAGTGCATTTTCCTGGGCTACAGTAGATTATATTTTATCAAATAATTTGTTTTATATATTTTTTGTTACCTAAAGGGATCCTAAAATTTGAAATCAAATTGCTAAATGATCCATAATATGACCAACTTGCTAGTAGCATGCTAACACTCATTAAGACAGATAGGTAGAATATGCCATCACTAGCATTCACTGGTTGAAGTACCTTCTGGGTGTAATGGGATGGCAGTGTTTAGAGTGTTTGGCCAGTAACTGAAAGATTGCTAGATCGAATCCCCGAGCTGACAAGGTAAACATCTGTCGTTCTGCCCCTTAACAAGGCAGTTAGGACATCATTGTAAATTAGAATTTGTTCTTAACTGACTCACCTGGTTAAATAAATAATGGAGTTGTCTGGTAACTATGACATTAAAATCTACAGTATATACAGTGCATTTGGAAAGTATTCAGACCCCTTGACTATTTCCACATTTTGCTACGTTACAGCCGTATTTTAAAATGGATTAAATTGTTTTGTGCCCCCTCGTCAATCTACACTCAATACCCCATAATGACAAAGCAAACACAGTTTTTAGACATTTTTTCAAATGTATTAAAAAAATAAATAAAAATGAAATAACTTATTTACATAAATATTCAGACACTTTGGTATGAGACTCAGCTGCATCCTGTTTTCATTGATCATCCTTGAGATGTTTCTACAACTTGACTGGAGTCCATCTGTAGTAAATTAAATTGATTGGACATGATTTGGAAAGGCACACACCTGTAAGGTCCCACTGAAGATACTGAGTAGCATATTAAGTGTTCCTCTACCTGGGTTTTGCCGTATCTTCTACAAGTCTGAGTTATAAGACATTTACATTATGAAAAAGATGGGGGTGTCACGTCCTGGCCAGTAAAAGGGTTAATTGTTATTGTAGTTTGGTCAGGACGTGGCAGAGGGTATTTGTTTTATGTGGTTCAGGGTGGTGTGTTAGTTAGGAGGGCGTTTGATTTATTATTTCCGGGTTTTGAGTTATGATCTATGTTTATGTATTTCTATGTGTAGTCTAGTAAGTGTGTTTCTATGTTGAGTTAATTGGGGTGGACTTCCAATTGAAGGCAGCTGTTTGGTGTTGCCTTTGATTGGAAGTCCTATATTAGTTGGGTGTGTTTTGTCTTGTATTTGTGGGAGATTGTTCTGTGTTTAGCCTTGTGCCTTGCCAGACTGTCTGTGGATCGTTCGTTCTCTTGTTTGTTGTTTTTGGTGTTCATTTTGATTTAATAAATGTTCAAAATGAACAAACACAGTCCTGCTGCATTTTGGTCCTCCTTCACCGCCGATAACCGTGACAGGGGGACTAATTAATAATACAGATTCGGGTGGGGGTGGGAGGGAGAAATGTGGACATTTAATAATAAGGAAAGTTCATGTCCTGGACCTAACATGGCTAAGCAGCTAATTATGCTACTCACCTGTAAGTCATCCATCTTGGCTCTCGTCGACAGACACACCATAAATAACCATGTCGAAGCACTACTAAAACACAGGTACAGTATCCTGCTGAGACTGAGGCTGTCCGAATATGGACACCGTACCAAAATACACATTTGGCAGACTAGCTCCAAGATGTTGCATGCGATGCCTCAGGCTCGGGCCTCAAAACTGTCTAGATGGAGAGCTAGCTGAGAAAGACTGAATTATTGACATTTGTCTTTCACATCCGCTCAGTGAATGAGAACTTAAAGAGTACACCTAGCTCTGTTCTCTGTATTCTCTGCGGAACAAGAGGCTATTGAATTTGTGGGAATACTGTAATAAAGACTGAGATTCAGAGTTAGATTTTTTTCTACTCTAACTTTTGTAACGTGCGTCGTATAGAGGGGACCAAGGCGCGGTGTGTTGAGTGCTCATGATTATTCTTTACTGAACACTAAACACTTTTACAAAGAAACAAAGCGACAGCAAACAGTTCCGTCAGACAACAAAACGGAAAACAACTACCCACAAACACAATAGAAAAAAACCCAACTTAAATATGATCTCCAATTAGAGGGAACGAGGACCAGCTGCCTCCAATTGGAGATCAACCCAAAAAACAACAACATAGAAAAACTAGAACTTATACATAGAAATAGAAAACATAGAAAACCACCCAAAACACCCCCTGTCACGCCCTGACCTACATTACTATAGAAAATGACATCTTACATGGGTCAGGACGTGACACTTTTCACATGTATTGCATTTGTGCAAGCAATTGTGTTATTGTTTTGTTTCTCGAGGTCACAAGAACATGATTGATTGAGACTGGGTAACTTGAGGACTCTTTGAAAGAGTATGGATGAGGCTAGGGTTACTTTTAGATACCTTATTTGAAAGAGCCTTCATACAGTACGTCGTTGAAAATGCTAATACAGGTATAGCAGAACCATTATATGCGCCCAGCTCACTGAGATTGTAGGTATTATAAATACAACATACTGTAATACTCTATATTTACTAACAGCTCACAGAGGACAGTAAACAACTTGTTTACAGCAACAAACCAATATACATTTACAGCCACAGTTAACAAACAACATGGGCAAAAATTATATATTTAAAACCAACAGCAGCGTTTTTAATTGATAGAAGCCTGGATTTCACTTTACACAAGTTAAAAAGCAGAAAGACTGAAATAATCATGAATAATAAATGTAAAAATCTACTGATAAAATGTATATATATATATATATATAAAGCACTCCCACAACATGATGCTGACACCCCCGTGCTTCACGGTTAGGATGGTGTTCTTCGGCTTGCAAGCCTCCCCCTTTTTCCTCCAAACATAACTATGGTCATTATGGCCAAAAAGTTATATTTTTGTTTCATCAGACCAGACGACATTTCTCCAAAAAGTACTATCTTTGTCCCCATGTGCAGTTGCAAACTGCAGTCTGGCTTTTTAATGACGGATTTGGAGCAGTGGCTTCTTCCTTGCTGAGCGACCTTTCAGGTTATGTCGATATAGGACTTGTTTAACTGTGGATAGAGATACTTTTGCACCTGTTTCCTCCAGCATCTTCACAAGGTCCGTTGCTGTTATTCTGGGATTGATTTGCACTTTACGCACCAAAGTACGTTCATCTCTATGAGACAGAATGTGTCTCCTTCCTGAGCAGTATGACGACTGCGTGGTCCCATGGTGATTATACTTGCATGCTATTGTTTGTACAGATGAATGTGGTACCTTCAGGAATTTGGAAATTGCTCCCAAGGATGAACCAGACTTGTGGAGGTCTACAATTTTTCTTCGGAGGTCTTGGCTGATTTCTTTTGATTTTCCCATGATGTCAAGCAAAGAGGCATTGAGTTTTATTAAGGTAGGCCTTGAAATACATCCACAGGTGCACCTTCAATTGACTCAAATGGTGTTATTAGTCTATCAGAAGCTTCTAAAGCCATGACATCCTTTTCTGGAATTTTCCAACCTGTTTAAAGGCACAGTCAACTTAGTGTATGTAGACTTCTGACCCACTGGAATTGTGATACAGTGAATTATAAGTGAAATAATCTGTCTGTAAACAATTGTTGCAAAAATGTCTTGTGTCATGCACAAAGTAGATGTCCTAACCGACTTGCAAAAACTATAGTTTGTTGACCTGTTGGGGCTAGGGGGCAGTATTTGCACGGCCGGATAAAAAACGTACCCGATTTAAACTGGTTACTACTCTTGCCCAAAAACGAGAATATGCATATAATTAGTAGATTTGGATAGAAACACCCTAAAGTTTCTAGAACTGTTTGAATGGTGTCTGTGAGTATAACAGAACTCATATGGCAGGCCAAAACCTGAGAAGATTCCATACAGGAAGTGCCCTGTCTGACAATTTGTTGTCCTTCTGTTGCATCTCTATCAAAAATACAGCATCTGTCCTGTAACATGACACTTTCTTAGGCTCCCATTGGCTCTCTAAAGCCGCCAGAAAGTGGAATGGGGTGTCTGCTGTCTCTGGGCAAAGAACAGTAGCAGAGTTTGTGAGAAGTCAGCCTGGGGACAGTGAGACTGAGATGCGCGTTCACGAGAATTCTCAATTTTTTTCTTTCAGCCTTTGAATGAATACAACGTTGCCCGGTTGGAATATTATCGCTATTTTACGAGAAAAATAGCATAGATATTGATTTTAAACAGCGTTTGACATGCTTCTAAGTACGGTAATGGAATATTTAAAAAAAAAATGTCACGAAATGCACTCGCGCGTCACCCTTCGGATAGTGACCTGAACGCACGAACAAAACGGAGCTATTTGAATATAACTATGGATTATTTGGAACCAAAACAACATTTGTTGTTGAAGTAGAAGTCCTGGGAGTGCATTCTGACGAAGAACAGCAGAAGGTAATCCAATTTTTCTAATAGTAATTCTGAGTTTAGTGAGTCCCAAACTTGGTGCGTGTCAAAATAGCTAGCCGTGATGGCCGAGCTATGTACTCAGAATATTGCAAAATGTGCTTTCGCCGAAAAGCTATTTTAAAATCTGACACCGCGATTGCACAAAGGAGTTCTGTATCTATAATTCTTAAAATAATTGTTATGTATTTTGTGAACGTTTATCATGAGTAATTTAGTAAATTCACCGGAAGTTTTCGGTGAGTATGCTAGTTCTGAACGTCACATGCTAATGTAAAAAGCTGTTTTTTTTATATAAATATGAACTTGATTGAACAAAACATGCATGTATTGTATAACATAATGTCCTAGGAGTGTCATCTGATGAAGATCATCAAAGGTTGCTGCATTTAGTTGTGGTTTTGTTTTTTGTGACATATATGCTTGCTTTGAAAATGGCTGTATGATTATTTTTGGCATGGTACTCTCCTGACATAATCTAATGTTTTGCTTTCGCTGTAAAGCCTTTTTGAAATCGGACAATGTGGTTAGATTAACGAGAGTCTTGTCTTTAAAATGGTGTAAAATAGTCATATGTTTGAGAAATTGAAGTTATAGCATTTTTGAGGTATTTGTATTTCGCGCCACACGATTCCACTGGCTGTTGACTAGGGTGGGACGCTTGCCCAGGGAAGTTAACGAGATATTTGTGGAGTGGTTGAAAAACGAGTTTTAATGACACCAACCTAAGTGTATGTAAACTTCCGACTTCAACTGTATATATTAAAATTGAAGGCTGTTATCAAAACCAAAGTCTTTGGGGTGAGATGTCAAGAGAGGTCAAGCTGTATCACTATGGATGCTTACTACACAATATATAGCTCACTTATTTTTCCCAACCGTTTTTTCAAACAGTTGTTTGCCATAAAAACTGAGGGCTTAACAGATGCTGTGCCTCCTCGACAGGCATCTCAACGGGCAGCTATTTGACATACAGTGTGCCAGGAAGCCCAGCAGATAGCCTGATGGTTCGCTGGGGCCTGTATGAGCTCGGTGCACAGCAGGTAATTGAAGGCGCAGCTGGAGAGAGCTAGTCATTCGCCCCTGCGGGGTGTATGGAGAGGCTGTTGACATCGCGGCTCTCCAACGAGAGGTGAAAGCAGCTGAGGTCTCGGAGCGCCGGCAATAGGGGGAGAGAGAAAATGAAAGATAGGAAAGAGGAGCTCTCAGCAGCTCCAGTGACCCGTGACACCAGCTTCTTCAACCATTGGGGACGACATGAAAAACATACGGCTAAAGAGATTGGAGAGAGAGACAATAGCGAATAAATCTGCCCATCGGGAGAGAGAGAGAGGGATGTGAAGGGAGGTAAAGCAAACTCTATTACACTGAGAACAGATTGAAATGGAAAACAGAGCAGAGGTGGTGCTTCTGAATGGGGGATAAGGGGCTTATGTGATACGACTCCTTATGATAGAGATACTCTCCACGGACACAGGAGAAAATAAGTTAGGTGAGGAGGAGCATAACCCATTCACCCCCCACCCACCCCCACTTCACATGTACATGTGTACTTCTCTGTAGAGATGGCTTGAGGCCTCTGACTTGTCTATGCATAAAATGCAGGGTTGTGAGCATACAACCCTTCTGCATTTTATGATGATTTTGTAACGTTTATTGTTGGAAAACGTTGAAAAACATGTTGACATTGTGCCAGTGTTTAGCTAGCTACCTAGCTACATTAGTGAATGAGGGGGAAATGCTAGTTCGCTAGCTCGCTTTACCACCAGCCTGTGTTAGTACGTTTTACTAAATAAAATAGTTATTGCTTTGAGTCTGAAATGGGCAATTGAATCTTTGTCAAATCCATTAACCTCTTACATCTAGATGTTCCACAAGCGGAACACCGCTCCAATATCCAATGATAGGGCGTGGCGCGAATTACAAATTCCTCGAAAATCCGAAAACTTCAATTTTTCAAACATATGACTATTTTACACCATTTTAAAGACAAGACTCTCCTTTATCTAACCACAATGTCCGATTTCAAAAAGGCTTTACAACGAAAGCAAAACATTAGATTATGTCAGGAGAGTATCCAGCCAGAAATAATCAGACACCCATTTTTCAAGCTAGGATATAATGTCACAAAAACCAAAACCACAGCTAAATGCAGCACTAACCTTTGATGATCTTCATCAGATGACACTCCTAGGACATTATGTTATACAATACATGCATGTTTTGTTCAATCAAGTTCATATTTATATAAAAAAACTGCTTTTTACATTAGCATGTGACGTTCAGAGCTAGCATTCCCATCGAACACTTCCGGTGAATTTACTAAATTACTCACGATAAACGTTCACAAAAAACATAACAATTATTTTAAGAATTATAGATAATGAACTCCTTTATGCAATCGCGGTGTCCGATTTTAAAATAGCTTTTCGGTGAAAGCACATTTTGCAATATTCTGAGTAGATAGCCCGGCCATCACAGGCTAGCTATTTTGACACCCACCAAGTTTGGTTCCTTACCAAACTCAGATTTACTATAAGAAAAATTGGATTACCTTTGCTGTTCTTCGTCAGAATGCACTCCCAGGACTTCTACTTCAACAACAAATGTTGGTTTGATTCCAAATAATCCATAGTTATATCCAAATAGCGGTGTTTTGTTCATGCGTTGAAGAAACTATCCAAAGGGTAACAAAGGGTGACGCGCCGACGCGCATCGTGACAAAAAATTTCAAAATATTCCATTACCGTACTTCGAAGCATTTTAAACGCTGTTTAAAATAAATTTTTCTGCGATATTTCTCGTAAAATAGTGATAATATTCCGACCGGGAGACGTCGTTTTCGTTCAAAGACTGAAAATGTAAAATGGACACTTCACGTGCACGAGCGCACCAGTCTCATTGTTCTCAGATCGACCACTATCCAAATGCGCTACTGTTTTTCAGCCATGGACTGCAGAGTCATCATTCAATGTTCTGGCGCCTTCTGAGAGCCTATGGGAGCCTTAGAAAGTGTCACGTTACAGCAGAGATCCTCTGTTTTCAATAAAGAGGCTAAAGAAGGCCAAGAAATGTACAGAGAGTGCACTTCCTGTTTGGAATCTTCTCAGGTTTTGGCCTGCCATATGAGTTCTGTTATACTCACAGACACCATTCAAACCGTTTTAGAAACTTTAGGGTGTTTTCTATCCAAATCAAAAATTATATGCATATTCTAGTTTCTGGGCAGGAGTAATAAACAGATTAAATCGGGTACTGTCACGTCCTGGCCAGTATAAGGGTTAATTGTTATTGTAGTTTGGTCAGGACGTGGCAGAGGGTATTTGTTTTATGTGGTTCAGGGTGGTGTGTTAGTTAGGAGGGCGTTTGATTTATTATTTCCGGGTTTTGAGTTATGGTCTATGTTTATGTATTTCTATGTGCAGTCTAGTGAGCGTGTTTCTATGTTGAGTTAATTGGGGTGGACTTCCAATTGAAGGCAGCTGTTTGGTGTTGCCTTTGATTGGAAGTCCTATATTAGTTGGGTGTGTTTGTCTTGTATTTGTGGGAGATTGTTCTTGGATTGCTGTGTTGCCGTCAAGACTGTTATTTCGTCGTTCATTGCTTTGTTTTTTTTGTATACGTGTTTGTTTGTTTTTTTTCCCCTTCTTTTCCCGTAAATAAAGAAGATGAGTATATACATACCTGCTGCGTTTTGGTCCTCCATAACCGCCGAAAACCGTGACAGGTACGTTTTTTATCCGGCCGTGAAAATACTGCCCCCTATCCATAACAGGTTAAAGAAAAGTTAAACTGAAAATGTTTCTCCTGTCTCTTTATTTCTCCTGGTTAGAATATGTACAGAAAAGGTTACATTGTAACTACAAAGTAATTACAATGTCACTCACGTTACATTAAGTTGCTTGCTCATGGGTAAGTACATTGTAATTACAGAGTTGATTGTTAAAGATTTTTACATTGTTACTACAATGTAACTTAAAGCATTATGGCTAACATTCTCCTGAATTTATCCTGGTTAGCCTATTCTCTGCAAAGATTTTTACATTGAAAAAGTGTGCTGTTTGTTCCGTCTGAGCGAGTCTGACCACTAGTTAGAGATCACTATGGTGGCACACCAAATGCATTTAACTTTTTAGGGTATTGGGGGCAGTATTTTCAATTTTGGATGAAAAGCATGCCCAGAGTAAACTGCCTAATGCCCGGGCCCAGAGTCAAATATTTGTATATTATTAGTAGATTTGGATAGAAAACACTGAAGTTTCTAAAACTGTTTGAATGATGTCTGTGAGTATAACAGAACTCATATGGCAGGCAAAAACCTGAGAAAAATCCAACCAGGAGGTGTGGAAATCTGAGAATTGTAGTTCTTCTTTTGAATCCCTATCGAAACTACAGAGTCTGTGGGGTCACGTTGCACTTCCTAAGGCTTCCATTGGCTGTCAACAGCCTTCAGAAAGTTTTTCCATAGCTCAGTCAATGAGTGGACTGCCTGAGGACAAAGGGCTTGGTGATGCGCGAGCCCGACAGTGCGCCCCTCCTTCTTATTCTTCTTGAATGAATACGCTATTGTCCGGTTGGAATATTATCGATGTTTTATGTTAAAAATACCCTAAGGCTTGATTGTAAACAAAGTTTGACATGTTTCTACGACCGGTAATGGAACATTTTGACTTTTCGTCTCTGGTACTGCGCTCGCGCGTTATGCCTTTGGATAATGATCTGAACGCATGAACAAAACAGAGGTATTTGGACATAAATATGGAGTATTTCGAACAAAACAAACATTTCTTGTGGAAGTAGGAGTCCTCGGAGTGCATTCTGACGAAGATCAGCAAAGGTAAGAGAATATTTACAATACTAATTCAGAGTTTTGTTGATGCCAGAACTTGGCAGGTAGCTGTATAGCTTGCTTCGATGACTGAGCTATGTACTCAGAATATTGAACAATGTGCTTTCTCCGTAAAGTTATTTTGAAATCTGACAAAGCGGTTGCGTCAAGGAGTAGTGTATCTATAATTCTTTCAATAACTGTTGTAAATTTGTTCAACGTTTATGATGAGTATTTTTGTAAATTGATGTGCACATTCACCGGCAGTTTGGTGGGAATACATTTTCTGAACATCACGCGCCAATGTAAAATGCTGTTTTTGGATATAAATATGAACTTTATCGAGCAAAACAGACATGTATTGTATAACATGAAGTCCTATGAGTACCATCTGATGAAGATCATCAAAGGTTAGTGAATATTTTAGCTGTACTTTTGGTTTTTGTGATGCATGTCCTTGCTTGGAAAATGGCTGTGTGGATTTTCTTGTGAAGTTTATGTCCTAACATAATCAAATTTTATGCTTTCGCCGTAAAGCCTTTTTGAAATCGGACAATGTGATTAGATTACAAGAGTCTTATCTTTAAAATGGTGTAAAATAGTTGATTGTTTGAGAAAATGAAATTATGAGATTTTTGCTGTTTTGTATTTCGCGCCATGCTATTTCACTGGCTGTTGAATAGTGTGGGACGGTCACGTCCCACCTAGCCCAGACAGGTTAATGGACTCCGGGAAAAGAGCAGGAATAGGAGTTTAGGCTACAGTCAAAGCTATGTCTTCCAATGGTGCTACTGCTGTCGTCATCCAAAGATTTTTCAACTCGAATAAGCGTTTGGAAGTAAGGAAGACAGCAGTGTAGCTTACGAGTAATATAGATATCACTCATTATTGATGTGAATCACACTGCTGCTCTCTCATTTAGATATTTGCGCCTAACGGATTGTGGTTATTGTGGATGGCTGTTCATAGATGTATATATGTACACTGCTCAAAAAAATAAAGGGAACACTTAAACAACACATCCTAGATCTGAATGAAAGAAATAATCTTCTTAAATACTTTTTTCTTTACATAGTTGAATGTGCTGACAACAAAATCACACAAAAATAATCAATGGAAATCCAATTTATCAACCCATGGAGGTCTGGATTTGGAGTCACACTCAAAATTAAAGTGGAAAACCACACTACAGGCTGATCCAACTTTGATGTAATGTCCTTAAAACAAGTCAAAATGAGGCTCAGTAGTGTGTGTGGCCTCCACATGCCTGTATGACCTCCCTACAACGCCTGGGCATGCTCCTGATGAGGTGGTGGATGGTCTCCTGAGGGATCTCCTCCCAGACCTGGACTAAAGCATCCGCCAACTCCTGGACAGTCTGTGGTGCAACGTGGCGTTGGTGGATGGAGCGAGACATGATGTCCCAGATGTGCTCAATTGGATTCAGGTCTGGGGAACGGGCGGGCCAGTCCATAGCATCAATGCCTTCCTCTTGCAGGAACTGCTGACACACTCCAGCCACATGAGGTCTAGCATTGTCTTGCATTAGGAGGAACCCAGGGCCAACCGCACCAGCATATGGTCTCACAAGGGGTCTGAGGATCTCATCTCGGTACCTAATGACAGTCAGGCTACATCTGGCGAGCACATGGAGGGCTGTGTGGCCCCCCAAAGAAATGCCACCCCGCACCATGACTGACCCACCGCCAAACCGGTCATGCTGGAGGATGTTGCAGGCAGCAGAACGTTCTCCACGGCGTCTCCAGACTCTGTCACGTCTGTCACATGTGCTCAGTGTGAACCTGCTTTCATCTGTGAAGAGCACAGGGCGCCAGTGGCGAATTTGCCAATCTTGGTGTTCTCTGGCAAATGCCAAACGTCCTGCACGGTGTTGGGCTGTAAGCACAACCCCCACCTGTGGACCTCGGACCCTCATACCACCCTCGTGGAGTCTATTTCTGACCGTTTGAGCAGACACATGCACATTTGTGGCCTGCTGGAGGTTATTTTGCAGGGCTCTGGCAGTGCTCCTCCTGCTCCTCCTTGCACAAAGGCGGAGGTAGCGGTCCTGCTGCTGTGTTGTTGCCCTCCTACGGCCTCCTCCACGTCTCCTGATGTACTGGCCTGTCTCCTGGTAGCGCCTCCATGCTCTGGACACTACGCTGACAGACACAGCAAACCTTCTTGCCACAGCTCGCATTGATGTGCCATCCTGGATGAGCTGCACTACCTGAGCCACTTGTGTGGGTTGTAGACTCCTTCTCATGCTACCACTAGAGTGAAAGCACCGCCAGCATTCAAAAGTGACCAAAACATCAGCCAGGAAGCATAGGAACTGAGAAGTGGTCTGTGGTCACCCCCTGCAGAACCACTCCTTTATTGGGGGTGTCTTGCTTATTGCCTATAATTTCCACCTGTTGTCTATTCCATTTGCACAACAGCATGTGAAATTTATTGTCAATCAGTGTTGCTTCCTAAGTGGACAGTTTGATTTCACAGAAGTGTGATTGACTTGGAGTTACATTGTGTTGTTTAAGTGTTCCCTTTATTTTTTTGAGCAGTATATTTTAACCCCAAAATTGTTGAATTACAATGTAAGCTTCCTGCGACCAGAGGACAGCCAGTGAAAAATGTGATCTTGCAACAGCTGCATAGTGCGGATCCCAGCCTAAGCAATGAATGTTTGAGGGAGTTCCAGTCACACCCTGATCTGTTTCACCTGTCCTTGTACCTTTCTCCATCCCCCTCCAAGTGTCACTCATCTTCCCCACTTATCTCCTGGGTATTTATACCTGTGTTTTCTGTCTGTCTGTGCCAGTTTGTCTTGTTTGCCAAGTCAGCCATCATTTTTCTCTCAGCTCCTGTTTTTCCCAGTCTCTCTATTTCTCAACATCCTGGTTTTGACCCTTGCCTGTCCTGACTCTGAGCCTGCCTGCCTGACCACTCTGCCTGCCCCTGACCTCGAGCCTGCCTGCCATCCACCTCCAGGTGTCACCTGTTTTCCCCATTAGTCCCTTGGTATTTATTCCGTTTGTCTGTTGCCAGTTCGTCTTGTCTTGTCAAGTCAACCAGTGTGTTTTTCCGTGCTCCTGCTTTTTCTTATCTCTCTTCTGCTAGTTCTTCCGGTTTTGACGCTTGCCTGCCTTGACTCTGAACCCGCCTGCCTGACCATACTGCCTGCCCTGACCTCGAGCCTGCCTGCCCCTCTGTACTTCCTGGATTCTGACCTTGTTATGATCTTTTGCCTGATCACGACCTGCCTTTTGTCTATCCCTTGGATTATAATAAATACCAGAGCTCAAACCATCTGCCTCCTGTGTCTGCATCTGGATCTCGCCTTGTGTCGTTATAGTCCCTCCCTTCTAAACTCCTCCGTAACATTGTGCTCCATACTGTCAAAAACTAGATTAATTAAGACACGAGTGGGGCTTTTATAGCTCAATTGAATTCATGCTGATTAAAATGTTTTAATCCATAGGCCTAACGGACAAACACTCAAACACACACTTTTGATAGATTTAAACAGATGAAAATGATCATGATATCAAAGTGTCACCAACAAAAACATAAACAATAGGCCTATAGCAAATCCAGCATATAGTATATATTTTTCACATGCAAATAGTACTTTTTGGTAGTGCTCAAAGCATGCTATTCCATGAGAGCAGTATTTCCTTTTTCAACTCGAAGAAATGAGCCAAATCAGTCCTCACAACAAAATCATAAACAACAGAGTAGGCTAATAAATCCTTCATTTTTGGGTTATGCTCAGGTTAAACAATTTGGCCCTAATCTATATTTTCTTTTTCCATGTACTTGAAGTTCAAGGGGTATTAAATTAATTGGAATGACTGGAAATCTGACAGAGTTTGGCTTATAATGTAAAGATATAGCCTAATTGTATTATTAGCTGTATTAAAATAGAAAGCAATGGGTTAGAATAAGCCTACATAACCAACCAATTAAGTATAATGTTGGCAGGCTGCCTAGCAGTTAAGAGCAATGGGCCAATAAAAAAAGGTCACTTGTTCAAATCCCAGAGCCAATTAAGTAAAACATCTGCCAATATGCCCTTGAGCAAGGCACGTAACCCAATTTGCGCCTGTAAATTGCTCAGGATATGAGCGTCTGCTAAATGACATAAATGTCAAATGCAACATCCAGCTAGGTAAACTCTAACATTGATTTATTTTGCAATAGATAATAATCTGCAATAGGTAATATTAATTTGTCTTTTTCAGTCAAGTAACTGAAAGTAATCAGATTATATTACTGAGTTTGGGTAATCCCAAAATTACAATACTGATTAAATTTTTGGACTGCTAACTAGTAACTGTAATGGATTACATTTAGAAACGAACCTACCCGACCCTGATCAGATGGGGAGAGCTCCCATTTCTCTCCCAATGTTCCATAAATGAGACAATGTAAAAGAAACAGTGTTTAATAGTGTAACCATAATCACTTTGTTGTAGTTTTTCCCCCCTTCTCCTTTTCATTTCCTTCTCTTACACTGTGTGAACGCATTACACATGCAAAGTAAATGACCTTTTAGAAAGGTTTTTGGGGACAGAAGTTTGAAATTGAAATAAAACCAGCGCCGTCTTGATGGGACATGCATTTAGTCTTTAATCATACACTCATCTGATTAAGATTGCAGGGAATAAGGAATCTTCTGATGGTCTGGGTTAGGCAGATGAAGACCAATAGGGATGCTGAGCAGGTGAATGGTATAGTGAAGCTGTAGGACAGACTTAAAAAGAACATATTCTGTCTCTATGTGCTGTACTTTTACATTTACGTCATTTAGCAGACGCTCTTATCCAGAGCGACTTACAAATTGGTGCATTCACCTTATGATATGCAGTGGAACAACCACTTTACAATAGTACATCTATATCTTTTTTGGGGGGGAGGGTAGGGGGGGGGGGTTAGAAGGATTACTTTATCCTATCCCAGGTATTCCTTAAAGAGGTGGGGTTTCAGGTGTCTCCGGAAGGTGGTGATTGACTCCGCTGTCCTGGCGTCGTGAGGGAGCTTGTTCCACCATTGGGGTGCCAGAGCAGTGAACAGTTTTGACTGGGCTGAGCAGGAACTGTGCTTCCGCAGAGGTAGGGAGGCGAGCAGGCCAGAGGTGGATGAACGGCGTGCCCTTCTTTGGGTGTAGGGACTGATCAGAGCCTGAAGGTACGGAGGTGCCGTTCCCCTCACAGCTCCGTAGGCAAGCACCATGGTCTTGTAGCAGATGCAAGCTTCAACTGGAAGCCAGTGGAGTGTGTGGAGGAGCGGGGTGACATGAGAGAACTTGGGAAGGTTGAACACCAGACGGGCTGCGGCGTTCTGGATGAGTTGTAGGGGTTTAATGGCACAGGCAGGGAGCCCCGCCAGCAGCGAGTTGCAGTAATCCAGACGGGAGATGACAAGTGCCTGGATTTGGACCTGCGCCGCTTCCTGTGTAAGGCAGGGACGTACTCTGCGAATGTTGTAGAGCATGAACCTACAGGATCGGGTCACCGCCTTGATGTTAGCGGAAAATGAACTGCCCATTTATTTTTCTCCACCCCTCTCTCTTTATATTTCACTTTCTCTCTTTCGGTCTCTTCTTTCCAATCTCTCTCTGTCTTTCTATCCCTATTTTTTCTTCCCCTTTCCTCTTCTCCCATAGAGGGAGAGTGAAGGACGCCAAATATCAACCTGCACCACAAGACCGCTAGAACCCTATTGGAAAATGTTATTCATACAACAAAAAAGAACGGACTTAAAGCAAAGCAATAAATGCATGTAATTTCTTATTGTAAAGTTGCCTTACTTTCTTTTAAGCAAAGACAACATATTTTCAGACTTCACTCAGCCACGACTCCCTGTCTGAAAGTGACTCTCCTTTTATTGATTATGCAGCATGATCAAGCTGAGCTTTAAATGAAACTGAAATACATTTGTGTAAATTGTGTAAATTACAAGACCAATACAGTTTTTTTTGTTCCTTAGCGACCATATAGCAAATGATATTGGAAGTAGTATTGAGTGTTGGGTAACACTCCCTTTGAAGGTTGTTATTTATCTGAAAGTCAGAAGACTGGTGAGGATACTGAGCAGGTGAATGGTATCCTAGTGCTGCTGTAGCACAGAACTAAAGATAACATATTGGCTGTGTCCCAATCCAAAGGCAACTGCCTGCTGCCTACCTGCATCCAAAGGCATCTACCTTAGTAGGTAGCACTTTCCATTTAAGACGGGATTTGAAAGCAGTTTCACATGACAACGCATTCGCTTCCACTGATCGTGAACAACTAGTGCTAGCAATTCTGTTTACAATTACCACAAAATTGAAATATTTGACACGAATAACAACAGAATCGATCTCCTCAGTACCTGTTCATGAATTAAGTTGGCACCGTCCAGAATAATTATCCTACAGTTTAGGGTCCTCCTCTCTCATAATGCTTGGTCTGCAGCTCCTTCTTTGTGGATATGACAGGTGAGCTTGCATGCATGATACAGGATAGGATTTTTTGAGATGGCTAAATAATCTATTTTACTGATGTTAAATAATTATTATTTATAGCCAGAATAATGGTGTTTCATTATTGCATTAGAACAGCTAATGTTTTTATGAGTAGGCTTAGATTGTGATTAATTTATACAACTATCATACCTGTGCATAATATGAAATGACACTGATGTTCAAGATAACACAGTTTTAAATTAGTTGATAACTAATATTGAAAGGTGATATGATGCAATCTATCTAGATAAGAATGCCCAGGCTACTTCAAGTCAAATCAAATTACGTGTTATTTGTCACATGCACCGAATACAACAGGTGTGTAGACCTTACCAAGAAATTAACCTACAACGCAGTTAAGAAAAAATAAGAGTTAAGAAAATATTTACCAAATAAACAAAAGTTTATAAAAAGCAACACAATAAAATAACAATAACAAGGCTATATACAGGGGGTTCTAGTACCGAGTTAATGTACGGGGGTACAGGTTAGTCAAGGCAATTGATGTAATATGTGCATGTAGGTAGGGCTAAAGTGACTATGCATAGATAATAAACAGCGAGTAGCAGCAGCTTAAAAAAGGGAGGATCTACGCAAATAGTGTGGGTAGCCATTTGATTAACTGTTCAGCGGTCTTATGACTTGGGAGTAGAAGCTGATAAGGAGCCATTTGAACCTAGACTTGGCGCTCCGGTACTGCTTGCCATGCAGTAGTAGAGAGAACAGTCTATGACTAAGATGGCTGGAGTCTTTTACATTTTTAGGGTCTTCCTCTGACACCGCCTGATATAGAGGTCCTGGTTGGCAGGAAGCTTGGCCCCAGTGATGTACTGGGCTGTAGGAACTACCCTCTTTAGCGCCTTGCAGTCGGATGCCGAGCAGTTGCCACACCAGGCGGTGATGCAACCAGTCAGGATGCACTCGATGGTGCAGCTGTGGAACTTTTTGAGGATCTGAAGACCCATGCCAAATCTTTTCAGTCTCCTGAGGGGGACTATGCGTTGTCATGCCCTCTTCACAACCTTCTTGGTGTGTTAGGACTATTATAATTTTTGGGTGAAGTGGGCATCAATGAACTTGAAGCTCTTGACCTGCTCCACTACAGTCCCGTCAGTGTGAATGGGGTCATGCTCGGCCCTCTTTTTCCTGTAGTCCACGATCATCTTCTTTGTCTTGATGACGTTGAGGGAGAGGTTGATGTCCTCGCACCACACTGCCAGGTATCTGACCTCCCTATAGGCTGTCTTATCGTTAATGGTGGTCAGGCCTACCACCGTTGTGTTGTCGGCAAACTTAATGATAGTATTGGAGTCGTGTTTGGCCATGCAGTCGTGGGTGAACAGGGAGTATAGGAGGGGACTAAGCACGCACCACTGAGTTTCCCCCGTGTTGAGGATCAGCGAGGCAGATGTGTTGTTGCCTTCCCTTACAACCTGGGGACGGCCCGTCAGAAATTTCAGGATCCAGTTTCAGATGGGAGGTGTTCAGTCCGATGGTCCTTAGCTTAGTGATGAGCTTTGAGGGCACTATGGTGTTGAACGCTGCGCTGTAGTCAATGAACGGAATTCTCATGTAGGTGTTGCTTTTGCCCAGGTGGGAAAGGGCAGTGTGGAGCGCAATAGAGATTGCGTCATCTTTGTATCTGTTGGGGCGGAATGCAAATTGTAGTGGGTCTAGGTTTTTTGGAATTATGGTGTTGATGTGAGCCATGACCAGCCTTTCAAATCATTTCATGGCTACAGACGTGAGTGCAACAGGTCGGTGGTCATTTAGGCAGGTTACCTTTGAGTTGTTGGGCACAGGGACTATGGTGGTCTGCTTGAAACATGTAGGTATTACAGACTCAGTCAGAGACACTTGCCAGTCCTGGTAATCTGTCTGTCCCTGCTCCCTTATGAATGTTGATCAGTTTAAAGGTCTTACTCACATCGGCTACGGAGAGTGTAATCACACAGTCATCCAGAACAGCTGGTGCTCTAAATCAAATCGAATTTTATTGGTCACATACACATGGTTCGCCGATGTTAATGCGAGTGTAGAGAAATGCTTGTGCTTCTAGTTCAGTGCAGTAATATCTAACAAGTAATCTAACAATTCCAAAAGAACAACCTAATACACACATATCTAAGTACAGGGATGAAATAAGAATATATCAAATATAAATATATGGATGAGTGATGACTGAGCGGCATAGGCAAGATGCAATAGATGGTAAAATACAGTATATACATATGGGACGAGTAATGCAACATATGTAAACATTATTAAAGTGCCATTATTAAAGTGACTAGTGATACATTTATTAAAGTGGCTAAAGATTAAGTCTGTATGTAGGCAGCAGCCTACACGTGTTAGCATGTACATATGTGTTAGTGATGGCTGTTTAACAGTCTGATGGCCTTGAGATAGAAGCTGTTTTTCAGTCTCTCAGTCCCAGCTTTGATGCACCTGTACTGACCTCGCCTTCTGGATGATAGCGGGGTGAACAGGCAGTGGCTCGGGTGTTTGTTGTCCTTGATGATCTTTTTGGCCTTCCTGTGACATCGGGTGCTGTAGGTGTCTTGAGGGGCAGGTAGTTTGCCCCAGGTGATGCGTTGTGCAGACAGCACCACCCTCTGGAGAGCCTTGCAGCTGTGTGCAGGATGCTCTCAATTGTGCATCTGTAAAGGTTTCTGAGGGTTTTAGGTGACAAGCCAAATTTCTTCAGCCTCCTGATGTTGAAGAGGCACTGATGCGCCTTCTTCACCACACTGTTTGTGTAGGTCGACCATTTCAGTTTGTCCGTGATGTGTACGCCAAGGAACTTTCCACCTTCTCCACTGCTGTCCCGTCGATGTGGATATGGGGGTGCTCCCTCTGATGTTTCCTGAAGTTCACAATCATCTCCTTTGTTTTGTTGACGTTAAGTGAGACGCGTTTTCCTGACACCACACTCCGAGTGCCCTCACCTCTTCCCTGTAGGCTGTCTCGTTGTTGTTGGTAATCAAGCCCACTACTGTGTCTTCTGCAAACTTGATGATTGAGTTGGAGGTGTGCATGGCCACGCTGTCATGGGTGAACAGGGAGTACAGGAGGGGGCTGAGCATGCACCCTTGTGGGGCCCCAGTGTTGAGGATCAGCGAAGTGGAGATGTTGTTTTCTACCTTCACCATCAGGGGGGTGGCCCGTCAGGAAGTCCAGGACCCAATTGCACAGGGTGGGGTTGAGACCCAGGGCCTCGAACTTAACCTGTTAGGGCTAGGGGGCAGCATTTGCACGTCTGGATAAAAAAATGTACCCGATTTAATCTGGTTACTAATCCTACCCAGTAACTAGAATATGCATATACCTATTATATATGGATAGAAAACACCCTAAAGTTTCTAAAACTGTTTGAATGGTGTCTGTGAGTATAACAGAACTCATTTGGCAGGCAAAACCCTGAGACAGATTCTGACAGGAAGTGGATATCTGATGTGTTGTATTACCTTTAAACCTATGCCATTGAAAAACACAGGGGCTGAGGAATATTTTGGCACTTCCTATTGCTTCCACTAGATGTCACCAGCCTTTACAAAGTGTTTTGAGTCTTCTGGAGGGAGATCTGACCGAACAAGAGCCATGGAACGATGATGGCCCATTAGACACCTGGTGCGCGAGTTCATGTTGGGTACCCTCGTTCCAATACGTTATAAAAGAGAATGCATTCGTCCACCTTGAATATTATTCATGTTCTGGTTAAAAAAGGCCCTAATGATTTATGCTATACAACGTTTGACATGTTTGAACGAACGTAAATATATTTTTTTTCCCCTCGTTCATGAAGTGAAGTCCGGCGGGCTTAGATCATGTGCTAACAAGACGGAGATTTTTGGACATAAATGATGAGCTTTTTTGAACAAAACTACATTCGTTATGGACCTGTGATACCTGGAAGTGACATCTGATGAAGAGAATCAAAGGTAATGGATTATTTACATAGTATTTTCGATTTTAGATCTCCCCAACATGACGTCTAGTCTGTATCGCAACGCGTATTTTTCTGGGCGCAGTGCTCAGATTATTGCAAAGTGTGATTTCCCAGTAAGGTTATTTTTAAATCTGGCAAGTTGATTGCGTTCAAGAGATGTAAATCTATAATTCTTTAAATGACAATATAATATTTTACCAATGTTTTCTAATTTTAATTATTTAATTTGTGGTGCTGACTTGACTGCCGGTTATTGGAGGGAAACGATTTCCTCAACATCAATGCCATAGTAAAACGCTGTTTTTGGATATAAATATGAACTTGATAGAACTAAAAATGCATGCATTGTCTAACATAATGTCCTAGGAGTGTCATCTGATGGAGATTGTAAAAGGTTAGTGCATCATTTTAGCTGGTTTTATGGTTTTGGTGACCCTGTCTTTGACTTGACAAAACATTACACACAACTCTTGTAAATGTACTGTCCTAACATACTCTAAATTTATGCTTTCGCCGTAAAACCTTTTTGAAATCGTAAAACGTGGTTAGATTAAGGAAATGTTTATCTTTCAAATGGTGTAACATAGTTGTATTTTTGAAAAATTTGAATTTTGACATTTATTTGGATTCAAATTTGCCGCTCTTGAAATGCACCTGCTGTTGATGGAGTGCACCACGGGTGGCACGCTAGCGTCCCACCTAGCCCCAAGAGGTTAATGGTAGTACTGCTCTACCACAGAATTAATTATGAGCTGTATGTAACAGAGTTGGATTGCTAACCTCTATGGGCTAGGTGGGACGCAAGCGTCCCACCCGTGGTGCACTCCATCAACAGCAGGTGCATTTCAAGAGCGGCAAATTTGAATCCAAATAAATGTCAAAATTCAAATTTTTCAAACATACAACTATTTTACACCCTTTGAAAGATAAACATCTCCTTAATCTAACCACGTTTTACGATTTCAAAAAGGTTTTACGGCGAAAGCATAAATTTAGAGTATGTTAGGACAGTACATTTACAAGAGTTGTGTGTAATGTTGTGCCAATTCAAAGACAGGCGTCACCAAAACCATAAAATCAGCTAAAATGATGCACTAACCTTTTACAATCTCCAACAGATGACACTCCTAGGACATTGTGTTAGACAATGCATGCATTTTTAGTTCTATCAAGTTCATATTTATATCCAAAAACAGCGTTTTACTATGGCATTGATGTTGAGGAAATCGTTTCCCTCCAATAACCGGCAGTCAAGTCAGCACCACAAATTAAATAATTAAAATTAGAAAACATTGGTAAAATATTATATTGTCATTTAAAGAATTATAGATTTACATCTCTTGAACGCAATCAACTTGCCAGATTTAAAAATAACCTTACTGGGAAATCACACTTTGCAATAATCTGAGCACTGCGCCCAGAAAAATACGCGTTGCGATACAGACTAGACGTCATGTTGGGGAGATCTAAAATCGAAAATACTATGTAAATAATCCATTACCTTTGATTCTCTTCATCAGATGTCACTTCCAGGTATCACAGGTCCATAACGAATGTAGTTTTGTTCAAAAAAGCTCATCATTTATGTCCAAAAATCTCCGTCTTGTTAGCACATGATCTAAGCCCGCCGGACTTCACTTCATGAACGAGGGGAAAAAATATATTTACGTTCGTTCAAACATGTCAAACGTTGTATAGCATAAATCATTAGGGCCTTTTTTAACCAGAACATGAATAATATTCAAGGTGGACGAATGCATTCTCTTTTATAACGTATTGGAACGAGGGTACCCAACATGAACTCGCGCGCCAGGTGTCTAATGGGACATCATCGTTCCATGGCTCTTGTTCGGTCAGATCTCCCTCCAGAAGACTCAAAACACTTTGTAAAGGCTGGTGACATCTAGTGGAAGCAATAGGAAGTGCCAAAATATTCCTCAGCCCCTGTGTTTTTCAATGGCATAGGTTTAAAGGTAATACAACACATCAGATATCCACTTCCTGTCAGAATCTGTCTCAGGGTTTTGCCTGCCAAATGAGTTCTGTTATACTCACAGACACCATTCAAACATTTTTAGAAACTTTAGGGTGTTTTCTATCCATATATAATAGGTATATGCATATTCTAGTTACTGGGTAGGATTAGTAACCAGATTAAATCGGGTACATTTTTTTATCCAGCCGTGCAAATACTGCCCCCTAGCCCTAACAGGCTAACCTCATTCCTCAGCTCATCCACTTTTAATTGAGCCCAACCCTGGTGTTTGTGTGTGAGGGTGTGTGCGTGCGTGCGTACATTCCTGCATCCCCCAAAAGTAAGAGGTGGTGAGCGGATATATTTTGACAATGAAAAATGATTTTCCTAGTCACGTCTGTCTTTTGATGGACCTTACATGAATGACAGGTGAGGGAAAAGACAACAAAAGACAACAAATGAGTCTCCTGGAGAAGAGAAGAGTAAAATATTTTCATGATATGATTATCAGTGTGATCTTTCTTTACAAAACTATTTGTTTATCTTTCAGTGGGTAGATCATGTTTGCTGTCTCACTGTAGCTCAGTTGGTAGAGCATGGTGTTTGCAACGCCAGGGTTATGGGTTCGATTCCCACGGGGGGCCAGCACAGAAATAAAATGTATGAAATTGTATGAAATGTAAGTCGCTCTGGATAAGACTGTCTGCTAAATGACTAAAGTGTAGATCCATCTATCATTGCATACAGCCTATCTTGTTTGTAAGTTATTGATTTTGGTACCGACTTGATCAATCTCCAATTCCATTTTTTTTCTTACATCACATTAGCCTTCCATCTATATTTCTCCATAGAGCTGTCGTCCACCCTCCCTGGCTGGAACAGCTTTGCTGTGTTACCGTTAGTTTAGTACAGTAGGAAGTGGGTGTGTGTGTTTGTGTGTGTGTGTATCCTGATGTGTGTGTAGGCATTTGTGCATGTGTGTATGTGTGAGTGCATGTGTGTACTTTTGTGTGTTCCCAGCTTGTCAAACTAGCCTAATAACATTACACGCAGCAGTAATATTAGTCTTTCAAGGATGACTGACGATATCCGTAACACTTTGGTCATTATGGTCTTTGTTGTTTAATCATGTTTTTTTCCCTTCCCTCACTCTTTTCCTCAAAGCTTTTGGTAATTAATTCCCTTGTGATCGCACTGTTTAAAGTTCACCCCCATGTGACAAAGCACCTTCCAAATACCAAGGGCATACAAACACAGAAAGAGAGAGAGAGGCACAAAGATCTGCACGGCACTCCGTAGAGTTTAAAATCCAACACACACAGATCCCTATCACCTGTTCATACTTTTTTTTATAGCACCAACCCTTTCAAAACATATCAAAATAAATGGGTTTGAGTGATTAACCTTGTACAACATTTCGTACAATGCATTTTAAATGCCATTATCTCCCTCCTAGTTCTTTTTTTGGAACACTGCGAGAATTAATAGAATTGTTGTGATGATGATGTATGGAGGATTCGGGGATAGGACAGATGGGAATGTAATTACGGATGTTACAGGGCGCTGGAAATACTCACCATAAAAGAGGGTTCAAGAAAGCACGACAACACCATCCATCATGTCAGACAACAGTCAGTAAAAATTGAATCAAGGGAATATGTATTCTTTGCTACATGTTAATTAAATTGAAATTATTTTGGGTTGGCCTTCACATCACAGGTTCTACACTTGAACAAAATATTTCATTTTTTCTTTGACATCTTTGTGCAACAATGAGTTCCGTCTGTTACGGGATGTGGCCAAGCCAATAGATGTCGCTACTGTCATGTGTATCTGAGTGTGATACTATATATAGTATTAGTGAGCCAAGTTAGGCATTACTTACCATGCACTGAATGGAGCTGTATGCATGCTACAGAGTGATGCTGAAGTAAATGCTTGTATAGAATAAACACCATACAAAACAAATAATTTCAACAAATGTCTCATACCATACTGTGATATTTATTGTGTTGAGGTAGACTTAGGCTATGTACTATATAAATGTAACTGCTCTACTTGTTAATTTAAATGAAAACCTTTCACTTGAAAATAAGTTTCATCCCAAATTTGTTCACCTCATAATGTATGGAAAAATCAAGCTTTAAGGATGAAATAGTGATATTGGAAACTGCCTCCAAAGTTTGACTTTGATGCTTTGAGTATCCTCTAAACTGGCTTAGGGCAGCAAGACAGGAGGGTTATAGGAGATGGGAGATCTGGGCTGTGAGCCAGAGATGGACAGAGGAGGGAGGAAGGGAGGGAGGGAGGGAGGAAGGGAGAGATGGAGGAAGCAGTGGCCTTGAGGCCTAACAGGATCATGGGAAGTTGGGTTCATTCCAGATCATAGTCATGATGTGCTTCCCAAATGGCAATATGTTCCCTACATAGTGCACTACTTTTGACCAGAGCCCAATGGACCCTGGTCAAATGTGGTGTACTATATAGGAAATAGGGTGCAGTTTGGGATGAAGTCATAGTGTGCTAAACTGAAGGGATGAGTCAGGGATGAAGAAGACAAGAGCATTTTATCCCTCGCCCATCTCTTTACCCTCCTATTGGCCTTTTCTCTTCTCCTCTCTGCCTGTCCTCACCTCCTCTTCCTACAAGACAATTTGTCTGAGAGGTTGAAGGAGAGAGACACGGGTCACTGAGAGTTCAAAGGGGGTTGTATTCGGGACAAAAGAAGACAGATTTGACACATCAGTTTAACCTGTTAGGGCTAGGGGGCAGTATTGACACGGCTGGATAAAAAACGTACCCGATTTAATCTGGTTACTACTCCTGCCCAGTAACTAGAATATGCATATAATTATTGGCTTTGGATAGAAAACACCCTAAAGTTTCTAAAACTGTTTGAATGGTGTCTGTGAGTATAACAGAACTCCTATGGCAGGCCAAAACCTGAGAAGATTTCAAGCAGGAAGTGGCCTGTCTGAGAAGTAGTGTTTCATCTTGGCTCTTTTTATTGAAGACTCAGGATCTGTGCAATAACGTGACACTTCCTACGTCTTCCATAGGGTCTCAGAGCCCGGGAAAAAGTTGAACGATATCGAGGCAGGCTCTGGCTGAAACACTTTATCGCTATTGGCAAGTGGCCACTCAGAGTGCTATGGGCTTAGGCGCGTGCCCGCTTCGACCGAATGCTTTCTTTTCCTTTGTCTGTTTATCTAAACGCAGATTCCCGGTCGGAATATTATCGCTTTTTTATGAGAAAAATTGCATAAAAATTGATTTTAAACAGCGGTTGACATGCTTCGAAGTACGGTAATGGAATATTTAGAATTCTTTTGTCACGAATTGCGCCATGCTCGTCACCCTTATTTAGCCTTTAGGATAGTGTCTAGAACGCACGAACATAACGCCGCTGTTTGGATATAACCATGGATTATTTTGGACCAAACCAACATTTGTTATTGAAGTAGAAGTCCTGGGAGTGCATTCTGACGAAGACAACAAAGGTAATAACATTTTTCTTATAGTAAATCTGACTTTAATGAGTGCTAAACCTGCTGGGTGTCTAAATAGCTAGCCCTGTGATGCCGGGCTATCTACTGAGAATATTGCAAAATGTGCTTTCACCGAAAAGCTATTTTAAAATCGGACATATCGAGTGCATAGAGGAGTTCTGTATGTATAATTCTTAAAATAATTGTTATGCTTTTTGTGAATGTTTATCGTGAGTCATTTAGTAAATTCACCGGCAGTGTTCGGTGGGAATGCTAGTCACATGCTAGTCACATGCAAATGTAAAAAGCTGTTTTTTGATATAAATATGAACTTGATTGAACAAAACATGCATGTATTGTATAACATAATGTCCTAGGGTTGTCATCTGATGAAGATCATCAAAGGTTAGTGCTACATTTAGCTGTGGTTTGGGTTTATGTGACATTATATGCTAGCTTGAAAAATGGGTGTCTGATTATTTCTGGCTGGGTATTCTGCTGACATAATCTAATGTTTTGCTTTCGTTGTAAAGCCTTTTTGAAATCGGACAGTGTGGTTAGATTAACGAGAGTCTTATCTTTAAAATGGTGTAAAATAGTCATATTTTTGAAAAATTGAAGTAATAGCATATCTAAGGATTTGAATAACGCGCCACAGGATTCAACTGGCTGTTGAGTAGGTGGGAAGCGTCCCACCTAGCCCATAGAGGCTAATAGATAGCCACAAGGGGGTGCGTGTACCGTTAGTCTTCAAATTAGCATCTTTGACATCTTAATCCAAATCTTAATCTATAAGTGTTTCAAATGCAAAACTGACCCGAGATCAGCGTCTAGGGACAACTTCACCCTCTTTTTATGCTCTTTGGATCAGCACAAAGCACAGCACAGAGTTATAGGGAATCAATAAGGTTCTGTATCTAAGGGTAATTGCTCAGGTAGAGTAATGGAGAATAGATACAGAACAGTTCTCTGTGTGTTACCATCAATTCGCAGGATGACAAATGCAACACAGAGTAACTCATGTTTCATTTCTCATACTCTGCACTCTAGCACTCTGCGAGGAAGACTAGTAGAATGTACCTATCCCTCTTAGTAATCTTATAACCAAAGCCTTTTTCTCCTGCAATCCCACAGGAATTCTAATGGAAGGAATGCCTGGAAAAAGCGGGAAGAAGACCAGGAAAATAATTCTATATATATATATACACAAATACCCACTACAGCATTCCCATTCCCATGTTCTTCCTATCTTATCTCCGGGAGTTCCATTCACTCCTGTGGAGAAACTGATAGAAGAACTAATTGATTTGTGTGTCTCACCTCGGGAAGTAGAGAGAGAGATTACATTTTACCCTGAGGGACGGGAGTTGACGGCGTGAGAGCATTCTCCTTGATATTCATATGTTATTAGCTGAGACACTAGCATCGGTTCCCTAGCTGTGTGATATTTTGTAAAAATAGTACAAATAGTTATGAATGGCAGTTTCACGGTGTCGTCAGGGAAACAGGTAACTGATTAGAACAGGGGACAATTTGCTGTGTGGATGAGCCCACCTGTCTTTCTCTCCTGCAGACCTGCTGCCTTGGGGAGAAGCCCTAAATGAATGAGCTTGCTCTATACTATATGAAGGTAATATATGGCTACAGTGGAAATCTGCGCCGTCTCATTTAATCCATGCTAGCTAATGCAGCCTTCTGTACACTTCAGTACAAATGCAAATGCATTGTAATTGGTCATGCTAACTAAGGGTCCGACAAGTGACGTAAATAGAACCTCCATTAACATTCTTAAAGAAGACTGAGATAAAACACTAGATGAATGTTCCAATGGGTCTGTTCATGTGTGTATATGCGTGTGTGTGTGCATGTTTGCATCCATTTGCAAATGTGTTTCTATGTGTGCACGCGCTCATGCAGGAATCCATCTCTTTCTCTTCCTCTCCTTCTCGTCTGAAAGGTCAGTCAGCTGTCAGCAAATAAATTCAATAGCACAACCTTTCCGAGGTCTTTCTCTATCCCCCTGTGACTCCCTTCAGGGCAACACAATACCTCTCTAATACAGCTCCGCCGAGCAAGTCACTTGGCCATTGATGTGACCATTTCACCTGCTGCCAACAAAAACCTAAAAACCCCACTGACATTGATAACTTCAATCATCTTATGGTATCTACTCTGCCCTACGGTGAAATTATGCATTAATTAATTGAAAGCGGAATGGAGGAAGGTTATCAAGCCCAAAATTGTTAAATTAATCTCAGACAACCTAACAGGAATGATATGTTTGGCTTCAGTGTCAATAACATCACATGGGTAGACTATATTTGAATCAGACAGAAGCCATGATATGATAGTTACACTTTTAAAGGACAGGGTCGTATTCAATAGGCACCAAACAGTAAAAAACAGACGGAAACAGGGAGGGACTATGTGAACTTGTCCAATAACAAATATTTGTTTAAGTTTTCCTTTGCAAAACATTTTGCTACAATGTGCACTAATGAATATTACCCAGGCTTAGATTTCAGCACCATTGACAGTGATGCTCAGCAACTACTACTACTACTACACTGGGCCGTGGGGACACTGGGCCATGGTCAAGGATTTTCAAAGAGGAAGACCAAATGAGACGTCAGTTAAGAGCATCCACTTTGACATAGTAAATGATGTGTTCTAAACTCCTATTATATTCTACACAACTCACACAACAAGAATGAGGCCTACTAAGCATATATGTGTGGCATCAATTTAGGGTCAATAGGTTGTAAATGAATTAATAAAAATCCAATAATAGTATTGTTTATTAAAATGAGTAGTCAGTTGTGTTATGGCTGATGATTATTTACCTAATTATATTGTTCACAGATCACGAGGACACTGGAGTTGTAAAGGTTATTGTTTGTCTAAAGTCGAGGAAGTGACATGAGTGCAAAATGGCACCCGTACCCAGCTTGCACTACCTTGATCTGTGCGTGAGACAGATGCCTTTCATTCACTTTGAAGAGAAGGTCAGGAGAAAGAAACACAGAGAGATAAGGGCCACACTACAAACACATCCACAACAGCACCACCAATATTTGCTATGCCACCCTATTCCCTATGTAGTGCACTACTTTTGACCAGAGCCCTATGGGCCCTGGTCAAAAGTAATGCACTACATAGAGAATAACGTGCCATTTGGTACACAACCATAGACCTTCAGTCATGAAAGTAAATGTCACTGCTCAGAAATAGTTTGAAATCAACTTCCAGTAAAAAACATCAACTGAGAGATAGAACAGCGACAACAACAGTTGAGAGATGCATGGACGACAGAGTATTATTACCGTCATGATGGGCTAAAACAAGGTTAAAATGTTACAGATGCCATGAAAATTATGACTATTGCTGCCTCGTGATGTCACCTCAGGGAGTATGTGCAAAGTCACACTTGAGTTGTTATTCCAGCTATGATTGGATGATGTCCCACCAGAGGAAGCTAGTTGGAAATGAGATCCTCCAATCACGTTCTACATCACTTAACTCCCCTCTTTACACAAACAAGCTCCATCAAATTCCCTCTCACATCGCCCATTCTATTTGTTTGCTTGATTTTCCAGCAAACTGGCAAGAACCATCCCCCTCATTTTCATTGCAGTGGGAAACGACATTACCAGCTCACCCTCTCTGAGCATCTCATCAAGCAGCCCAGTGTCTCATTGACATGGCAGTGGGTGGAATGGTGGGCTAGGGAGAAGCCTATTGGAAGTGAAGTCAATTCCCACAGCCACTGGGCGTCGGAGGGAGAGAGAGAGAGAGAGACCACCGAGGGGAGATTTAATAAAGAAGCACTCAGCCTCCTGAATGTGTTTACATCAATATGCACCTCCACAATGGAAGGGAGGATAAGGAGAAATAGAGAGAGAAAGAGAGAGTCTGTGGGAGAGACGAAGAAAGACTGGGCGGAGATTTGATCAAGAGGGGGAGGATATGGGGAGTCTGCGAGAAACAGAGGGTGAAGAAGAGAGAAAGGGAGAGGGAGAGGAAAATGTGAGATGAAAATGAAACTTTCGAGAGGGAGGGAGTGAGAGAAGAGAGAAAGAAAGAGAGAGAGAGAGGGAAAGAAAGAGAGAGAGTGATCCTTTGGAAAGTAGACCAGTTTATAATGACAATTGTAGTGTATTGCATGAATGATTAGTATGGTGGAGCGTGGGGGGATGACAATATGCTTTCTGCCTCTTCCATAATGCTCTGAGTCATAGCCGGCAGCAGAGGCAATACTCCTCACTCTGCGGGACTTCTCTTTTCCTTTTTCTTCTCATTCCACCCCTCCTGCCAATTAACTCAACCACCTGCTTCATGCACACCGGCTAATTGACTGCTGCTCTTGTCAACACAGCCACAGCGGAATGTCAATCTAGTACATAAGAGACAGGCTTGTCTGAACATATTGACTACATTATTAAGGAAATGTAAGGGGTAAAAGCGTGTGATTATAGTACACATGTATTTGCTAATTAGACAATTTAATTGAATGAGTGGGAATCTATATCTGGTATGGTATATACTCTCAATTCAAAGGGTTGTGAGGCTAATGAGTGAAGGTTTGGAGGTGTGTGTGTGAAACAATGTCTGTATGTCTTTGTGTATTTGTGTGTGTGTGGGTGGGTGTGTATGTGTGTATGGGTGTGTGTGTCCATGCTTGCTCGTGTGTGCCTCATCCATCGAGAGATTACAGTTGGCCTGGACTGTTCCATGCTCTCTAATCTGTGGACTCATCCATCTTTGTGACCAGGACCTGGATCAAAGAGAGCATTTTGATGGATGAGTGAAACTACGCTGCTGAGAGGATCAAAATGAGAAAAAAAAACTTGGCCATAGTTGGCCAGAGCAGTTCCACAGACTACTATGTGTTATAATTACAAGTGTGTACGTCCATTATCGCCCTATTGTACAATTAAAAAGTTAATTGATCCACAATGTTCCATTATACTGTAACTATACTGTAACAGCCATATAGGAACAACCAATCCCTTGAACATACAGCTACAAATTAAAATATAGCTGCAATCAACCATCTTCAGGATAAATTGGACAAATCACCCTTGGTTGACCTACTTCTATACTTCTTACCACATTTACCAAATAACATGGCAGTTATAAGCCAATGAGCTTGCTTGAATGGTTTTTCCTATCCAACAGTGCCACCATGAGGCCAAACAGAACTGTACTGTACAGGTTAGCTAGACTCACATCGCTGAGCAAGTGTGCCAAATTGCATGACTCTGAGTCAAACAGATCAAGACATAAATATGTACCTGTTATAACGCCACCATTTGGTTGGATCTGATTGTTCTTGTAGATGCTAAGTCTTGACAGTGTTTGGAACATGTGTATCAAGTTTTGTTTCAATACGAGTAACCGTGTCTGATTTATATGCATTTATGTGCCCACGTGAATGTTTATTGGTCAGTAGCAGCCAAGTTGTTTGAGATGCTAGTCGGAAAAACATCATTTATGAGAGCTTGGTCCATAACCTTCTGAACCACTTATGGACATTTCTACACAGAGCACTTCTCAGCACCTTTATTGTATGGTTTGCAAATGGCAGCTCTAAAAGGCATTTTAACACCATCAAGAATGTCAATTTTTGTGTCCATTTTGAGCCACACAGGCCAGTTAAATAATATTAACAGGCACATTCTACCCCTAACGATTACCTGTCATTATGGGGAAATTTGACAGTTAGAATTCTTAGCTCTCGCTTCTGTATGCTCAAGCAAATATTTTGTGACTTTTAGCAACATTTAGTTGGTCTGCAGTTGTCCCCATCAACACAGTGAAGTGCTCCCCTAAGGGAAGATAACAAATGGTGTTAGGAAAAAAACTTAGGGAATGGTGGAAACTCTGTTTTGTGTTTTTATTAGTGTTTTTTCTCGTGGGTGACCAATTATGATAATTACTTAATTTGATCACTTTTGTTGCTGAGAATGTTCCTGCACAGCAGGAAAGTCAGACTTGTAGCAAAATCAAGTTTTAAAAAGGCTTCTAAAGTTTGTAATTTCAACTTTAAAATGTCAGACTTGATTTGCACAATTTTTTTATCATAAATCCCTACAAAAAAAATGCATTATTTATAATCAACATAATAATTTACATTTCCCGTTGTTGCAAGATTATTTTCCTGCTATAGCAAAGTGGCTTAAATTAAGATCCAACATCTGATTAAAGCTGATCTACCTCCAAAAAACAAAATCCTACATCTGTATAGGTCTATAAAGAATTTTAGACTAGAGAATACCCTAAGTAGTTACGTACAATTTATTTGACAACATGTGAACATAAACACACAGAGTCAAATGCACACACACACACATGCAAACTTCAAACATACAGTGGGGGAAAAAAGTATTTGATCCCCTGCTGATTTTGTACGTTTGCCCACTTACAAAGAAATGATCAGTCTATAATTTTAATAGTAGGTTTATTTGAACAGTGAGAGACAGAATAACAACAAAAAAATCCAGAAAAACGCATGTCAAAAATGTTATAAATTGATTTGCATTTTAATGAGGGAAATAAGTATTTGATCCCTCTGCAAAACATGACTTAGTACTTGGTGGCAAAACCCTTGTTCGCAATCACAGAGGTCAGACGTTTCTTGTAGTTGGCCACCAGGTTTGCACACATCTCAGGAGGGATTTTGTCCCACTCCTCTTTGCAGATATTCTCCAAGTCATTAAGGTTTCGAGGCTGACGTTTGGCAAATCGAACCTTCAGCTCCCTCCACAGATTTTCTATGGGATTAAGGTCTGGAGACTGGCTAGGCCACTCCAGGACCTTAATGTGCTTCTTCTTGAGCCACTCCTTTGTTGCCTTGGCCATGTGTTTTGGGTCATTGTCATGCTGGAATACCCATCCACGACCCATTTTCAATGCCCTGGCTGAGGGAAGGAGGTTTTCACCCAAGATTTGACGGTACATGGCCCCGTCCATCGTCTCTTTGATGCGGTGAAGTTGTCCTGTCCCCTTAGCAGAAAAACACCCCCAAAGCTTAATGTTTCCACCTCCATGTTTGACGGTGGAGATGGTGTTCTTGGGGTCATAGGCAGCATTCCTCCTCCTCCAAACACGGCGAGTTGAGTTGATGCCAAAGATCTCCATTTTGGTCTCATCTGACCACAACACTTTCATCAGTTGTTCTCTGAGTCATTCAGATGTTCATTGGCAGACTTCAGACCTGCCTGTATATGTATTCTTGAGCAGGGGACCTTGCGGGCGCTGCAGGATTTCAGTCCTTCACGGCGTAGTGTGTTACCAATTGTTTTCTTGGTGACTATGGTCCCAGCTGCCTTGAGATCATTGACAAGATCCTCCCGTGTAGTTCTGGGCTGTATCCTCACCGTTCTCATGATCATTGCAACTCCACGAGGTGAGATCTTGCATGGAGCCCCAGGCCGAGGGATATTGACAATTCTTTTGTGTTTCTTCCATTTGCGAATAATCGCACAAAATGTTGTCACCTTCTCACCAAGCTGCTTGACGATGGTCTTGTAGCCCATTCCAGCCTTGTGTAGGTCTACAATCTTATCCCTGACATCCTTGGAGAGCTCTTTGGTCTTGGCCATGGTGGAGAGTTTGGAATCTGATTGATTGATTGCTTCTGTGGACAGGTGTCTTTTTTACAGGTAACAAGCTGCGGTTAGGAGCACTCCCTTTAAGAGTGTGCTCCTAATCTCAGCTCATTACCTGTATAAAAGACACCTGGGATCCAGAAATCTTTCTGATTGAGAGGGGGTCAAATACTTATTTCCCTCATTAAAATGCAAATCAATTTATAACATTTTTGACATGCGTTTTTCTGGATGTTTTTGTTGTTATTCTGTCTCTCACTGTTCAAATAAACCTACCATTAAAATTATAGACTGATCCTTTCTTCGTCAGTGGGCAAACGTACAAAATCAGCAGGGGATCAAATACTTTTTTCCCCCACTGTATATTGAGTGTACAAAACAAGTTGGCTGGATGTTCTTTGGGTGGTAGACTATTCTTGATGCACACAGGAAACTGTTGAGTGTGAAAAGCCCAGTAGCTTTACAGTTCTTGACACACTCAAACCGGTGCGCCTGGCACCTACGACCATACCCCATTCAACGGCACATACAGTTGAAGTAAGAAGTTTACATACACTTACGTTGGAGTCATTAACATTCTTTTTTCAACCACTCCACAAATTTCTTGTTAATTTCTAGTTAACAAACTATAGTTTTGGCAAGTCTGTTAGGACATCTACTTTGTGCATGACACAAGAAATATTTGCAACAATTGTTTACAGACAGATTAATTCACTTATAATTCACTGTATCACAATTCCAGTGGGTCAGAAGTTTACATACACTAAGTTGACTGCCTTTAAACAGCTTGGACAATTCCAGAAAATGATGTCATGGCTTTAGAAGCTTCTGATAGACTAATTGAAATAATTTCAGTCAATTGGAGTTGTACCTGTGGATGTATTTCAAGGCCTACCTTCAAACTCAGTGCCTCTTTGCTTGACATCATGGGAAAATCAAAAGAAATCAGCCAAGACCTCAGAAAAAAATTGTAGACCTCCACAAGTCTGGTTCATCCTTGGGAGCAATTTCCAAATGCCTGAAGGTACCACATTCATCTGTACAAACAACAGTACCCAAGTATAAACACCATGGGCCCACGCAGCCGTCATACCGCTCAGGAAGGAGACGCATTCTGTCTCCTAGAGATGAACGTACTTTGGTGCGAAAAGTGCAAATCAATCCCAGAACAACAGCACAGGACCTTGTGAAGATGCTGGAGGAAACAGGTACAAAACGATCTATATCCACAGTAAAATGAGTCCTATATCAACATAACCTGAAAGGCCGCTCAGCAAGGAAGATGCCACTGCTCAAAAACCGCCATAAAAAAACCCAGACTACGGTTTGCAACTGCACATGGGGACAAAGATCGTACTTTTTGGAGAAATGTCCTCTGGTCTGATGAACCAAAAATAGAACTGTTTGGCCATTATTACCATTGTTATGTTTGGAGAAAAAAGGGGGAGGCTTACAAGCCTAAGAACACCATCCCAAAAGTGAAGCATGGGGGTGGCAGCAACACGTTGTGGAGGTGCTTTGCTGCAGGAGGAACTGGTGCACTTCACAAAGTAGATGGCATCATGAGGTAGGAAAATGATGTGGATATATTGAAGCAACATCTCAAGACATCAGTCAGGAAGATGAAGCTTGGTCGCAAATGGGTCTTCCAAATGGACAATGACCCCAAGCATACTTCCAAAGATGTGGCAAAATGGCTTATTAAGGACAACAAAGTCAAGGTATTGGAGGGGCCACAAAGCCCTGACCTCAATCCTACAGAAAGTCTGTGGGCAGAACTGAAAAAGCGTGTGTGAGCAAGGAGGCCTACAAACCTGACTCAGTTACACCAGCTCTGTCAGGTGGAATGGGCCAAAAGCTTGTGGAAGGCTACCTTAAACATTTGACGCAAGTTAAACAATTTAAAGGCAATTCTACCAAATACTAATTGAGTGTATGTAAACTTCTGACCCGCTGGGAATGTGATGAAAGAAATAAAAGCTGAAATAAATAATTCTCTCTACTATTATTCTGACATTCTTAAAATAAAGTGGTGAGCTTAACTGACCTAAGACAGGGAATTCTTACTAGGATTAAATGTCAGGAATTGTGAAAAACTGAGTTTAAATGTATTTGGCAAAGGTGTATGTAAACCTCCGACTTCAACTGTATATATTTTGCCTTGCCAATTCACCCTCTGAATGGCACACATACACAATCCATGTCTCAATTGTCTCAAGGCTTAGAAATCTTTCTTTAACCTGTCTTCTCCCTTTCATCTACACTGATTGAAGTGGTTTTAACATGTGACATCAATAAGGGATCATAGCTTTCACCTAGATTCACCTGGTCAGTCTATGTCATAGAAAGAGCAGGTGTTCCTAAGGTTTTGTACACTATGCAAAAGCATGCACGCACACAAACACAGACACACACACAGACACATACACAATCAACCCACCCACACACACACATCATCCACACACATACAGATAAATTCCTATACAATTTATGATATGTACTGGTGGATTCTCCTTCAGCCTTAGCGGGTCTCATTTTGACAGAAGGGAAGAGATTAATCTGTTTGTTTGACAGGCCTGGGCCAAAAAGTCCTGCAAGTAGCCTACACAGATCACAGATCAACACAGATCAACCCAGCTTTATTACCTCCAAGCAAACATGTACCGACAGTCTCCAGAGAGCTGAGGAGATGGCCCGCTTCTCAATCCTCATCTCTGCACCAACAACCCTCCACTGCTGCTGCTGAAAAATGTTACATTTACGTCATTTAGCAGACGCTCTTATTCAGAGTGACTTACAAATTGGTGCATTCACCTTATGATATCCAGTGGAACAACCACTTTACATCTATATATTTCTTTTTGGGGGGGGGGGGGTTAGAAGGATTACTTTATCCTATCCCAGGTATTCCTTAAAGAGGTGGGGTTTCAGGTGTCTCCGGAAGGTGGTGATTGACTCCTGGCGTCGTGAGGGAGCTTGTTCCAAGCAGCGAACAGTTTTGACTGGGCTGAGAGGGAACTGTGCTTCCGCAGAGGTAGGGAGGCGAGCAGGCCAGAGGTGGATGAATGCCGTGCCCTTCTTTGGGTGTAGGGACTGATCAGATTTGGATTTGGACCTGCGCCGCTTCCTGTGTAAGGCAGGGTCGTACTCTGCGAATGTTGTAGAGCATGAACCTACAGGATCGGGTCACCGCCTTGATGTTAGCGGAAAATGAACTGCCCATTTATTTTTCTCCACCCCTCTCTCTTTATATTTCACTTTCTCTCTTTCGGTCTCTTCTTTCCAATCTCTCTCTGTCTTTCTATCCCTATTTTTTCTTCCCCTTTCCTCTTCTCCCATAGAGGGAGAGTGAAGGACGCCAACAATCAACCTGCACCATAAGACCGCTAGAACCCTATTGGAAAATGTTATTCATACAACAAAAAAGAACGGACTTAAAGCAAAGCAATAAATGCATGTAATTTCTTATTGTAAAGTTGCCTTACTTTCTTTTAAGCAAAGACAACATATTTTCAGACTTCACTCAGCCACGACTCCCTGTCTGAAAGTGACTCTCCTTTTATTGATTATGCAGCATGATCAAGCTGAGCTTCAAATGAAACTGAAATACATTTGTGTAAATTGTGTAAATTACAAGACCAATACAGTTTTTTTGTTCCTTAGCGACCATATAGCAAATGATATTGGAAGTAGTATTGACTAAATATGTGTATTATTGCCATTGCATTACACAGTCCAAAAACCATGTAGCTCATTCGTTTTCCCTCTGGAGCATGTATTTACCTGCACCAGCTAGTAGGCTACTAAGCTGAGAGCTAAAAGGGCAATAAGGGCTGCATGGTGGCAGTGATTGAGTCAGTCCAGAAACATGGACAGTTCCTGACTCAAGGACAATGGGATGGGATGTACTCAATATGTTACAGGTTTTGGTTTTTCCACCTTTGCACGTATAGCTCGGGTGCTATTTAAGAGTGACAGGCCCAGTGCAACCAAAACGAAACAGGTGGGGTTTTAGGAGGGGGTTCTGAAAGACACCCACCATAAACACCCACTAAATTTGCCCAAGAAGAGGCAAACAAAAGAAAAACCCACACCAAACTTAAAGACAGGAAGCAAAACTAAATCAGACAATGTTTTTTTCTAGAAATCAAATAGGGAGAGCAAGCTAAAGTTGTTGACCCTCCACATCTTGAAAGCACTAACCTATGACTATTTTACACCATTTTAAAGACAAGACTCTCCTTTATCTAACCACATTGTCCGATTTCAAAAAGGCTTTACAACGAAAGCAAAACATTAGATTATGTCAGGAGAGTACCCAGCCAGAAATAATCAGACACCCATTTTTCAAGCTAGCATATAATCTCACAAAAACCAAAACCACAGCTAAATGCAGCACTAACCTTTTATGATCTTCATCAGATGACACTCCTAGGACATTATGTTATACAATACATGCATGTTTTGTTCAATCAAGTTCATATTTATATCAAAAAACAGCTTTTTTCATTAGCATGTGACATTCAGAACTAGCATACCCACCGAAACTTCCAGTGAATTTACTAAATTACTCACGATAAACGTTCACAAAAAACACAACAATTATTTTAAGAATTATAGATACAGAACTCCTTTATGCAATCGCGGTGTCCGATTTTAAAATAGCTTTTCGGTGAAAGCACATTTTGCAATATTCTGAGTAGATAGCCCGGCCATCATGGCTAGCTATTTTGACACCCACCAAGTTTGGCACTCACCAAACTCAGATTTACTATAAGAAAAATTGGGTTACCTTTGCTGTTCTTCGTCAGAATGCACTCCCAGGACTTCTACTTCAACACCCAATGTTGTTTTGGTTCCAAATAATCCATAGTTATATCCAAATAGCTACGTTTGTTCTTGCGTTCAAGGCACTATCCAAAGGGTGACGCGCCGGCGCGTATCGTGACAAAAAAAATGCAAAATATTCCATTACCGTACTTCGAAGCATGTCAAACGCTGTTTAATATCAATTTTTATGCGATTTTTCTCGTAAAATAGCGATAATATTCCGACCGGGAGACGTTGTTTTCGTTCAAACACTGAAAATGTAAAATGGACTCTTCACATGCATGCGCACGCCCGTGTCATTGTTCTCAGATCGACCACTTTCCAAATGCGCTACTATTTTTCGCCAAGGGACTGCATAGTCATCATTCTCCGTTCTGGCGCCTTCTGAGAGCCTATGGGAGCCATAGAAAATGTCACGTTACAGCAGAGATCCTCTGTTTTTGATAAAGAGGCTATAGAAGGCCAAGAAATGGTCAGAGAGGGCACTTCCTGTATAGAATCTTCTCAGGTTTTGGCCTGCCATATGAGTTCTGTTATACTCACAGACACCATTCAAACAGTTTTAGAAACTTTAGGGTGTTTTCTATTCAAATCAAACAATTATATGCATATTGTAGTTTCTGGGCAGGAGTAATAACCAGATTAAATCGGGTACGTTTTTTATCCGGCCGTGAAAATACTGCCCCCTATCCTAAACAGGTTAAGGCGAGGTGCTGGCTAGCGGAGTAGAACACTTGAAAAAGAAAAGGAGAGCCACATATTCTAGGAGCCCAGATGTAATAATTTAATAAACTAATAACCAACGTTTTGACAGACAAGCTGTCTTTAACATTCCCTTGCGACCATCACGCAACATTCTTAGAACGTTCTCAAAACGTCAGTGGGATAACGTCTTGCTGAAACCCTTAAAGGACCTAATGGGAACTGTTACCGAATGTCCTCAGGACGTCCCCTGTTTGCTGGGTAGTGCACTACTTTTAGACCAAAGCCCTATGGGACGCAGACATATTCTCGTGGGCAGAGAAACATTTATATAGACCCGCACATACCGTATAATCAACATGTCACGCAATGCAGAGCATTGGGGCGGTGTGGGTGTGCTAGGGTCATGTATTATTATACGCTATGCCAGATTAAAACCTTGGCAGTGTTCTATACTGGACTTTACTGCACAGTAGCCAATTGAGTGAGTTCATTGGAGTCACAGTACTTTATTGTATTTTCAACCCCCTTAAAGTGTTGCCATGGTTTCTGGTCCCCGTGGTTTCTGGGCAGAGGTGTCTGCTCTAGTGGAGATGTGCGGGGTTCAGACACAAATACCCTTGACGGACAGGCCATTTTAATAGCCCAGATACCAGGAGTGAGTGTCTCCAAGGGAGCTCTCCTGAAAGTGTGTGTGTCGGTGAAAGAGAGTGTGTTCTTGTGTGTGTGCATGAGGGCACCTGCATGTGTGTGTGCGTATATGTGTGTCTGTGAAATAGAGACCGCAATAAAGACTTAAGCCCTGACAAGATGGGGGATACAGCGGATCTTGTAACCTTCACTTTGGCTGTACACACGTGTCATCACTATGGGACTGGGAATAACAGCACTAACACTATCCACTACTCAGCAGTAGCTCACTTGACATTGGAGTCACTGGCTTTTTTCCAGCCAACTTGAATACCCCCTTATCCTTATATGTAAACACAAATATATTACACAATGTATTACATGATGTTTGATCATTCAGTACATTACCATAGCACGTTACAGACCTGGATAGTGTGTGTGTGTGAGGCCGCCAGTCTCTCACACACACACACACACACACACACACACACACACACACACACACACACACACACACACACACACACACACACACACACACACACACACACACTTATCCACAAGAATTGCTTTAAGTAAGAGCATAACTTGTCCAAGCCAGAACAGACCAGACACTAGTCTGTCATGGGGCCTATGGAATGGCTATAGTACCTTTTTATTCATGAGGATATACTATATCAGTACTAGGGCTATGACAGTCATGGAATTTTGGATGATGGTTATTGCTCAGCAAAATGACCACAGTCACCGTTATAACTGTTCGAATAGCATTTTAATTTTAACATTTTATCCTCCACTCCTGACTGCATGTGCTGCTGCTGCAGAGGGGGGAGATACTGTACCTAGGCAACCGAAGACTTGTTTGTTACAACACCTTGCTTGTGTCAGAAAGGAGCAACCAAGTTTCACATGTTACAGCAAAAACAGATTCTCTCTCTCTCCCTCTCTTTCTCGCTCTCCCTCTCGCTATAGTCCGTACCGGGATGAGGTTGCTCCAATGGGCCGTGCCCGTCGACACCTCGGGCCATACACGAGTGGACAGGAAGGATTAAAAAGGAACATCAGATATTTCCAATCCAATATGACTACCACGGTGGCGTAGCAGTGGAAAATTACGGAATTCTCACATGAGCGAGATCAAAGTGGAGGGCCTCCTATTCTGCCTTTGGTGTCTGGGATTAAAGTTTTCCCGACTCCATCTCTTGCTGGAACATCAAGCTCAACCAACGACATCAAAGAACCAGCCGTCCAGGCTTCCGATTCATCAGAGAACACATTCGTCAAAACCATAAATAAACACTTATTAAAGCATGCTGTTGGAAGCTTCGGATTGGATCCGAAGGCTTCTGCTGTGGTTTAGGGATAGATCCAGTTGGCAGGGAGAGCATCCCCGAAGACCACAGATGGATTAGGCCTGGCATGTCCAGGCCACGCTAGTGGACATCAGAGTGACAGATGCATCGCTGAGACCCAACATATGCTTTATGGGAGTGGTGGATTAGTTATGTCTTTTGTGTGTGTGTGTGTGTGTGTGTATGTGTTTGTGTGTATGTTCCCACTGGGCACAGACGTCAGTTCAACGTCTATTTTTGATATATATTTGGTTGAGTCGTCAACTAACATGAATACAACAGGAAATCAACAAAGCATTTCACCATGTCATTGAATTTAGGTTAAAAGTTTATTTGTAAAAAAATAAGTGTGTTTGTGTGTGCGCACCGATGTTTGTTTGTGTGTGAGCATGTAAAATAATGAATCCACAATAGAATGTTCTCAGCCCACTGGGTGTAGAGGCACTCGACAAACCCTGAAAGACTTATTATTATTTCTTTTTTTTTACATCCGCAAGCCTTTTGTTATGAAAGAACCACCCATGAAAGGCAGAAAAGGCAACCTGTGAGGGGTATCTGTACCACCGAGTCAAGTGAAAAGGACCCATGCTAAGCTAGTCAAAAGGAAAACATGAGGGCACCAGCTACCAGCTCCAGCTACCACTCGTTACAGCAGTCTGATCTCGTTAGTAAACATCTGCATCTTTATTATTGAGAATATTCATATGCATATGTACAGGACAGGTGGCTGTCCCTGCCATATGTTCACTCAATTAAAGGAAATCACTGTTCGGTGTACAGTGTCCATATTAGGACAGTCACATCACAGAAGTTGTGACTGACACAATTTACATGGATGAGACTGTCCTAAAATGTAGACCATATGGTTTGAGTTATATTAAATTAGTTTTATGAGTTATGCTGACCAGTGTTTGGCATGGGAGGGATGTATAGATGGCCAGTTAGGCTAGTTTTAGCCTGCAACTCAATTGTGCCAGGGAGATCATCAAACGAAACTACAATTCAGGTAGGTAGAATATACTGTAAATCAGAGTTTTATTCACTTGGCACCAAACAGAAGAAAACTGACAAACAGGGAGCTTCTACCTAAACTTGTTCAATGAGAAATGCTTGTTTTTGTTTTCTATTGCAAAGAGTTTTGCGACAGTGTAAACTAATGAATACCACCCTGTTGTACATTGCACAGTAGCCTTCACGAGTCATTGCTAACCGTCCTTTAGGGACAATCATGAATCATTGTAAAAATACACTATCTAGTCAGTCAGATAGGTTACTTTGATCATGCACACACACACACACACACACACACACACACACACACACACACACACACACACACACACACACACACACACACACACTGTGATAGACATCTTCAAGATTTCTATCACAGCTCTCTACATAATCACACTAAATGTAAAGTTATACCCCCTGTAAACTCCCCCATTTATACCACCTATTTCTCACTACACGCCAAGCTTCACAGGGTCCCGTTGTGTGTCGGCCATCTTTCAGGAATCCGGGCGTACCTAAGGACTTCTGCGGTGTACCACACATCTTTCAGCGAGGCAGTAGGAGTTTACACAGGGAGCTCATGTTGTTTCATGCCTCCCACCAAAACACACACGCGAAACACACACACACATGGAGCTTCTAAGACATACACACACAGGGTGCTCCTGTTGTTTCCCGGCCCATCTCTCACCCAAACGACCCAGATGCCTGTCGGTGCGTGATACTCATGTCTCGCTGAGAGTCCTGCTGTGTAATAGTCATCTTTTTTTTCTCCTCCCTATCTGCATCCATTTGCTCTCTCTCGCTTTCCCCATCGACGTTCAGTCATTCTTACCGATGTGTCAGTCAAAGGGGCTTATAAATTATCTTAGTTTTCCATAGTATGGAATAGCTTTTCGAGAGTGCTGCTCACAAGGCGGATGTCAGGCCAACCTGGAATTAAATTCGCTCTAAACCCCAATAACAGCAACCACATATACAGTAGACAAATGGTATATGTGCTTGGAGTACTACTTCAAACACACACTGTATACAGTACAGCAGTGTATCCAAAATGAAACAGGATCTGCGTCCAAAATGGCACCCTATTCCCTCTATAGAGCCATATGGGCCCCAGTCAAAAGTACTGCACTATATTGGATAAAGGGTACCATTTGGGTCGCATCCATGGCAGAGGGAATGAGGAATGGAGAAGGGGAGTTAAGGGAGTCTTTTTGTATTTGTGAGTAGCATTAATCCGGGATAAATTGACTCGTTGGCTAATTTCACGAGACACAATGTTGCTGTGACAAAAGCATTACGGTGCATTAGTTTCTATGACAAGGGTCCCTGAATAGGTGACGGCGGGTTGGTGACCCCAACGCTAAGTCTCGGATCATATTGTAACTCACAATAAGACCGCCGTACTACTAATAAGGATTAGCTTTCGCATGCTCCCAACAAATGACTATTCGGGGGGGGGGGGGGGGGGGGGGGGGGGTCTGTGTGTGGTCAATATGATACTTTTTTTCAATGAATGCCGTATTTACATTAGAATAACTAAAAACCGTGTCTTATGAACCATTGTTTCCACTGACACACACAAAAAAAAGCCAAGACAATGTTTCAAATAATTCCTATATCCCTAAATCTCCATTATAGACTATCACACCTATTACTCCCCCCAGGAAAAGGAAGTCACCACATTGACTATTACACATGTGAGGAGATTCCTGGCACCAGTCACATGTGGCTCTGTCTGTTTACCAATATGTGTGAATTGGACCTGTATTTCATTAATCAGCCCGGTGAGCTGACTAATACAAGTTGGCTAAAGCTAAAGTGCCTGGGTCTGGTGAGGTGCTTTTGCTTCTTTCAGTCATTCGTTGGTTCAAGTTGGAAGTTTTTTATTGTCACGTGCACAAGTACAGTGAAATGCCTTTTTTACAAGCACTTTCCCAACAATCAATATCAGTAGTACTATATAAAAAAAAAAGTTAAGTAGAACAAAAAATAACAAAAAATTGTGTAAGTTCCAGTGTCAGTGCCAATACGATATTTACAATGTATAGGGATGCTGGAGTGGTAGGGTTAGATATGTATAGAGGTAAGGTGACTAGGCATCAGGATATATGACAAACAGAGTAGCAGCTGCGTATGTGATGATTGTATGTGATGATGTGATGTGATGGTGTGATGATGAGTGTGTGTGCATGTGTGTAGAGTCAGTATGAATGTGTGTGCATGTTATGTTTGTGAGCAAATTAAGTGTGTGTGTGTGTGTGTTTGTTGGAGTGTCAGTGTGAGTGTGTGTGTGAGTGAGTGTATAGAGTCCTATGAGTGTGCATAGAGTCAGTGCAAAAATACAAAATAAAAAAGAAGTCAATAAAGGAAGTCCATTCTAGTCAGCTATGTGTCATGTTCATTCACTATACAGTATATGTGATGAGATTGATCTGTCGAAGCAGCCATATCAGATCTCATTTGCATTTACATTCCCTGTTTCTCTTTCATGTGTCAATTGGGTTCCATCTGTCGAGATAATGAGTACGGTGTCCATATTAGGACAGTCACACATCGAGGAAAGGATTCACTTATAGTGCCTTCAGAAAGTATTCACACCCATTTACTTTTTCCACATTTTGTTGTGTTACAACCTGATTGTAAAATGGATTGAATTGAGATTGTCACTGGCCACATACTATACCCCGTAATGTCAAAGTGTAATGTCAATAAAAATGTGTAAAGAAATTAAAATTAAATAACTGCTGAAATGTCTTGATTCAATAATTATTCAACTCCTGTGTTATGGCAAGCCTGAATAAGTTCAGGAGTAAACCTTTGAGTAACAAGTCATAATAAATTTCATGGACTGTGTGCAATAGTGTTTAACATGATTTTTGAATGACTACCTTCTCTGTACTCCACACATGCAATTATCAGTCGAGCAGTACATTTCAAACACAGTGGTGTAAAGTACTTAAGTAAACATTTGTGGTATCTGTACTTTACTATTCATATTTTTTCAGAACTTCTACTTTTTATTCCTGACATTCCTAAAGTAATGTACTTTTTACTCCATACATTTTCCCTGACACCCCAAAATAGTAATAGTTACATTTTGAATGCAAGAAAATTGTCCAATTCGCACACTTATCAAGAGAACATCTCTGGTCATCCCTACTCCCTCTGATCTGGCTGGTTCACTAAACACACATGCTTCGTTTGTAAATACATTAAAAAAACAAGAAAATGGTGCCGTTTGGTTATATAAGGAATTTGAAATGATGTAGACTTTTACTTTAGCAATTACATTTACATTTGATGGTAAGTATATTTCAAACCAAATACTTTTAGACTTTTACTCAAGTAGTACTTTACTGGGCGACTTTCACTTGAGTCATTTTATATTAAAGTATCTTTACTTTTATTCAAGTATGACAATTGGATACTTTTTCCACCACTGCAAACACAGATTCAACCCAAAAACCAGGGAGGTATTCCAATGCCTCAGACAGAAGTGCACCAATTGGTGGATGGAAAAAAAAATCCTAACTGTATCGGCTGACGTAGAAAGTAGACCAAGGTGCAGCGTGTTGATTGCTCATGATGAAGATTTATTTTAACTCAGAACACTAAAGGAAAAACAACAAAGAGAAAAACGAAAGCGCACAGTTCTGTCAGGTACATAAACTAAACAGTAGACAACTACCCACAAACACAGGTGGAAAAAAACCCTCCTTAAGTATGATCTCCAATTAGAGACAACGAGGACCATCTGCCTCTAATTGGAGATCAGCCCAAAAAACAACAACATAGAAATAGAAAAAATAGAACCTAAACATAGATATACAAAACATAGAAAAACACAAAACGCCCTGACCAACTCTACAATAGAAAATAACATCTTACTATGGTCAGGATGTGACAGTACCCCCCCCCCCCCCCCCCCCCCCCCCCAAAGGTGCAGACTCCGAATGCCACTAAAAACGGGAGGGTAGGGTGGGTAACTCCTGTCTATGGCGGCTCTAGTGCAGTCCACATTATCCTCCAGCAGAGGAGGCGCCTCGGGGTGTAACCCCCGCTCCACCCGCTGATCCCTCTCCTTTAGTACCACCGGACCGTGGATCGTCGTCAAAGGAACCGGACTGTAGATCATCGCTGGAGGTTCTGGGCTGCAGGCTGTCGCTGGAGGCTCCAGACTGGGGACCGTCGCTGCAGGCTCAGGTCTGGGGACCGTCGCTGCAGGCTCCGGACTGGGGACCGTCGCTGCAGGCTCCGGACTGGGAACCGTCGCTGCAGGCTCCGGACTGGGGACCGTCGCTGCAGGCTCCGGACTGGGGACCGTCTCAGGAGGCTCCGGACTGGGGACCGTCTCAGGAGGCTCCGGACTGGGGACCGTCACTGCAGGCTCCGGACTGGGGACCGTCTCAGGAGGCTCCGGACTGTGGACCGTCTCAGGAGGCTCCGGACTGGGGACCGTCTCAGGAGGCTCCGGACTGGGCAGGCGCACAGAAGGCCTAGTGTGTGGAGCCGGGACAGGTGGCACCAGACTGGTGACACGCATTTCAGGGAGAATGCGAGGAGTAGGCACAGGACGTACCGGGCTGTTGAGATGTACTGGAGACCTGGTGTGTATAGCCGGTATCAATTGTTCCGGAACTTCCACACACTTCTCAGGACGAGTACGGGGAGCTGACTCAGGTGGCACCAAACTGACGACACGTTCCTTTGGGAAAAACTTACAACTCTCTCTTCTCCAAATTCTCCCGGATTGGCTCTGGTTCACTCCTTGGCTCCGCCGACTGCTCCATGTGCCCCCCCCAAAATGATCTTGGGGTTTCTGTAGCCTTCCTTCCCGACTTCGTAGCTCTCCCTCCTTCGCTGCTTCTCCAAAGTCCACGATATATTCCTCCTAATTTCTTCAAAAGTCCACTGGTCCGCCCCACACTGTTTGGTCCTTTGGTGGTGGGTAGTTCTGTAACGGCTGTCGTAGAAAGTAGACCAAGGTGCAGCGTGTTGATTGCTCATGATGAAGATTTATTTTAACTCAGAACACTAAACGAAAAATAACAGAAAAACGAAAGCGCACAGTTCTGTCAGGTACATAAACTAAACAGTAGACAACTACCCACAATCACAGGTGGAAAAAAAACCCTACTTTAAGTATGATCTCCAATTAGAGACAACGAGGACCATCTGCCTCTAATTGGAGATCATCCCCCAAAAACATAGAAATAGAAATACTAGAACCTAAACATAGATATACAAAACATAGAAAAACACAAAACACCCCTGTCACGCCCTGACCAACTCTACCATAGAAAATAACATCTTACTATGGTCAGGACGTGACACTAACAGACATTGAATATCCCATTGGGCATGTTGAAGTTATTAATTACCATTCGGATGGTGTATCAATACATCCAGTCACAAAAAAGACATAGGCGTCCATTCTAACTCAATTGCGAGAGAGGAAGGACACCACTCAGGGATTTCACCATGAGGCCAATGGTGGCTTTAAAACAGTTACAGAGTTTAATGGCTGTGATAGGAGACAACTGAGGATAGATCAACAACATTGTAGTTACTCTGCAATAATAACCTAAATGACAGAGTGGAAAGAAGGACACATGTACAGATAAAAAAATATTCAAAACATGCATTCTGTTTGCAATAAGGCCCTAAAGGAAAACTGCAAAGAATGTGGCAAAGATATTAACTTTATGTTGTGAATACAAAGTGTTATGTTTGGGGCAAATCCAACACAACACATCACAGAGTACCATTCCTCATATTTTCAAGCATGGTTCTGGCTGCATCATGTTATGGCTATGCTTGTCATCGGCAAGCATTTTTTAGGATAAAAATAAATGGAATAGATCTAATCACAGGCAAAATCCTAGAGGAAAACCTAGCTTTCCAACAGACACTGGGAGACAAATATACCTTTCAGCAGGACAACAACCTAAAAGACAAGGCCAAATATACAATGGAGTTTGCTCACTGAGACAACACTGAATGTTCCTGAGTTACAGATTTGAATTATGTTGTCTTGAAATATATGGCAAGACTGGAAAATGGCTGTCTAGCAATGATCAACAACCAACTTGACAAAGCTTGAAGAATTTGTTTACGAATAATGTCAAAATATTGTACAATCCAGGTGTGCAAAGCTCTTAGATACTTACCAGGAAAGACTCACAGCTGTAATCTCTGCCAAAGTTAATTCTAACATGAATACTTATGTAAATTTGATATTTCTGTCCTCCATTTTCAATATATTTGCAAAAATGTCTAAAAACATGTTAGCACTTTGTCATTATGGGGTATTGTATGTAGATGGGTGAGAGAAAAAACTGTATTTAAACTATTTTGAATTCAGTCTAACACAACAAAAATGTGGAATAAGTCAAGAGGTATGAATACTTTCTGAAGGCACTGTACTTCAAGCGACAACAGCACCAACTCACATCAACATCAACGACTCCAAGCGACAATGACACCATCTCAAGCCATAAAGACACTAACTCCAAGCAACAACAACACCAACTCTAAACTAGTTATTGACTTTGATCTGCCACAGGAGATTGGTTGGGTTCAGCAAGGTCACTGGACACTGCTATGGCCCAGGGCTACATCCCAAATGGCACTCTATTCCCTACATAGTGCACTAGATTTGACCAGAGCCCAATAAGGCCTGGTCAAATGTAGTGAATTATGGAGGGAATAGGGGCCATATGGGACACAGCCCTGGCCCCGGCCAGAATATCAACCCTTGTAATAGGATCTGCCATTTTCTCTAATAGAACACAGAGAGGCTTAGCCCCAAGCTCGGGTCTCACTCTCGCCCCGCAATCACCACACAGGCACACAAAGCGTCGCCATAATCCTGTCCCTCTGCTCACAGGAAGGGGAGATTAGCTGCCTTTAGACATGAGTGAGAGGATGCACAGGGTTGCTTATAACCGCAGTAAAATGGAGTCTCGGCTTCCAAGGCGAAAAATCCTCCCAACTAAGCCGTAATGAAAAGCAAATGGATCGCAATAAGGGGGGATTTATTTGCTGGGATTTATTTACAGTGTGGCGCATTTTCCAGTGGTTTCCTATTATTCAATTGAGAAACGCAATTGGAAGATGTAGACTATGCAGCTATTACATTGTAATACATGTGTAACATCTCATTGATAGAGAGTTTTTCAAAAGCTGTTCAAAGCATTGTGCTTTGTTTTTCTGTGGTTTTATCAAGTAAAAAGTGTTCTGCAGTTTGCTCCAATGTGAATCCATGTACAATTAACTAGCTAACTATACATTGAGTCCATCATTGGATATTAAAATCACCAGATATTGTTTTTTACAGACTTCTCAGTCGTAAACTCAGTGCAGGTTTAAAATATGGTCTCATATGTCATTACTTTCGCACAGACAAAAATATGTAAACATGATTTTATAATGGATTTTTAAATTATTTGGCTAATGCCTCTTCGGTCTTAGTCATAATTGGCATAAAACAATATACTTAATTTGTTCTTGTGTTGCCCAACATTTCCATGTGAAGAACACAAAACACAGATTCAGTTTTTATGCATTTACTCTCCAGAGAACAAGGAAAAACATCATAAGCCAATCCCACATTAGCATTGAATTTTGCATTGTCAATATTAGTTGTTTTGTTTTGGGAGGGCAGCCATTGCACAGAAGAAATTCAATTTCAAAATATTTATTGATTGAGACATTGAGTTAAAAGAAGACGCACAAAAGGGAGAGAATTACTGCTCACTAGAAGGACGAATAGTTTGTTTTCAGTCATGCAAAGCTTTTGTCGTCCCTCTCTGGTAGGCTATTCAAGGTTAAACTGACTTCAGCCAACCTGTCGAGTTGCCATGGTAACTGGTATTCATCTCTTTAACAAGTTCTGAGGAGGGCGTCGACCTCTCAGCTCCTGGGCTTGAGGGCGAGCTGAAACAGAATATCAGAATATTGTGAAAAAAGCTAAAAAGTAGTATAGAATGCTGAATATCTAAAGCCAATTGCAAACAAGATGCTACATAATAAACCAAACATGGTCTTTCTCCCATATCCTAAGGTGAGGAATGGTTAACCATCTGCTTAGTTTGTTTTTGTCTGCAAGCGTTTGTGTGTTCCTGCTAATATGGGCAAAGAAAATTGTAAGGCAACATAGTGATTTATTGCTGTGGAGGCTGTGGTTAATTGAATACATGGTTGTCATCTGTCTAAGGTTTGTGGATGATAAATGCTGGGGTGGGAGATGCAAAACAGACAAATAAGAACAGGAATACGTCAACAACTCAAGTTAGGGGTTCAAGATAACCCCCTGTTTGACTTGGTTGCTCGCTGTGCTTAGCATCAAGTTAAGGCAGAACCCAATCAATGCCCTTTAAAGTGCCACATTAGCAACCGACACTGGGCAACATAGAGTATCAGTGCATCAGCTCATCCTCATGCTAATGTACTCAGATTCCTCACGATTCCTCCTAAATATTTGAAGCCATACTCCAAAAGGAGCAGGGAGTCCAGGGGTCTGTGTTGAAGAGGTAATTCATGCAAACTCCACGTATTGGCGAGGGATATAGGCTCTTTAAAAAGTTGGAGGAGCCTTTGAAGATGGGGCCCCCGGCGTGTGTTTATCCCTGAGGGAGGCGAGACCTTTGATGAGGAATGTTAATGGCACCCCGTATGGCGAGGAGGGGAACTCCATGCTAGGCTGTAAACACCGTGCGCTAGCGCCGGTTTGCCACCCACCAGCACCTTTAAGGAAGCCCACAATTGCCTTCGCCGTCTCAAGTCTGCGGTGTCCTAATCACCTTCAATAAAGCGCCATGCATGTCCTAAACAATAACAAAAACAAAAAGAGACAAAAACAAAACAAGAGAGAATGTTCTGAGAGTCTCTCAGAATTATTTTGAGACTCATTTCAAAAGATAACTGAGTGTGCGTATATCATATCACACACACATACCTGTATGTGGATATCTCTCAAACATGAATCACAACATGTGGTATCTATCTAAGTATTCATGCATTTTTTAGTCTATAGGTTTAGTAGTGACAAAATCGACACGCCACAGATTTGTTTGATCTCAGTATAATCTGCTAATTGGCTAACTAGTGGAGTAGGCACTGTGAGTCCATACTTGTGAATATTAGAAAAAGTTTATTTTAGTTAAGGCATCAGCCAATTATAAACATTGACGTAGTTTCATGTGATCAAAGGCTACATGTCAGCTGTTCCCATTATATAAACTGGCACATTTATCCCTATGCTATCCTCACCTCACCAGGTGGCAGTGATTATTTCCTGTAACAAATTCCGCACCATCCTATCAAAGAACTTAAACATTTTCTCCACAAAGCAATGGCATTTCTTAAAATAGGTCAACTTGGCCAACACAGGGATATTGTCAGGTGTGCTCCCTCTCCGGCCTCTAGGCACACACCTGTCACCATCGTTACGCGCACCTGCGCGAAATCAGACACACCTAGACTCTAACTCTTCCCTGATTACCTTCCCTATATATGTCACTCCCTTTGGTTCCTTCCCCAGGCGTCATTGTTGCTATACCTGTGTCATGTCTGTGCGTTGTCCGTGTTTCTTATTTTGTATTATGTTTTCATTTATTTATTAAAACACTCACTCCCTGAACTTGCTCCCCGACTCTCAGCGCACATCATTACAGATATATTTAAACATCCAAATTTAAGGTTTACCTTTGCTCCTCTTAACTTGGTATATCTCAAGTGTTGAGTGCCAATATTGCATGATCATCGCACCTTTGACTAGGCTACTTACTAATGTTATGTTAGACCAAACGCGAAAGACTCGTTTTCAAATATTACCATGTTTTTGCTTATCCGTTTCACACACATCCATGTGATTTTACAGAGAAAAGATAGTTGGAGACTTATATTTCCCTCACTAACTTTAAACATCAGCTATCTGAGCAGCTAACCGATCGCTGCAGCTGTACATAGTCCATCTGTAAATAGCCCACCCAACCTACCTACCTCATCCCGATATCGTTTTTATTTACTTTTCTGCTCTTTTGCACACCAGTATCACTACTTGCACGTCATCATCTGCTCATCTATCACTCCAGTGTTAATCTGCTAAATTGTAATTACTTCGCTACTATGGCCTATTTATTGCCTTACCTCCTAACGCCATTTGCACACACTGTATATAGACTTTCTTTTTTTCTATTGTGTTATTGACTTGTTTATTCCATGTGTAACTCTGTTGTTGTTTTGCCGCACTGCTTTGCTTTATCTTGGCCAGGTCGCAGTTGTAAATGAGAACTTGTTCTCAACTAGCTTACCTGGTTAAATAAAGGTGAAAAAAAGATAGAAAAAAAGGTTTATACAACATTTAAGTTCATAGTACATTTTTAAAAAAGGTTGGAGAGCCTTATGGACTTGTCAAATACAAAAACAATATCTCAGCTGGGATACGAACTTGCTGGGAGCCAGACTCGCAACACTGTGTGCTAATTGCCCAGTTAAAAATTGGTGAGTGTTTTAGTACATTTGATTAGCAGATGGTGCCGTTTACTGTTGTTAAAGATGCTCTCATAGAAAAGTGTTCTATTACATCCAACTATATCTATGATTTTAATTGGCTGATACGAGATTTGAACCGGATATAATCACGGCCACCTGGTAAGGTTAGCATAGGGCTAAATGTGCCAGGTTATGTAATAGGAACAGCTCACATGCAGCCAGCCTTTATCCACGTGCAACTGCGTCAACAATTTTTATTGGCTGATGCTTAAACTTGTTCTAATGTTCACAAGTTTTGACCCAGAGTGTTTTTCCCCTATGGGCCCGGGTCAAAACTAGTACACCACATAGGGAATAGGTTGCCATTTGGGACTCAGACACTGTCACCAGGGGACTTTTATACAGTCAGGAGACCAACGCAGCTTTAACAAACCGAGTGTCAAGCTAGTGCCACTTTCTAATGCAAAACACACAACACATTATGCTGAAGTAACCCCAGCTAATACCATATACTGTAATTACAGTAGATCTCATCGTGTCAGTGTCAAGTTCATTCCGGTCCACATCTATAATTAGTTGTAGTTATTAAAACAAGCCTGTGTCAGAAGGTGAGATAATTGCTTGTGTGTTTGTTTCTGAACTAATTTTGTTATTAAATGATGGTTCTGAACTAACTATTAAATATGATTGAAACAACCCTCCTCCCTGGTTTTGTATGGAAAACATTTCAGACTCAGTCACAGATGAGGAGTTCATTAATGGTGCTTATTAATTCTTTTTTTTGTTGCTTTCCTGGAGTGGGAAGATGGCTGATAAAGAAAAGCAGGAGGAAGAGAGAAATTGTTTACGTTCTTTGGTGTGACAAGCTCGCCGCAGGGTGCTCCACAGCCCTAAACTATCGGTTGACCCCTCCTTATGGTGTCACGAGGAATAACAAGCTCCCGAGAGGAGCCCACCTGAAGAAAACAAGTCTCCACCTGATGTTTGTGTTTCATCTAACAGCACGTAAGGGAATTCCCCGCGCCTCACTTTCGTTCGTTGTTCATGTGTAATTGGGTTAGCCACGAGAGGAAACATTTGAACTTTGCACTTTGGGAGATTTTTATTCTCTGACAAAACGCATTCATTGTCCCAAACATTGTTATCCCCTGTGTTCAGCATAGTGAGCTGTAAAAATTCAACATGAGTGCTGTAGAGTAGAATGCTGTTTAAATGTCATGTAACAGGGGAACAAGTGTCTCCTTTATAGGATACATTTCCTATAAAAAATATATTTTTTAATTTAACTAATGGGTTGATCTCTAAATTGAGAAAAAGCAGGGCTCGACCTGATGGCTCAGAAATTATTGTAGGTTGCTAATATGGCTGGTTTGTAGAAAATATACATTGCTAGGAAAGACAGAGCAGTTTCATGCACTGACCTTTGGGTTGTGTACGAAGCCGTGTTCCCCCTCCCAAGGACATTGCTCCAAACAGACAGTGTGAATTAAGTGGTTTTGCTCACCCATAATAACATTATCCTACAGAGCACCTCAACATGAAGAAAATTACTCTGCACCATACTGACCTTGAAGATTCAGAAATTGTTTGTAGGCTTACTTATACAGATACACACATGTATGCACACACACAGAGACCTTAAGTGCAGATACTTCTTGATGTGTTCTAGTGGGGGAGTGCAGAGCAAGATGCGTGTGCCAGTCATAGCTTTCCGCCACCATTAAACCATATGGTTAACTGAAGTATGTGTGTACTTCTAAGATATTTGTAAAATGTTGTACTTCCATCCACAATTACACTTTTCCATAGCATGGTCTGATATACTATCCAACTTAGTCTTCCTGATATGTTTTGATCAAGCCAAAGAATCAATCAGGAGCAAACAGGGTGTGGCCAGCAATCAGAAAATGGTGTGCCTTGTGGTTGAGATTGTTAACTTTCTCTTATTCGTGCCACTTCAGTAATCACAATGGAAAATGAATAATTGTTTTTGCCTTCCTCATGATTACCAAAGAAATGGTGCACATAGTTTATAACATCATTGCTACCTTTGGCCAGCCACCATGCCACCATCAATCAATTGATTGACCTGCTGTGGAACAACACAGACTCTTTCTTAATTCATCCTTCCTCATTTCCTTGCACCCTCTCTCCTTGCCTCCTTCACAAAAAAAACACATTGGAGAAGAAGACCTGAGGGGAGGGACCTTGGTTCTTCTCCTTCAATAAGGAGGTGAGGAGATAGGAAGCAAGGAATCGGAGAACGACAATTTGCGATAGAGCCAATCATTTTCATGGTGTAAGTAGTACTATAGGACAGAAGTAAAATGGACATGTAGGAAATAATCATTAATAACTGCAAAAGGGGGAAAGAAATCTCAGGGTTATAAAGGTAGAAAGGCACTGTGGGTCCAATTTTGGAAAACAAAAGGAGAGGTTGTTCATGATATCTTGTGAAAACTGTCCTCTTAGGTCTAATACCATATACTGCCAAGTGGTAGAGACTATTATACCCCTGTAAAGAGAAGCCAACCCAAGTTTTGTTGTGGTACTTTCTCCCAGTGTGTGTGTGCGTGAGTAAAACAGAGACAGACTTTCAGAAATCAAAAGTTACTGTATATACTGTAGAAACGAGTAAAGTGAACCAGTATTACAAAAATGTAACCCACTCGTGTGATGCCGAGATAACCCTAAGCAGCAGTAGCCTAGGCATGCGGTAGACGCAGCGTGCCTATCAATGCATATGTATAGCTGTGCTTGTGTACAGTCTATGTGTGGCAGCTTTTGAATAAGTTGTGAGTCCATATCATTTGCAGTGCTATCAAACACTCTTATAGAAAAGGATTCCAAAAGGGTTCTTCGGCTGTTCCCATAGGAAAACCCTTTTTGTTTCCAGGTACAACCCTTTTGGGTTCCATGTAGAACCCTCTGTGGAAAGGGTTCTACCTGGAACCAAAAAAGGGTTCTACCTGGAAACAAAAAGGGTTCTTCAAAGGGTTCTCCTATGGGGAGAGCCGAAGAACCCTTTATGGTTCTAGATATAACCTTTTTTTCTAAGAGCGAAGAGTTCAAACACAATTCTACACAGATTCCACTAAACAGAGGTTCTGCTCTTCACATTCAGTGTTAGAGTCAGTCCATGGGTAAAACCCTGCGTTTGCTGCCCAGCAGTACAGTTTATTTTTAAAGAGAAGAGATCAAATGTAGAAGCTTGCAGACCTTCGCTATTCTGTGTATTTCTAGAAAAAAAAGCTTTGAGGATTTTACAGCTAATTGAATTAATCCAGTCGCTGCTAATTTACTAATCTAATCAGATTAATTCCAATTTGATTATGACATGATAATGTTTAAAGTAGTGTGGTAATTTCATTGTGTCTAAACAAAATAGAAGATATCAAATGAAAGGGTGGCTACAGTGGGATGTCAATCAATCCTCAGCACTAAGAACAATTAGATAATGGTGGAATAGAAAGAAAAGCAGTAAATGGCATATTGTACTACAATTCAGTCCTGGGCGAGAAAACTCATTAAATAAACCAAACGTCAAGCACAATAAACACTGAGTGTACAAAACATTAGGAACACCATCCTAATGTTGAGTTGCACCCCTTTTGCCCTCAGAACAGCCTCAATTTGTCAGGGCATAGGACTCTACAAGGTGTCGAAAGCATTCAACAGGGATGCTGTCTCATGTTGACTCCAATGCTTCCCACAGTTGTGTCAAGTTGGCTAGATATCCTTTGGGTGGTGAACCATTCTTGATACACACGGGAAACTGCATGAAAAAAACTGCAGTGTTGTCGTTCTTGACACACTCAAACCGGTGTGCCTGGCACCTACTACCATACCCCGTTCAAAGGCACTTAAAACTTTTGTCTTGCCCATTCACCCTCTGAATGGCACACATACACAATCCATGTCTCAAATTTCTCAAGGCTTAAAAATCCTTCTTTAACCTGTCTGCTCCCCTTCATCTACACTGATTAAAGTGGATTTAACAATGACATAAATAAGGGATCATACCTTTCACCTGGTCAGTCTGTCATAGAAAAAGCAGGTGTTCGTAATGTTCAGCGTATTTCTGCTATATTTCATGGTAACACAGTTTCGATTCCGTAAACGTTGATAGAATAACAGTGCGTTTTCACACTACGTGAGGAGATAACTTGTGGGTGTTTCTTCTGAACACCATGGAAAACACTCTGGGGTGAAGTTCCCCTGGGTAAAGATATAGGACCAGCTTCCCCTTCCCCAACCTTAACCATTAATGGGGATAATGCTAAAAACTGACCCAAGATCAGCGTCGAAATTAACTGATTTCTGGTAGTTTGGTTACTCAGTAGTATTTGGTAAAAACACACTGTAAATGGTAACACTCAAGGCTTAAAGAGACACCAACAAAGACTGAAATTGTGTTTGGCAGCTGTCTATTTCAATATGCAAATGTGGTGACTCCATGTGGTTCCATGTCCATGCTAATCCATGACTTTACTGCTGCATCAAAAGCCACCAAGAGCTACTACAAAAACTGAGTCGAACTTTGCCTCGCCGACAGCTCAATCCCAAAGTCTCGAAGGTGCACACCCATTTACATATGAAACACATCTGTTAGTGAAGGGAATGGGTGGGAAATGGAAATACACTGTGTGTTTTCGAGTCTCTCAATATCTTTCCTGCCTCAATGCCTGTTGGGAATGATTGCTGAAAAGCTCTTCCAGTGGAAACAGAAGTGTTAGATTGGATTGGACCCTAAGGACACTCACATATACATTCACACACACACACACACACACACACACACACACACACACACACACACACACACACACACACACACACACACACACACACACACACACCACACACACACACACACACACACTCACACAAAATCACAAGGGTAAATTGGAGAGACAAACAAAGGAAAAATAAATTACGCTCAACCCTCTTATTAACAATTAGTGCCGGAGAGGGCTTGGTTAGCTTTTGTTTGTGCAGATTGTTTGGAGAGTTGCATCCTCTGCAGCTCTGGAGAGGTTTGTCTTCCCATTGTGTTAGCATTGATCGTCATTACTGCAATAGGGAAGCCTATATTATTAACAATTCCAAACTTTCAAAGTGACCAAGGTTTGGTTTTGTTTGGGATCTACTCTCTGCTGCTCTTTCTGGTGAAAAGGCATAGAATAGAAGGAAATACTGTCATCGATTAGGCCATTTTTGTAGTCGCAATGATAAAAACGTATCATATTTGATGGCCTTGAAAATATTTTTCAACCTCGAAACATCTGAAAGTAACTTCCGGCTTCAAGTTTACTGTGTCCAAGTTCCCTCTTCTCCTCCACCAGGGTGTTGCTAAAGTCAGGACTGTCTCTCCTTCCTATGTGGAGGCGAGTGCATCTGCTCGTCTGTCTCAGTCAGCAGAGATGCATCATGTGGCTCTTGCAAGCCAACCTGAACAACCCCTTACATCCGAACACAGCTGGTGAGTACCCAGTTCGGCGGTTGTTTAGCAGATGTGTCTGTCACGTTAGCCCTGGCCGTCTGCGACCCTGGGCAAGTAAGACAGGTCGGGGGCAGGTGGGGAGCCGGCAGCCTGCTGGCTAACCAGGGGGGTGAGAGGAGGTTGCTAGTAGCTCAGAGGAGGTTGGGGGAGATTGGCCTGCGAGAGAATAAAGGGAGAGGGTGGTGTCACTCACAAACACCCAAAGACTACAAGAGAGAAGATTCCTCACCACCAGCCGACAATGTGGCAGAGAGAAGCAGATGTTTGCTGTTGAACAGATAACACGGAAGCTCCAGGTGTTCCTCCCATGCTGTGAGTGAGTGAGGGAGAGAGATGGAGGAAGACAGAGAGAGAGAGGTATCCGCAACATTTTCAAACAGTACTGTACAGTGCCTTGAAAAGTATTCATCCCCCTTGGCGTTTTTCATATTTTGTTGCATTACAACCTGTAATTTGAATGTATTTTTATTTGGATTTCATGTAATGGACATACACAAAATAGTTCAAATTGGTGAAGTGAAATGAAAATAAAAACTTTGGTCTTGGCCATGGTGGAGAGTTTGGAATCTGATTGATTGCTTCTGTGGACAGGTGTCTATTATACAGGTAACACGCTGAGATTAGGAGCTCATTACCTGTATAAAAGAGACCTGGGAGCCAGAAATCTTTCTGATTGAGAGGGGGTCAAATACTTATTTCCCTCATTAAAATGCAAATCAATTTATAACATTTTTGACATGCGTTTTTCTGGATTTTTTAGTTGTTATTCTGTCTCTCACTGTTCAAATAAACCTACCATTAAAATTATAGACTTGTCAGTGGGCAAACGTACAAAATCAGCAGGGGATACTTTTTTCCCTCACTGTATATACACCTGTTCTGAAAGGCCCTAGAGTCTGCAACAACACTAAGCAAGGGGCACCACCAATCAAGTGGCACCATGAAGCCTAAGGAGCTCTCCAAACAGGTCAGGGACAAATTTGTGGAGAAGTGCAGATCAGGGTTTGGTTATAAAAAAAAGATCCAAAACTTTGAACATCCCACGGAGCACCATTAAAGCCGTTATTAAAAAATTCAAAGAATATGGCACCACAACAAACCTGCCAAGAGAGGGCCGCCCACCAAAACTCATGGACCAGGCAAGGAGGGCATTAATCAGAGAGGCAACAAATAGACCAAATATAACCCTGAAGGAGCTGTAAAGCCCCAAAGCGGAGATTGGGGTATCTGTCCATTGTACCACTTTAACCCGTACACTCCACAGAGCTGGGCTTTACGGAAGAGTGGCTAGAAAAAAGCCATTGCTTAAAGAAAAAAATAAGCATACATGTTTGGTGTTTGCCAAAAGGCATGTGGGAGACTCCCCAAACATATGGAAGAAGGTATTCTGGTCAGATGAGACTAAAATGTAGCTTTTTGTTTGGCCATCAAGGAAAACGCTATGTCTGGCACAAACCCAACACCTCTCATCACCCGAGAACACCATCTTTACAGTGAAGCATGTTGGTGGCAGCATCATGCTGTGGGGATGTTTTTCATCGCCAGGGACTGGGAAACTGGTCAGAATTGAAGGAATGATGGATGGCACTAAATACAGGGAAATTCTTAAAGGAAACCTGTTTCAATCTTCCAGAGATTTGAGAATTAGATGGAGGTTCACCTTCAAGCAGGACAATGACCCTAAGCATACTGCTAAAGCAACACTCGAGTGCTAAGGGGAAACATTTAAATGTCTTGGAATGGCCTAGTCAAAGCCCAGACCTCAATCTAATTGAGAATCTGTGGTATGATTTAGAGATTGCTGTACACCAGCGGAACCCATCCAACTTGAAGGAGCCGGAGCAGTTTTGCCTTGAAGAATGGGCAAAAATCCCAGTGGGTAGATGTGCCAAGCTTATAGAGACATACCCCAAGAACTTGCAGCTGTAATTGCTGCAAAAGGTGGTTCTACAAAGTATTGACTTTGGGGGGGTGAAAAGTTATGCATGCTCAAGTTTTCAGTTTTTTTGTCTTATTTCTTGTTTGTTTCACAAGAAAAAATATTTTGCATCTTCAAAGTGGTAGGCATGTTGTGTAAATCAAATTATAAACCCCCCAAAAAATCTATTTTAATACCAGGTTGCAAGGCAACAAAATAGGAAAAATGCCAAGGGGGGTGAATACTTTTGCAAGGCTCTGTATGCCCTGGAAGTCCATTTATTTGAATGTCAGGCTTCAAAGGAACGCATATTTTCTTTAAACCAGTGGGCTTTCAAGTTCAGTCTATCATGTGGTAAAACTGTACACTGTACATCCCCAACAGATTTACATAGTGCTCAAGGACACTCCAATATAATGGGATGTTATTCACACGTAGAGATCTGTTCCTATTCGCTCTCAGATGACCAATGGGCTGAGGATCATTAGTTCATTTCATTAAACATCTATTTGCATAACCCCCATAGAATCAGTCGGAATAGAGGGAAATCAAAATGGAAGCATGACACCTCAACATCAAAACCCATTGGGAAAACTGGTTGTAATCAGGTTATCTGACCCATTAACAACAAAAATGTGACGTCTTTCCCTGCCGTCTTCATGACAGCAGAATATGACATCATTATTATGTCACATACCATTTTTTCTCCCACTGGGAATGCCTTGCACTTATCATTTGGTTTGCCCAATACATTTTTTAGCTATTTCAGATATATCAATCACATGTTTACATTGCCGTGAACATAATTCCTTCTAAAATAAGAAATTAAATCCAATATTTCCTGTAAATCTTGTTAAGAAGACCCATATGGGTCGAAAGTCTGCTGTAGTGGTCTAAGCTCCCACTCTGGACCACACATGGCCCCTCGGCGATGGGGGTTTGACGGCTGTGCCCGTGTCTGTATCTAGCTCCCCATCTCTGCTTACATCTGTCCTGTAAAAATAAAAAATAAAATAAAAAGGGTGGATTGGAACTCCAGTCTCCTTAAGATAATGCAAAAAAGGAGACCCATCTGGTATATCTTTATTTGATATACAATGTGTTCCTATGAGGGACTGTGCATTGTAGTTAGTGGCACATCTCATTTTGTGACAGATGGCAACACAACAATTTGCAAGTCATGTGTAATGGCACTTAACGCTCGAAATTAGCTGACATTCCCATCGACCACTTGTGAGCCATTGCAATGTTGACACTCAACAGCTACAGGCAAATGTTCCCCAAAATACAAATTATATAGCAGAAAGTACACATATCTCTCTCCTTTTCTCTCTCACCTTCTCCCTCTCACCTTCTCTCTCTCTCTCTCTCTCTCTCTCTCCCCCCCCCTCTCTCTCTCTCTCTCCCTCTCTCTCTCTCTAAAGTAGTTAATTATATGGTGGTCAAAACATACAACTGTGTTTGCATTATAAATTGGAGGGGGGAATGTTTTGAAGATGGTCATATTACGGATAATTTAGCTATTAGATTTTTTTTAGGACCCCTGTAGGTAAACATTATATTCCAAAATATATGTAAAAAAAACACATTTATCATAAGGAATAAGGTTTTAGAGTGTTTGTCCTATATCTAGGAGATGCAGTATACGAAAGCTCAGGAAATCCGACACATACTTAGCCCCTTTTTGTGACCAGGTTACAGTGTATTCGAAAAAGAATTTAGACCCCTTGACTTTTTCCACATTTTGTTACATAACAGCCTTATTCTAAAATGGATTAAATAAAAACATGTTCATCATCAATCTACACACGATACCCCATAATGACAAAGCAAAAACAGGTTTTTAGACATTGTTGCAAATGTTTTACAAATTAAAAGCAGATACCTTATTTTACATTAGTCTTCATACCATTTGCTATGAGACTCGAAATTGAGCTCAGGTACATCCTGTTTCCATTGATCATCCTTGAGATGTTTCTACATCTTAATTGGAGTACACCTATGGTAAATTCAATTGAGTGGACATGATTTGGAAAGGCACACACCTGTCTATATAAGGTCCCACAGTTGACAGTGCATGTCAGAGCCCCAAGACAGTATTGTGTCGAGGAACAAATCTGGGGAATGGTACCAACACATTTCTGCAGCATTGAAGGTCCCTAAAAACACAGTGGCTTCCATCATTCTTAAATGGAAGACATTTGGAACCACCAAGACTCTTCCTAGAGCTGGCCGCCCGGACAAAATGAGCAATTGGGGGAGAAGGGCCTTGGTCAGGGAGGTGACCAAGAACCAGATGGTCACTCTCACAGAGCTCCAGAGTTCCTCTGTGGAGATGGGGGAACCTTCCAGAAGGACAAGCATCTCTGCAGCACTCCACCAATCAGGCCTTTATGGTAGAGTTATGGTAGAGTGTCCAGACAGAAGCCACTCCTCAGTAAAAGGCATATGGCAGCTTGCTTGGAGTTTGCCAAAAGGCACCTAAAGACTCTCAGACCATGAGAAACAAGATTTGCTGGTTTGAGGAAACCAAGATTGAACTCTTTGGCCTGAATGCAAAGTGTTACATCTGGAGGAAACCTGGCACCATCCCTACGGTGAAGCATGGTGGTGGCAGCATCATGTTGTGGGGATGTTTTTCAGCGGCAGGGACTGGGAGACCAGTCAGGATCGAGGGTAAGATGAATGGAGCAAAGTACAGAGAGATCCTTGATGAAATCCTGCTACAGAGCGCTCAAGACCTCAGACTGGGGTGAAGGTTCACCTTCCAAAAGGACAACGACCCTAAGCACACAGCCAAGACAACGCAGGATTGGCTTCGGGACAAGTTTCTGAATGTCCTTGAGTGGCCGAACCGGAGCCTGGACTTGTACCCGATAGAACATCTCCGGAGAGACCTGAAAATAGCTGTGCAGCGATACTCCCCATCCAACCTGTCAGAGCTTGAGAGGATCTGCAGAGAAGAATGGGAGAAACCTCCCAAATACAGGTGTGCCAAGCTTGCAGCACCCTACGCAAGAATACTCAAGGGTGTAATCATTGCCAAAAGTGCTTCAGCAAAGTACTGAGTAAAGGGTCTAAATACTTTTTATTATACATTTGCAAAAATGTATGTCAATTGATGAGGAAAAAATACAATTTAATACATTTTCAAATAAGGATGTAACGTAACAAACTGTGTAAAATTCAAGGGTCTGAATACTTTCCGAATGCACTGTACCGTCAGACGAGTCCTGTGACACTTGTGCGTGTCATAGAGTAAACGGAAAACACCAATTGTGTTTGTGAGAATCTCATCTTTCCATAGTGTGTGTAGTCTGTTCAAATGTTCAGACGATATAGATATTTGTGATAAGACGGATTTTCAGTATGTCTCGTGGTCTGACAAACACTGCTATTGCTCGACCACTTCCCATCGCAGATGCGGAAGTCTGACATAGGCCGATGTGGTGGATTGATACGCATCCCATACAAGAAGATATATCTAGCTTAAACTGACAAATAGATGGGTATTTTTGTATTATGTTACTCTAGACTTTAAAGAATTAATGCCTAATCAAATGAATTTCCATGTGTTTACAGATGTCGAATCTTAACTTGATCACTCTTTTGTCTTGGAGAATTTTCCTGCTGCATCAGGAAATTCAACTGAGCCGCGTGCTACTGGGGCCTGGACTTCCTGACGGGCCACACCCAGGTGGTGAAGGTAGGAAACAATACCTCCACTATGCTGATCATCAACACAGGGGCCCCACAAGGGTGCGTGCTTAGCCCCCTCCTGTACTTCCTGTTCAAACATGACTGCATGGCCATGCACACCTCCACCTCAATCATCAAGTTTGTAGACGACGCAACAGTAGTAGGGTTGATTACCAACATTGATAAGACAGCCTACAGGGAGGAGGTGACAGGCCTGGCGGAATGGTGCCAGGACAATAACCTCTCACCCAACATCAACGAAACAAAGGAGCTGATCGTGGACTTCAGGAAACAGCAGAGGGAGCACCCCCCTATCCACATCGACGGGACCGCAGTGGAGAAGGTGAAAATCTTCAAGTTTCTCGGCGCACACATCACTAACAATCTGAAATGGTCCACCCACACAGCCAGTGTGGTGAAGGCGCAACAGCGCCTCTTCAACCTTAGGAGGCATTTCGAAAAGCTGAGTAACAGTGGTCTAATGTTCTCTCAGAGCGTGTGCTACAGTCAATGTGTTGGTAGAACTTCGGTAGCATTTTCCTCAGATTAGCTTTGTTAAAATTCCAGGGTACAATAAATGCGGCCTCAGGATATGTGGTTTCCAGTTTGCATAGAGTCCAGTGTAGTACTTTGAGGGCCGACTATACATGGCTGGGACTATAACCGAAGAGAATTCTCTTGGGAGGTAATACGGACGACATTTGATTGTGAGATATTCTAGGTTGGGTGAACAAAAGGACTCGAGTTTCTGTATGTTATCTCAATCACACCATGTGTAGTTAATCAAGAAACATACACCCCCACCCTTCTTCTTTCCGGAGAGATCTTTATTCCTGTCAACGTGATGAACTGAGAACCAAACTGTCTGTACGGACTCAGACAGTATATCCCGAGAGAGCCATGTTTCCGTGAAACAGTGTATGTTAGACCTGATGTCTCTCTGGAAGGAAATCCTCGCCATGAGCTCGTCAACTTTATATTCCAGAGACTGAACATTACTGTGTAATATTCTCAGAAGCGGAGGGTGGTGTGCGTGCCTCCTGAGTCGGACTAGGAGTCCACTCTGAATACCTCTCTTCCGCTGGCGGTGTTTTGGATTAGCCTCTGGAATCAGTTCAATTGCCCTGAGGGGTACGAGCAAAGTATCCAATTTAGGAAAGTCGTATTCCTGCTCGTAATGCTGGTAATGCTGGTGAGTTACCGCCGCTCTGATATCCAAAAGTTCTTTCCGGTTGCATGTAATAATACAAAAAAATTCTGGCCAAATAATGTAAGAAATAACACACAGGCTACGTTTTGTAGGATAACCGTTAGCCTATCCATTGTCACATAATGAAAGGTATGAAAACTGATAATAGGCTACTGTTTGTGTTTCCCTGGCTGAGTTGATGAGCTGATTTGGGCCATGAGTTGATTGACAGATGTAGGCCTACTGTAGAACGATAAGCTTTTCTCCAGTGTGTATGTTCGCCCATGTTTTATAGTTAGGTTATGTATAATTTGAGATGGGTAGAGTACTGAAAATCTGTACTTAAGTAAAAGTACTGTCACTTAGATTGTAAAAATAAAAGTAACCCTCTTAAGGAACTGCTCAAGTATGAGTAAAATATTATTCAGTCAGAAAACTACTTAGGTACCAGTTACAAATTTAGTTTGGTACTTTTTAAAACCTTATGGTAAACTGTGACAGCAAACAAAAAAGAACAACTTAGTGCAATTGATTTGATATTCGTGTATTATTTAAGCCTGCCAGCACCATCTTCCAGCACAGGTAGTCTCCAATGAAGACAGACATCAAACAGTCCGTAGGCTGTACAGTTTCAATTTCAGTCTTATTTAAAGTTGACTTAATATCTAACAATGCCCTCAATTTCATAGAAAGGTAAATGGTACTTGAATAATTATACAATTTCAATAGCATTAATAAAAATGTATTTCACAATATAATTTCAAGTACATGTGATGGTGAATGCATACTAAAAAGATTTTCACCAAGTGTGATGTTTCATTTTTCACTCAGAATGAAATATCGAGGATCAGTTAAGTGTTACAACAGTAAAACAATCAATATTGAAATGTCACTATCAATCATGTTACTAGTATGCAAATCAGGTCAATTTCAGCATGGAATTAAACATCAAGGTCGGTATTCAGGTAAGTATCACGTAAGTAATCTATAATCAAACATTGCAGATATCAATTGCCATAGTCAATTCAATCATCTTTTTCCTGCCAAGCTAGGATTTGCCCTCCATCCTCCTTCTCTTCCAAACCTTGCTTTTCCACTTTGAAGGGTATTTTCTTTACTTGGCTAGCCCTAGCTCTCGAAAACACTAAGCGGCATTCTGCCTTCTCCCTACAGTTTTCAGCCCTTTGCTTAGCCCACGACTACCTCTTGTGAACTACAATCCCAACTCTGTCTTTTAACATTTAGAAACGTCAATAATCATTGCTTGCAATACCACTTTCGAAAAACATACTTCTTCAGCGAGAAAGAATTCAAAGAAAATATATACACATACTGTAGCAGTTTTGCACAGATTCATACAGCTATGGGTGCCTCAATCTGATGAAACAACACTTCCGCTACATGTCCCGAGTTACGCTTATGCATGCTAGATAGCTAATTAGCCTCTTGTCTTCTGTAAACAAGCGCTGTAACATGGAGATATGGCCGTGTGGGAACACTAACCCTATCATGGTGTGTATCAATTTAACATTTTGTAAAAATGTTTTTTATAATTCTCACTGATATGAAAGATAAGATCCTTATGCTTCCAAAACCGTACCCCATGCAATGCATGTTAATGTTCAGATTGAGCTTTGGGGCTCTTAACAAAACTCCCCCATACAGAAGACGGCTCCATCCATTGATTCTGATGTGTAATGTAATGGAATTGAGAGTCATGATCAAGGGCTAGGCTGGCATATTCTCTTCCCCGTTGGTTGTTCCGCTACAAGCTGTAAATAAAAAGACACATACCCCCAGTATATGGCACAACTCATATTGAGATGATACACTGACTGTATGACAGACGTGCTTATAGGCCTTGTCATAAAAACAGAATGACTTTTAGACACACACACAAAGACACACACACCGTGAGTAGGAGAGCAATGGAGTGGGAGGAAGCTGCACTGGACTGACTGGTTGATCTAGATAATGTTAGCTACATGGTTGACACAGCTAGCTAGCTAGCTTAGCCCGTTTTTTAGTGGCAACCTAATGTGATAGCTAGTTAGCCATTGCCACACACATCTGATTCATCTGTTCACTGTTTATGCCAATGACAAGGAGGCTAATTAGCCAACAGGCAGAGATCATATGGGGAGCTAAAAACAGAAGATTAAACTTTGTCAGATTCTGGGTTAGCCAAAGCTACTAGACATTTTATTTGCACTCACCCTCAAAACCCAATTTCAACAGCAGAATTATATTTGAAAAATACTTATCTTACTTCAGAAATATATCATATTACAAAGGCAGAAGGTAATTATCGTGTTTGGCTAAGAATCCATGAACAAAAATATCCTCAGTAGTGAAGATGTGCTCTTCACTTCAAGAGCTGTGGTCGAGATAAGGGGTTTGACGGACAACTTTGAGACCCAATGGACTTAAGAGTTTTGATGACAAGCTATTTTAAATACAATTCATTATTCAATTGGTCTTGAAACGTTTATACAGACGTAAAGGGAAACCAATAGCATAGATTCATGTATAAAAAAAATGAAAATCACCAAATTTGGAGTTAAAGGCACACCTCAGGAACTTCCCAGCTAGCACAGTGGATCTGGGCCGATTCCGGCTGAGACTCGGGGCACTCGGCTAGGAGTAAGACTCGGCCGATGTCATGCGGCACGAGTCTGGGCCGCCTTCGGCAGTATTACTTTTTTTAACCTTTATTTAACTAAGCAAGTCAGTTAAGAACAAATTCTTATTTAAAATGGGTTAACTGCCTTGTTCAGGGGCAGAAGAACAGATTTTTACCAGCTCAGGCATTTGATCTAGCAACCTTTCGGGTTACAGGCCCAATGCTCTAACCACTAGGTTACCTGCTGCCCCACTTATGGCTAGGATGCGGGGATTGAGGTCGGCCGATTCTGGTGTGTTATCTGGCCCAAATGTATTACTTGGGGCTCGGGCCGATTGTGGCTACTCTCTGGCAGATGAATACATGGGCTGCTTCATATAATTAACATTTCATCATTTTTACATACTTTCTCATTGTTTCTGTGATCCCAAAAATGTAATTAACGTTTCGATTAAATTCTTTAAGAGTCCTGTTTAAGTAGTATTTAGATACTTTGTGCAAGGCAATTGATAAGCATTAAAAACTTTGTGGATGGGGCCTCCCGAGTGGCGCAGCGGTCGAAGACACTGCATCGCAGTGCAAACTGTGTTGCTGTAGATGCTGGTTCGATACCTGTGCCGACCGCACCCGGGAGACCCATGAGGCAACGCACAATTGGCCCAGCGTCGTCCGGGTCAGGGGAGGGTTTGGCCGGCTGGGATGTCCTTGTTCGATCATGCTGTAGTGACTCCTGTGGCGGGCCGGGCGCATGCACGCCTACACGGTCACCAGGTGTATGGTGTTTCCTCCGACACATTGGTGCAGCTCGCTTCCGGCTTAAGCGTGCATTGTGTCTAGAAGCAGTGCGGCTTGGCGGAGTTGTGTTTCGGAGGACGCATGGCTCTCGACCTTCACCTCTCCTGAGGCCATATGGGAGTTACAGCGACGGGACAATTGGTTATGACAAAAAGGGGGTAAAAAATACATATAATTATATAACATTTTTGTGGATGGGTATAATTTGTATGTATAAAATGTATAATAGTAATATTTAAAATTACTAAATCAGGTAATTTTGTATACATTTAAAATTGCATCGTGCCAATTCTGGGCAGTCATGCATTTTGATTCCGGGCCGATTGAATCAGTTCTGGCCCCCCGGAAGAGGACCGCTTCTAGGCCGATTCCTCATTGCTAGTTGAGTTGCCGCACCCATTTCGAGTCATTTCTGTCCTAGAGAGGAAATTCTCGTTTAGGTTTCACCTTGAAGTCTGACACAAGCTGCTTAAACATATTCAGGAATTAGGGGTGGTAACGTTGTGGTGATTTCCACGTGTAGCAGAGAAAAAACAACAAATAGGGCATTGACTGACAGCTGTCAGTGTAACTAGCTAGCATGCTAACCTTAGCCAGCTAATGAAAGTTATAGGAGCACCATTTCAGTTAAGACAGGCGACGTCAGGTGAAAATAATTATTTCAGAAAAATACTACCAGCCTACCTGTCAAGAGATGGGTCTCAGCTAAACCGTGCCTATACAAGCTGTTGACATGTTGAGGGTTGACTCTTGTCTGACTCTTGGCATTTGATATCTACAGTGAAACCATGTTGGATTCCAAACTTCATTAATATTTGGACATGCACACAGACATTATCAAATAGCTATATCATTTGCTCTCTTTGTTATAAATTCAGCAAGTTAGCTAGCTAAGACATCAAAACTGAAGACATCAAAACTATGAAATAACATATATGGAATCATGTAGTAACCAAACAACTGTTAATAACCTCACTAGGGTACGTGGGACGGTAGCGTCCCACCTTACCAACATCCAGTGAAATTGCAGAGCGCCAAATTCAAAAACAGAAATACTCATTATAAAATTCATAAAACATACAACTGTTATACATCGGTTATACATCCAACCACGGTGTCAGATTTCAAAAAGGCTTTACGGCGAAAGCATACCATGCGATTATCTGAGAACAGCGCCCAGCAGACAAATCATTACAAACAGTAACCAGCCAAGTAGACGAGAAGACGAGTAACACAATTCAGAAATAGTGATAAAATGAATCACTTACCTTCTTCATATCGGTGCTCTCACAAGACTCCCATTTACTCAATAAATGTTTGTTTTGTTCGATAAAGTCCCTGTTTATATCCAAAAACCTTGCGTTTTGTTCAGTAATCCACAGGCTCAAATGCAGTCACAACAGGCAGACGAAAAATCCAAATAGTATCCGTAAAGTTCGTAGAAACATGTCAAATGATGTTTATAATCAATCCTCAGGTTGTTTTTAGCCTAAATAATCGATAATATTTCAACCGGACAATAACATCGTCACTATAAAAGGTAAACAAGAAAGGCGTGCTCTCGGTCTCGCACATGAAAAATCTCTAGGCCACTGTGGTGTCCACTCATTCAGACTAGTTTTACACCGTAATTTTTCAGAATACAAGCCTGAAACAATTTCTAAAGACTGTTGACATCTAGTGGAAGGCATAGGAAGTGCAATTTGAGTCCTAAGTCAATGGATACCGTAAAGGCACTCAATAGAAAACTACAAAAATAAAAAGTATCCTACTTCCTGGATGGATTTTTCTCAGGTTTTCATCTGCCAAATCAGTTCTGTTATACTCACAGACATTATTTTAACCGTTTTGGAAACTTTAGAGTGTTTTCTATCCAAATCGACCAATTATATGCATATCCTAGCTTCTGGGCCTGAGTAGCAGGCAGTTTACTTTGGCCACACTTTTCATCCGGAGGTGAAAATAGTGCCCCCTACCCTAGAGAACTTTTAAACAAATCAAAATATATTTTATATTTGAGATTCTTTAAAGTATCCACCCTTTGCCTTGATGACAGCTTTGCACACTCAAGTTGTAGAAACATCTCAAGGATGATCAATGGAAACCAGGTGCACTCGAGCTCAATTCCGAGTCTCATAGCAAATTTTCTGAATACTTATTTCAGTTTTTTATAAGTAATACATTTGCAAACATTTCACAAACACTGTCTTTGCTTTGCCATTATGGGGTATTGTGTGTAGATTGATGAGAATTATTGTATTTTAATTCATTTTAGAATAAGGTTGTAACTTGATTTTTTAATTTTTTCAATTATTTTTTATTTAACCCTTCGGAGGACAAATATCTTACTTTTTTTACAGCTTTTTTGCTACACATACATACATTTTACATACACATTTAACATATACATTTTACATACATGGCACTTTTATATATGACAACAATACATTACCAAACAAACTCTTTAATCCAAACCCTCAGCCACTCTCAGCCCCTCCCACTTATCACCATAGACTGCCTTTATTTGGTTTCCATGTGCCATATATTTTTCAATTGTGCTGTGATGTTTTACAAATAATTTTAATATTTCTAATCGTATATTATTCACAGATTGTGAGCTAAAGATGAAAACCTTTCCTACGAGTATTATTATATTATTTATTGACTGGCTATGGCTTTCCAGATCGCCCAACACTGCTATTTGTAAGATACATTTTAAGTGCATGATGTGATTTTTTTAACCATTCCTGAACCTGTAACCAGAAACAAGCTACATAGGGGCAATACCAGAATAAGTGATCTATTGATTCTGAGATTGTTGTAGGCCCTATATATATATATATATAGCATTCTGTTGTTGGCAAGAATTTTATATAATCATTTAAATTGAAGAACTCAAATTGTTGAGTCAAGTGTAGTTGTTTTGTACCAGTTCATAAACTATGTGCCATGGAATTGGTACACCAAACATCTCCCATTTACTTTACAACCTGTATGACACAGCTGTCAATATTTTTGTCCTCAGGTGAAAACTTTTTCTATTTATGCCAGTTTTTTCAGCCAATTTGTATCTTTAATATATGGCACGCAAACAAGTTCCCTACCTTCTCCCTTTTCCACTTGCCTCCTCCATTTTTGTGGTAGTGCTGCAATCAGTTGGTTGTAAGTTTGGATTGAGCAGATATTCCCATACATTTCTGATAACTGCATATGTGACACAACTCCTTCATTTCCATTCATAATATCATTAACAAATGTAATTTAAAAAAAATTAAATCCATAAAGAATGTTTTTTTAATGAATCAATATATTTGAGTTTAACCATAACATTTGTTGTAATATTTATTCTATCTTTTCTGGAAGATAAAACTGAAATTGTAACCAGCTTTGTATGGCTTGTTTAAGAAAGGGGGATACATTAAACAAAATTTCATTTTCAATAGTCGGAAAAAAGAAGTTGTAATCTGTATGAAGGCAAAAAGGCAATTTTTTAACAGGATGAGCTTTTCTTAATAATCTACTGGAGAACCATTTTGGGTTTAAGTATAATGTACTCTATAAGTGAAGCTTTTAGTGAGAGTTTTAAAGCTTTAATATTTAATAAGTATAACCCCCAAAACTCATATTCATTATATAAAAAGGCATGTTTAATTTTGTCTGGCTTAGCATTCCAAATAACATTAAATATTTGTTGCTCATATGATTTTAAAAGCGAATCATCTGGAGTAGGCAATGCCATTAGTAAGTATGTAAACTGTGATAGGACCAAAGAGTTAATCAATGTAATTTTTACATAAATAGACAAGTATTTACCTCTCCATAGTTGCAAAATCATATCTATTTTTGCTAACTTTCTATTGAAATTAATTGTGGTAAGTTCATTAATAATTTTTGAGATGTGAATACCAAGTATGTCTACTTCATCATCCACCCATTTTATTGGTAAACTACAAGGTAGTGTAAACAATGTATTTCTTAACGATCCAATATGTAATATGGTACACTTGTCATAATTAGGTTTTAATCCAGAGAGGCTAGAAAAGTGATCAAGCTCTTCAATGAGACTGTGCAGGGATCCAGATTGCGGACTTAAGAAAAAACTACAGTCATCAGCATACACTTTTGTTTTTATCCCCTGGATTTCTAACCCCTTGATGTTCTTGTTGGATCTAATTTTAATAGCTAGCATTTCAATGGCCATAATAAATACATATGGAGACAACGGACAGCCTTGTTTTACTCCTCTTAAAAGCTCAATACTTTCTGAGAAGTAACCATTGTTTACTATTTTACATCTGGGGTTGCTGTACACAACTTTAACCCATTGTGTTAGAGATTCACCAAAATTCAAGTATTCCAGGCATTTATATATAAATTGTAATTGTACTTTATCAAACGCCTTTTCAAAATCTGCTATGAAGACCAGACCTGGTATCTTCAATGTTTCATAATGTTCAATTGTTTCAAGTAATTGTCATACATTATCTCCAATATATTATCCAGGTTAAAAACCTGTCTGATAAGGATGAACAATATCTGGTATAAGCTTTTTTATTCTATATGCTATGCATTTCGCCAGGATTTTTGCATCACAACATTGAAGTGTTAGAGGCCTCCAGTTTTTTAAATGGACTGGATCATTATACTTACCACCTGAGTCCTGTTCTAGTAGTAATGAAATCAAACCTTCTTGTTGAGTACCAGAAAGTCTACCATTTGTATAAGAGTAATTAAAACATGCTAATAATGGATCTTTGACTACATCAAAAAAGGTCTGATATACCTCTACTGGTATACCATCAAGCCCTGGTGTTTTCCCAGACTGAAAAGATTTTATTGCCTCAAAAAGTTAATCTTCTGTAAGTTGGCCTTCACACAGGTCTTTCCTGTAAATTTGTTAATTTTACATTATTATTATTATTATTTAGGAAAGAAATCCTTACTGTTAACATCATTCAGTGGAAATGGAGGAGACTAAAAAGAAAACACATGCTTAAAATATTTAGCTTCCTCTTTCAAAATATAATTTGGTAATTCATGGATAACTCCGTAATTTTCTGTCAATCCTTTTTGGTAAAATTTCTGTGTTGAAGATTCAAGAACATTTTGTGAATTTTTCCCCATTTTCCATCCAATTCGATTTATTTTTGTAATACATTACACTTGATCGATCTTGAATAAGTACCTCCATTTCTTTCTGTTTTTCCTCTAACCTATTTTGTGCCTATATAGTACAGTTTCCATTACCATCTACAGGGGTTCCTTGCACGGGTTCCTTGCACTGTGGGTTCCTTGCGAGCTTGCACCGCGGGACATAGAGATACCCAGCGTCATGGCTTCATTGCTCCAGACCACCACAAGGGGGAGTTAGAGCACTCATTATGCATTTGGGTCCCAAGGTTTTTATATGACCAATCATATCGAGTGGTTCCAATGACGAATTTTGACACGAGACACCCTTGCCTTGTGGCATTCTTCAGCAAAGACGGCTGACAAAACATTACGGCGGAACCAATTGTAAGTTGTTATAACGTCATAACGAGTCAAGCAAAAAATTTACAATTGAGAGGAATATGTTAGTTAATGTAGAGACTAACATTATTGCATATTTTTTTGTCATAAAGTTAGTTTACGAAAATCGCAATTTATCTGACTAGCTAACATTAGCCAGCTAGCTAGTGTTAGAAGAACGAATTTGTAATTCATGTTGTTTCATGTTTCAGGGACTCCTGAGAAAACCAGCAAACCAGGCTGTTGTCTTGTGAAACAGTGGATCTAAAGAATCTAGCTAGCTAAAGCATTTACTGCAAATTGAATGTACAGTTGTTTAAAACCTGTTTGTCGCAGGTGCCCCGCTAGTGACCGACCTCAACAACATCCGGTGAAATTGCAGAGCGCCAATTTCAAATGACAGAAATAGTAATAATAAACATTCATGAAAAAACAAGTTTTATACATCGATTAAAAGATTAACTTCTTGTTAATCCAGCCGCATGTCAGATTTCAAAAAGGCTTTACGGCGAAAGCATAACCTGTTAGGGCTAGGGGGCAGCATTTGCACGTCTGGATAAAAAAAATGTACCCGATTTAATCTGGTTACTAATCCTACCCAGTAACTAGAATATGCATATACTTATTATATATGGATAGAAAACACTCTAAAGTTTCTAAAACTGTTTGAATGGTGTCTGTGAGTATAACAGAACTCATTTGGCAGGCAAAACCCTGAGACATTTTCTGACAGGAAGTGGATACCTGATGTGTTGTATTACCTTTAAACCTATCCCATTGAAAAGCACAGGGGCTGAGGAATATTTTGGCACTTCCTATTGCTTCCACTAGATGTCACCAGCCTTTACAAAGTGTTTTGAGTCTTCTGGAGGGAGATCTGACCGAACAAGAGCCATGGAACGATGATGTCCCATTAGACACCTGGCGCGCGAGTTCATGTTGGGTACCCTCGTTCCAATACGTTATAAAAGAGTATGCATTCGTCCACCTTGAATATTATTCATGTTCTGGTTAAAAAAGGCCCTAATGATTTATGCTATACAACGTTTGACATGTTTGAACGAACGTAAATATATTTTTTCCCCTCGTTCATGACGAGAAGTCCGGCTGGCTTAGATCATGTGCTAACGAGACGGAGATTTTTGGACATAAATGATGAGCTTTTTTGAACAAAACTACATTCGTTATGGACCTGTGATACCTGGAAGTGACATCTGATGAAGAGAATCAAAGGTAATGGATTATTTACATAGTATTTTCGATTTTAGATCTCCCCAACATGACGTCTAGTCTGTATCGCAACGCGTATTTTTCTGGGCGCAGTGCTCAGATTATTGCAAAGTGTGATTTCCCAGTAAGGTTATTTTTAAATCTGTCAAGTTGATTGCGTTCAAGAGATGTAAATCTATAATTCTTTAAATGACAATATAATATTTTACCAATGTTTTCTAATTTTAATTATTTAATTTGTGACGCTGACTTGACTGCCGGTTATTGGAGGGAAACGATTTCCTCAACATCAATGCCATAGTAAAACGCTGTTTTTGGATATAAATATGAACTTGATAGAACTAAAAATGCATGCATTGTCTAACATAATGTCCTAGGAGTGTCATCTGATGGAGATTGTAAAAGGTTAGTGCATCATTTTAGCTGGTTTTATGGTTTTGGTGACCCTGTCTTTGAATCGACAAAACATTACACACAACTCTTGTAAATGTACTGTCCTAACATACTCTAAATTTATGCTTTCGCCGTAAAACCTTTTTGAAATCGTAAAACGTGGTTAGATTAAGGAGATGTTTATCTTTCAAAGGGTGTAAAATAGTTGTATGTTTGAAAAATTTGAATTTTGACATTTATTTGGATTCAAATTTGCCGCTCTTGAAATGCACCTGCTGTTGATGGAGTGCACCACGGGTGGCACGCTAGCGTCCCACCTAGCCCATAGAGGTTATCATGCGATTATCTGAGGACAGCGCCCTGCACACAAAAGCATACAAACATTTTCCAACTGAGCAGAGGAGTCACGAAAGTCAGAAATAGCAATAAAATTAGTAACTTACCTTTGAAGATCTTCATCTGGTTGCAAACAGAAGGGTCCCAGGAACACAATAAATGGTGATTTTGTTCGATAAAGTCCCTTTTTATATCCCAAAATCTCAGTTTGTTGGCGCATTTTGTTCAGTAATCCACTGGCTCAAAGGCAATCAAAACATGCAGACGAATATATCCTAATAGTACCAGTAAAGTTCGTCGAAACATGTCAAACGATGTTTATAACTAATCCTCAGGAGGTCAATTATCTTAATAATCGTTACTATTTCAACCAGACAATAGCGAATTCAATAGAAAGGAAAAAGAATGAAGGGCACGCACACAGTCACGCGCGCAAACCAGTACTGCATATGTCACAGTTGTCGTATGGATTTGACCAAAATGCAGCGGGAATGTGTACACTAATTTTCTTTTATTTGGCAGAAAGAAGGAAAACCAAAACAAAACACACGTATACAAAAATAACGACGATAAACAGTCCTGTAAGGCATATAGCTATACAAGGAACAACTACCCACAAAATCCCATAGAAAACACCCATCTTAATTACTCACGATTAACGTTCACAAAATACATAACAATTATTTTGAGAATTATAGATACAGAACTCCTTTATGGAATCGCGGTGTCAGATTTTAAAATAGCTTTTCGGCGAAAGCACATTTTGCAATATTCTTAGTAGATAGCCCGGCCATCACGGCTAGCTAATTTGACACCCACCAAGTTTGGCCCTCACCAAACTAAGATTTACTATGAGAAAAATTGGATTACCTTTGCTGTTCTTCATCAGAATGCACTCCCAGGACTTCTACTTCAACAACAAATGTTGTTTTGGTTCCAAATAATCCATAGTTATATTGAAATAGCTCCGTTTTGTTCGTGCGTTGAGGTCAGTATCCGAAGGGTGACGCACGGGCGCATTTCGTGACAAAAAAATTCAAAATATTCCATTACCGTACTTCAAAGCATGTCAAACGCTGTTTAACATCAAATTTGATGCGATTTTTCTCGTAAAATAGCGATAATATTCCAACCGGGCGATGTTGTATTCATTCAAAGAGAGAAAGAAAAACATGGAGTCCTCTCGTGCACGCGCGCTCCAGTGTCAGTGGTCCCTGCCTGACCATTCACAAAAACTCCTGCTGTTTTTCACCCAGAGACTGCAGAGCTCTCATTCCACTTTCTGGCGCCTTCTCAGAGCCAATGGAAGCCTTAGAAAATGTCACGTTACAGCAGAGATGCTGTATTTTTGATAGAGATGCCCTAGAAGGACAACAAATTGTCAGACAGGGCACTTCCTGCATGGAATCTTCTCAGGTTTTGGCCTGCCATATGAGTTCTGTTAAACTCACAGACATCATTCAAACAGTTTTAGAAACTTTAGAGTGTTTTCTATCCAAATCTACTAATTATATGCATATTCTCGTTTCTGGGTAAGAGTAGTAACCAGTTTAAATCGGGTACATTTTTTATCCGGCCGTGAAAATACTGCCCCCTAGCCCCAACTGGTTTAACATGGAAATATGTATCAATTTATCTTAGAATAAGAAGAAATGCTATGGTATTTCATAATGTATGGGGTTAGCGGTAACTATCGAAGAAACCATCACCATGCCCACCATGCAGAGTCTCCCCAATGTACCAATCACTGGAGTTCTTCCTGAAGCCAGAACCAATGAGATCATGGCATGCTGGGTCAACATCCAATCCAACCAAAGCCCTGGGTCTCCTGTCGAAAATGAAAACATGTGTCGGTTTCATCCCAATAGAGTCGCAGTAAGTGGATTAGTACCCGGCATCTCCACAGTGTTAAACCCACATGCCCCATTGATAAGGACTTAACACAGAGTGAGGGGAGTGTCAATCCTGTTAGGCTAGGGTTGCGTCTCAAATGGCACCCTATTCCTTAGGTAGTGCATTTCTTTGGCCCTGGGACCAATGGGTTCTGGTCAAAAATAGTGCACTATGTAGAGAATAGGGTGCCACTTAGGATGCACCCATGGCCTATGGGACGACAGGGAGGAGGCCTGCTTCTGGGATGGGATGGGGAAGTGGGCATAGGGATGAGGGGCCTGGGGGATATCACAGGAGGCTCTTGGCTAATCCTTACCACAGGGTCTCCCATGAGTCAATCGCTTCTGATACCGAAGTCCGTCCACTTTCCTCTCAGGACCACCGAGGGGTTACAGAGAAGCAGCAGCACCAATGCCAGGTTAGCCTGATCGCATATCAGTTTGTGCTGTCTAGCCAACTATAGTAGTTTGGCATGGGACCGTATGCCGATAATACGGGACGTAAGTTTTTTGCTAAACTGCTAATAAAAAAGCTGATAGTAGTAGTATTTCCACTGAAATGCCAAACATGCTAATTGCTAACATGTTAGCTAACACACCAACAATCACAAAACATTGATGGCTTGATGACAAGATAACACTGTTGGAGTTAATATATTTCTTAAATGCTGTTGAATATGCAGATAATACTTTACTTTAATCGGTCACAAACTTCCTTAGGATTGCTTCATCTGTTTAGAAATGCATGTGTCCTCTGCCTTTTCCTCTTCTATTCCCCCTACAGCCTTCGCCAGCCCATCATGTGTTCTGCGGCCAGCGGCCAGCGGCCATCCTGTCCCTTACCAAAGAGATGAGTTATGTCACCTTTAGCGGACCCCTGAAGGTGAAATGACATTTGAACGCTGTGCCAAATAAGAGTGGTCTCCACTCAAACGCGCCTGTCAGAATTGATCACTGTTATTTCGGCATGGCGCTCCAACGGGGTCTCGGGCGGCTCACCCCAAAACTATATTAAGTTAGTCCAGATAGGAGCCCTCAGCTTGGCCCCTACTGGATAAATATGATTAAAGGGGGACTAATAGCACATTGTGGGGAGAGCACTATAGTGTGTGAAGAGAAGACAGAGAAGACACAGTCAGGACTTACCCTCTGTATCATCCCCCTCTCCTCTACCTCATCTCCTTCCCCCACTCTCTCAGTTCACTCTCTATTTATTGTCCCTCTCTTTCTATCTCTCTTTCTCTCTCTCCACATCAGAGTGTATTATGGCGCTATGGTCACCTTGGGGTGTGATGGGAACAGAATAGACCACTCAACAGATTGTGAAATCAAGTAAGCTGTTATTTGTTTTAGGCCCCACTGAATGATCAGGATTCTGTGAATGCACAGACACATATACACACACACATACACCACATGCAGCATATACTTGAAAACTGCTCATAACAAAGAAAAAAGTTGGATTATGAGAACTTTGCAAATACCCATGGCCAGGACCGTGTTGTACAAAGAAGACATAGATTTGCAACCATAATAATAATACAATGAGTGGTTGTGTGCAGCTCTTACCACATTTTGAGGAATTGCAGGTAGGCTACGGGGCTTCTTGTGATAATAGCCATGCCATGATATTTGCTCTGAATGGTTAAGAAACAATTCTAATTGTTTTAGAAAGTTTATTGAATAGACATGAACTAGTCAATCCCAATTTTGGCATGTCCCACTTCATGTTTGTAGGAAGATTTGAACTCACTCAACTCCATAATTTCCCCAAGTTTTCACCCTCATTGTAAAGCCCTAGTTCTGTGTTGCTTTGACAGTCATTTATGAAGATTGTTATTTATTTCATGTCATTAATAATTCATTCACATTTGTCCCTCGGGTTTAATATTCTTAAAACTGTCACTGGGATTTTTTTAAACTGCTAGCTTACTTTCGATTAACTGTTTTGAACTCCAAGCACAGATACAGATGTTGGATCTTAATTTGACCCCTTTCGTCATAGGAGGAAAATAATTATGCAGCAGGAGGATTTCAATGACTGATATTTAGAATCGCTGCCAGAGGGCCACTGGTATGCTATACAATCACTTAGACTGCAGGTCCACTAGACGTCAGTTCCTAAATAGCCTATGTAGGCTATGTGTATGTGAAGTATTATGTGGATTTTAATAAATTGACATTTTTAGGGGGTAGATGTATTTTTCATTAGGGCAAATCTATTTTTTCCATCAATTGTTTTATTATTGTCACGCCTACTTCCGTTCCCTCTCTCCAGCGCTTAACGATGCTGGTCTACTTTCCACTGGTCCTGGCAACCCACATTACGCACACCTGCCCCCCATCATTATGCACACCGGGACTTCATCATTACCTTGATTACTTTCCATTTATTTAGCCCTCAGTAGCATCAGTCTTCAGGCAGAATTGGTTTTGTTCACGTTCAATACACTTTCCCTGTTTTGTTTATCTGCTTATTGTCATTATTAAACTCACGTTCTGCACCTGCTTCCTAGCTTATACATTACAATTATATCTTCGAGGCAACTAATAGGCAGAATAAATTAATGGTTGCCTCAGTGCCTGTGTGTTCCAGTGGTTACAGCCGCTAACCTCTTAGAATTTTTGGAGGAACTAGTAGGACTACTTTTCAAGTAACTCTCTGTAGGCTGTACTTTTAAATAATTTCTGAAGGAAGTAACTTACTTTTTAGTCTGCTACTTTCAGGGCTGGCTACAGCCTTTTGCGAGCCTTAAGCGAGATTTGGTTGGGGGGCCCCCCCACCAAGTGGGCAACAGCGGAGAGAAATATATATATTTTTGAATGTATTTCCTGCAAATCTACACATTTTGCCATGGGTGGCAGGGTGTAAAGACATCTTTGCCTTTTTAAAGCAAGTTCTGCAGTTCTACACGTTTTTCCATGGGGCAGAGAGAAATGTTAGCAATTTTATAACACATTTTCTGCAATGAATGCCATGTTAATAAAATCTGAGTGAAAAAAACAATGGGGGCCAGCTGAAAGTCAGGGCCCCTGGGCACGTGCCCTGCATGCCCGGTTGGTAATCGGCCATGATTACTGCAAGTTTAGATAACTGGCTAGACCAGGGGTCTTCAACCTTTTCTTGCCCAGGGATCAGGGATATTGTGCTGCCATAGTGCGGGGGCGCTCCTTCACTTTTACAATTTAAGAATACACAGTGCTGTCCACCCTGATTCAAAGGGCGCTCAAATCACTTAAAATAACCCACATCAAGATCTGTATGTCTGTTGCCTACACCTAATAGTCCTACTCATCACTTAGTATTATTATTAGGAATAGAAGATTATCACTTCTCACAATGGTGCTCGTTTTGTAAAGTTAGATCAAAGCTGAATCAATGTCTCGCAAGATCACATAATGATTCATTTGCATTTGACATAACCGAATATAACAGCACATGTGACCGACCACCTTGATTCAGCCTTATGTAGAAAAATGTGATATTGTGTTTTTTACATTGGATAAAAGCAGAGACACAGAGCTACAAAATTGTATATCATACACTGCATTTTTGAGGAACAATGGGGAAGTAATTCTGCTTTCAAAGTTGATAAACTTGTAACCTCAATTTTGAGAAAATGGCATTTGAATGTTTTGATACTACTAGGAGAGAGCTCTCCTTTGTCTACACCCATTCAGCATTGTTCACAAGCCAGCCCCCCCTCTCTATAAGGATGCACATGTGAGGTCATGTGCTAAACAGTGAGTTGTGTAGTAAAGATTTAAACTAAAAGTAGTAAAAGTAGTAGCCTATAATAAGGAAAAATTACAGGTAAACAAAACGTGTCCAGATAAAAATATTTTATAAGTATTAGATGATGCTTACCAAAACAAACTTGTCTAAATTGATGGGTCATGTGAAAGAAATGCTATAACCCCTAGCCACATTTGCAAAGTAGATGTGTTTCTACAGAAGTGGTAAACAGTACAGCCATAGTAGCATTATCAGAAATAGTGTCAATATAAATAAAATAATATCCAGTATTTACAGAACAATATCAGTAACAATATCAATGATATATGAGGTTTTATGAGTTATATGCATACAATCAGGGATAAAGTGGCTGAGCAGCGGGATAAAAAAAACGATCGCTGCAATGTATGGCATGCGTGTTGGGAGAGAGTCGTGAATAGTGGCACTGCAGATAGTGCTGATGACTGGTCCGTCCGAACCACGCATGAACAAGGGAATTTATATTCGGAGAGCCTGTTTCTGTCCTGCCCTTTGGTGCAGGGCATGTGATGTCCATAACCTCTTCGTCGCAAAACTCCCTGATCCTCTCAAAAATATATGTTTGTCTAGCTGTGTCCAGTCCAGGTAGTGCTTGTACATTTACATTTACATTTTAGTCATTTAGCAGACGCTCTTATCCAGAGCGACTTACAGTAATGAATGCATACATTTCATGAGCCACAGGGAAGACAAACCATCTACGGGAGTAAGGATGTCAGCGTTGCGCAGCAGCTGAAACCTGGTCCCGACTGAATCCTAACGGTCCTTGGCGACAACAACCCCAGGCTCCAGAGCATCAAAGCTGTAAAACAAGAAATAACAAAAACAAATTGAAGACTTTACAACCTTGCACAACATCAATTCACCTCCCAAGTTTAGATAAGAAGAATAACCCCATTCAATGCAATGAAAATTATATTCACCTGAAGTGCTGGTACTGCTTGATCTGTGGCAGTGGCCTGAAGTATGGAGTCAGGTCTTGTTGCCAACCATAGCTTTCCACCAGCACTGTACCATCATCCAGTCCAAACAGCTGTGGGATGTTGACCACTGTCACAGTGCTGTCCTTCACAACACCAGCAATCTCAGACGAGAACACCATCCCCACAGGGAAGCATGGTGGTGGCAGCATCATGCTGTGGGGATGTTTTTCATCGCCAGGGACCGGGAAACTGGTCAGAATTGAAGGAATGATGGATGACACTTAAATACAGGGAAATTCTTGAGGGAAACCTGTTTCAGTCTTCCAGAGATTTGAGAATTGGACTGAGGTTCACCTTCAAGCAGGACAATGACCCTAAGCATACTGCTAAAGCAACACTCGAGTGGTTTAAGGGGAAACATTTAAATGTCTTGGAATGGCCTAGTCAAAGCCCAGACCTCAATCTAATTGAGAATCTGTGGTATGATTTAGAGATTACTGTACACCAGCGGAACCCATCCAACTTGAAGGAGCTGGAGCAGTTTTGCCTTGAAGAATGGGCAAAAATCCCAGTGCCAAGATGTGCCAAGCTTATAAAGACATACCCCAAGAGACTTGCAGCTGTAATTGCTGCAAAAGGTGGCTCTACAAAGTATTGACTTTGGGGGGGTGAATAGTTATGCACGCTCAAGTTCTGTTTTGTTGTCTTATTTCTTGTTTGTTTCACAAGAAAAAATATGTTCTATCTTCAAAGTGGTAGGCATGTGGTGTAAATCAAATTATAACCCCCCCCCCAAAATCTATTTTAATTCCAGGTTGTAAGGCAACAAAATAGGGAAAATACCAAGGGGGTGAATACTTTCTCAAGCCACTGTATTGATATAAGAGGATGAAAAAAAGTATTACTTCTATTATGCATATTGTAACATCTTGTGAGGAGTTACTTTCTGTATAAACACCCTTGACATCTTTCTCATCAAACCTCCTAAGATTGCTTTCTGTGCTGTATTGATGTATCCTGAAAATGACTTCTGCTGCTTTAGATTGAACGGTCATATCTCAGTTATTGTTTTCATATGTAAAAAAAATAAGCTATTTTCTTTATTTTCAGAGTGCGAGCTGATCAGGGAGACGAAAATGTTGATAATGCCAGATGTATGTTCACTGTCTGAGGAACAGGTCATGGAAGCTTTATTGCTGGCAAAAGTGTCCATAAACAGAGGAAATTAAACTGTTCTGTGTTCTTTTTCTCTCTTCCTCTCTGCCTGTCTTTTGTACATGGAACCTGTCTCACGTGCATTAATTAAAAAACCCTTAAGATGTCAGCTGCTAATTTTAAGATTTACACCACATAAACACTAATTTTCACTGGACTATCAAGCCCCTTTTGCTGCCAAGTCATGATTTCTCTGGGGGTTAGCCTTGCAATAACCAAGTGGTGAGACACATATCCCTCTATATTTAAATGTTGCAGGTACACTCAGATAGGTGTCTGAGTCACATACAGTCAGTAACCACTCACAGAGGCACACACAACTTGCATTTATATAACCTCAGACCCACCTCAGTGTTCACTATTCACAGAGGAAGACCACAGGACCACAGACATTAGGTTCCGTCCCCCCACAAAACCTTTTATTTTTCTCTGTTAGACTGGAACGCTTATGGAGAGATGTTTGGAGTACTGTGACATGTCAGTACTACAACTTGCTGCACATTTTGTAGGAAGAAGGCTACCTTGACCTGTCGAATTCTATCCACCTCTTCTGTGTGGGATATGTGTTCCTACCTCGTCTGCAGGCAGATCTGCAGCATTTCACAGAGAGTTGGAATAATCACCCTTTAACCTGTTATGGCTAGGGAGCAGTATTTTCACGGCCGGATAAAAAACGTACCCAAATTAATCTGATTATTACTCCTGCCCAAAAACTAGAATATGCATATAATTATTAGCTTTGGATAGAAAACACTCCAAAGGTTCTAAAACTGTTTGAATGGTGTCTGTGAGTATAACAGAACTCATTTGGCAGGCCAAAACCTGAGAAGATTCCATGCAGGAAGTGCCCTGTCTGACAATTTCTTTGCCTTCTTGATTATCTCTATCCAATACAGGGGATCTCTGCTGTTATGTGACACTTCCTACGGCTCCCATGGGCTCTCAGAAGGCGGCAAAAAGCTGAATCGTGGCTATTCATATTCTAGTTACTGGGTAGGATTAGTAACCAGATTAAATCGGGTACGTTTTTTTATCCAGCCGTGAAAATACTGCCCCTAGCCCCAACAGGTTAAGGTGCAGTCCTCCCACACTACGTAGGATATTGTTTTAGCCCCAGTGCCACTCTTGATAATGGCAAAAATGTGTATTTTTTTGGAGGAGGGTGAAAGGATAGCAGGCCCAGCTGTCAAAGTGAGAATAGGCTATTCTGGATAGAGCAGGTACTTTTGTGTAGTCTATTTCTTGTGAGGTGTTCTGTCCGCAGATACAGAGAGCTGTGAAAGCCTGTCTGCAGATTAAGAGGTCCCAATGAAGAGCAGCGGTTCTCAGTCCTGATCCTGGGAACTCAAAGGGGTGCACATTTTTGTTTTTGCCTTAGCACTACACAGCTGATTCAAATGATCAAGTCATCATCAAGCTTCAAGTGATATTTATGTATTCATTTGTGACGTTATCCTTGATATGATCCTGCTATTGTCACATGTATCTATCTACCCAATGTAATCATGATTTGATATAAGGGATATCATACTTATATTATACAGGTTGTATTATTAAAAAGATGCTTTACATTGAAATACAGATAGAGATGTAACAGTCCCAGAGTTAATGATCCAAGGTCAGTTTTGCATTTCACCTCCTGATGATTATGATGACTGACCGTGTTAGAATAAAATAAACAAAGCTTAATCATACTCTCTCTCTCCATCTAGTCTATTGCATAGTTACAATGTGTAATCATTTATGTCCCAATAGCAGGAGTGGTAAACACGTTTGAAGTGTATAATTGTAATACATACATGCAGACAGAGCATCATTCAAAGAATGGAGTTTGATACACCTGGTATTGGATATGACTGAAAAAGAATGTCTCACAGAGATTCATACCTGAACCGCACCTTTAATTGCCAAGGAAGAGTACATGATCAGTGAATATATTCAATGTACTGGCTTCAATGTGGGGATCTCATGCGTGGTAATAACTACAGTACATGTATATAGTACTTGGCACAATAAAGTTATTATATTCTACTCAATCCATAGGCTTCATTAATCCCATTCAGACTTAAAGTTGATACAACAACTATGATAGCTGAGGTGCCGAGATTCTGAACTAATATTCATACCAAAAGTTGTAGGGTCCATACACAGATCAGCTACATACTGTAGCTAGCTACACATCCATAGGCATACAGTTTGAGAAACAGACTTCTCACAAGTCCATACAGGCACGTGGAGGCCACACACACTACTGAGCCTCATTTTGACTTGTTTTAACCTCTATGGGCTAGGTGGGACGCTAGCGTGCCACCCGTGGTGCACTCCATCAACAGCAGGTGCATTTCAAGAGCGGCAAATTTGAATCCAAATAAATGTCAAAATTCAAATTTTTCAAAAATACAACTATTTTACACCATTTGAAAGATAAACATCTCCTTAATCTAACCACGTTTTACGATTTCAAAAAGGTTTTACGGCGAAAGCATAAATTTAGAGTATGTTAGGACAGTACATTTACAAGAGTTGTGTGTAATGTTTTGTCAAGTCAAAGACAGGGTCACCAAAACCATAAAACCAGCTAAAATGATGCACTAACCTTTTACAATCTCCATCAGATGACACTCCTAGGACATTATGTTAGACAATGCATGCATTTTTAGTTCTATCAAGTTCATATTTATATCCAAAAACAGCGTTTTACTATGGCATTGATGTTGAGGAAATCGTTTCCCTCCAATAACCGGCAGTCAAGTCAGTGTCACAAATTAAATAATTAAAATTAGAAAACATTGGTAAAATATTATATTGTCATTTAAAGAATTATAGATTTACATCTCTTGAACGCAATCAACTTGCCAGATTTAAAAATAACCTTACTGGGAAATCACACTTTGCAATAATCTGAGCACTGCGCCCAGAAAAATACGCGTTGCGATACAGACTAGACGTCATGGTGGGGAGATCTAAAATCGAAAATACTATGTAAATAATCCATTACCTTTGATTCTCTTCATCAGATGTCACTTCCAGGTAATCTGGATGTCTAATGGGACATCATCGTTCCATGGCTCTTGTTCGGTCAGATCTCCCTCCAGAAGACTCAAAACACTTTGTAAAGGCTGGTGACATCTAGTGGAAGCAATAGGAAGTGCCAAAATATTCCTCAGCCCCTGTGTTTTTCAATGGGATAGGTTTAAAGTCAATACAACACATCAGGTATCCACTTCCTGTCAGAAAATGTCTCAGGGTTTTGCCTGCCAAATGAGTTCTGTTATACTCACAGACACCATTCAAACAGTTTTAGAAACTTTAGAGTGTTTTCTATCCATATATAATAAGTATATGCATATTCTAGTTACTGGGTAGGATTAGTAACCAGATTAAATCGGGTAAAAAAAAATTATCCAGACGTGCAAATGCTGCCCCCTAGCCCTAACAGGTTAAGGACATTACATCAAAGTTGGATCAGCCTGTAGTGTGGTTTTCCACTTTAATTTTGAGTGTGACTCCAAATCCAGACCTCCATGGGTTGATAAATTGGATTTCCATTGATTATTTTTGTGTGATTTTGTTGTCAGCACATTCAACTATGTAAAGAAAAAGTATTTAATGAGATTATTTCATTCATTCAGATCTAGGTTGCCTGCCATATGAGTTCTGTTATACTCACAGACATCATTCAGTTTTAGCAACTTCAGAGTGTTTTCTATCCAAATCTACTAATAATATGCATATTCTAGTTCCTGGGCCCGAGTAGTAGGCCGTTGAATCTGGGTACGTTTTTCGTCCGGCCGTGAAAATACTGCCCCCTACCCAAGAGAGGTTAACCTGTTAGGGCTAGGGGGCAGTATTGACACGGCCGGATAAAAAACGTACCCGATTTAATCTGGTTACTACTCCTGCCCAGTAACTAGAATATGCATATAATTATTGGCTTTGGATAGAAAACACCCTAAAGTTTCTAAAACTGTTTGAATGGTGTCTGTGAGTATAACAGAACTCAAATGGCAGGCCAAAACCTGAGAAGATTCCGTGCAGGAAGTGGCCTGTCTGAGAAGTTGTGTTTCATCTTGGCTCTTTTTATTGAAGACTGAGGACCTTTGCTCTAACGTGACACTTTCTACGGCTCCCATAGGCTCTCAGAGCCCGGGAAAAAGCTGAACGATATCGAGTCAGCCTCTGGCTGAAACACATTATCGCTTTTGGCAAGTGGCTGATCAGAGTACTATGGGCTTAGGCGCATGCCCGAGTCGACCGAATGCTTTATTTTCTTTCGTCTGTTTACCTAAACGCAGATTCCCGGTCGGAATATTATCGCTTTTTTATGAGAAAAATGGCATAAAAATTGATTTTAAACAGCGGTTGACATGCTTCGAAGTACGGTAATGGAATATTTAGAATTTTTTTGTCACGAATTGCGCCATGCTCGTCACCCTTATTTACCCTTTCGGATAGTGTCTTGAACGCACGAACAAAACGCCGCTGTTTGGATTTAACTATGGATTATTTTGAACCAAACCAACATTGGTTATTGAAGTAGAAGTCCTGGGAGTGCATTCTGACAAAGACAGCAAAGGTAATAACATTTTTCTTATAGTAAATCTGACTTTGGTGAGTGCTACATTTGCTGGGTGTCTAAATAGCTAGCCCTGTGATGCCGGGCTATCTACTGAGAATATTGCAAAATGTGCTTTCAGGAGTTCTGTATCTATAATTCTTAAAATAATTGTTATGCTTTTTGTGAACGTTTATCGTGAGTAATTTAGTAAATTCACCGGCAGTGTTCGGTGGGAATGCTAGTCACATGCTAGTCACATGCTAATGTAAAAAGCTGTTTTTTGATATAAATATGAACTTGATTGATCAAAACATGCATGTATTGTATAACATAATGTCCTAGGGTTGTCATCTGATGAAGATCATCAGAGGTTAGTGCTGCATTTAGCTGTGGTTTGGGTTTATGTGACATTATATGCTAGCTTGAAAAATGGGTGTCTGATTATTTCTGGCTGGGTACTCTGCTGACATAATCTAATGTTTTGCTTTCGTTGTAAAGCCTTTTTGAAATCGGACAGTGTGGTTAGATTAACGAGAGTCTTGTCTTTAAAATGGTGTAAAATAGTCATATGTTTGAAAAATTGACGTTTTTGCATTTTTTTGGTTTTTGAATAACGTGCCACGGGATTACACTGGCTGTTACGTAGGTGAGACGATTTGGTGCCACCTACCCTAGAGAGGTTAATAACCACAATGTTTAATTAGTTTGACCTATAAACCTACAAGAGCACACATTATTGTATCAACATGAGCGAAATTGTACCTGTGCCTTGATAAATGCATGTGCAAACGAATTCCTACAGGCCAACACTACAATCAGACACTCAACATAACACCTTTGGATCTATCTATCTATCTATCTATCTATCTATCTATCTATCTATCTATCTATCTATCTATCTATCTATCTATCTATCTATCTATCTATCTATCTATCTATCTATCTATCTATCTATCTATCTATCTATCTATCTATCTATCTATCTATCTATCTATCTTTGACTGTCTGTCTGTCTGTCTGTCTGTCTGTCTGTCTGTCTGTCTGTCTGTCTGTCTGTCTGTCTGTCTGTCTGTCTGTCTGTCTGTCTGTCTGTCTGTCTGTCTGTCTGTCTGTCTGTCTGTCTGTCTGTCTGTCTGTCTGTGCTGATATATTCACAGTGGTGGAAAAAGTACCAAATTATCATACTTGAGTAAAAGTAAAGATACCTTAAAGTCTCAGTAAAATTCTACTTTAAAGTAAAAAAGTATTTGGTTTTAAATATATCAAAAGTAAATGTAATTGCTAAAAGTAAAAGTATAAATAATTTCAAATTCCTTATATTCCTTATATCCTCATGTTTTAAAAATGTATGGATAGCCAGGGCCACACTCAGACATAATTTACAAACAGAGCATTTGCTTTTAGGGAGTCTGCCAGATCAGAGGCAGTAGGGATGACCAGGGATGTTCTCTTGATAAGTGTGTGAATTGGACAATTTTCCTGTCCTGCTAAGCATTCAAAATAGTACTTTTGGGTGTCAGAGAAAATGTATGGAGTAAAAAGTACATTATTTTATTTAAGTAAAAGTTGTCAAAAATATAAATAGTAAAGTAAAATACAGATACCACAAAAAATTACTTAAGTATTTTTACACCACTGTATATTCACTACCCATTTGACATGTCTATTTTCTGGGGGAGACCAATGTTTATTCTATTTTAGACTTTTTTATTGGGGGGGGGGGGGGGGTACAGATACAATGGTAACAAATATTCGTACAATATTCAAACAAGAAAACAAAAAAGAAGTGGGCCTCTACCCCCAACCTCCCATCCCATCCCATTTCCCCAACCCCACCCAGTCAACATGTCTTCATCCAACCACTCACCTCCCCAACCGCTCTCCCTAACACACGGTATAGCAACGTTATAGCAAGAGTAGGAACTATGCTGTGTAGTGGACTGTACTCAAATTTGTTCATCTTCCCTGTTTTCAATTGTGTTTGATGAGCTCATGCATATTCATTTGGTGTGAATTTGCAAATGTCTTATCCACCATAAGGTTATTATCCATAAATGTCAGCCTGCAATGAATTAATCCTGTCTGTCTCCTCGCTCTCCCTGGCTCATTAGAAAATCTGAGCCTGGCTTATTGTCTTCACGTTCCAATTCCAGATATTATGGCAGTATTTGGCTCCTTTGGCAGACTTCACCGGACTTCATCAATAGTTTGGTACTGAGTCGCTGGGGGGCCAATTGATGGCCAGAGCTGAATCGCACCAGCTCGCTCTGCACTCATGCAGTGTCTTGTGATTTTGGGTTTAAAATGCAGCCCCGACATCCAAACCGCTACCATGTTGTGGCGCTGTAGTGGCGTTGTCGCCGGTAATGAGAGGACACAAGCGCTGTGCTCACCGTCCCTGAGTCCTCGCAGAGTCAAACAAATGCATTCATAGATGGGCAGTTAACCTCTTGACGTTACCCTAGGATAGGGGGCGCCACAGCGCATTTTGAAAAAAAATTGTGCCCATTTTAAACGGCCTACTAATCAGACTCAGAAGCTAGGATATGCATATAATTAATACTTGTGGATAGAAAACACCCTAAAGTTTCTAAAACTGTTTGAATGGTGTCTGTGAGTATAACAGAACTCATATGGCAGTCAAAACCCCGAGACCGATTGAAACAGGAAGTGGAATTCTGAATTGTGGGCTCAACTTCACATCTTTGCCTGTAATTCACACAGTGAGCAATGGTTCATTGAGCACTTCCTATTGCTTCCACAAGATGTCGCCAGTCTTTACAAAGTGTTTTGAGCCTTCTACTGTCGAAACTCAGTCAATGAGACGCGTTGGAAATTGGTCACAGGGGGAGGGCCATCACCATTATGACGCCGGCGGCCCTGTCTACCCCCACCTTTGGAAACGTTTTGAAACACATTGAAATCGTCCCCCTCGAATCTTATTGGCTCTCTTGTTGAAACAGGCCCTGAAGATTTATGTTATACAACGTTTGACATGTTTGAACGAACCTAAATGGGAAAAAATAGCTTTTCCCGACACGGCTGTCCCGCGGCCGGCAGAGCTTTTGGATACTGCCTTGAGACGCGCTAACAACAGCATGCTAATAGAACATAAAGGATGGACTTTTTCGACCGAAAATACATCTGTTGTGGACCTGGGATTCCTGGAAGTGCTTTCTGATGAAGACAACTAAAGGTAAGGGATTATTGACAATATTATACAACATTAGATGTGATCTGCGATTGTTCCAAGATGGCGCCGAGCTGTATTTACTAGGTCATTTTCTGAGTATCGCATCCCCTTTTATCGCTAAGTGTGATTACCCAGTAAAGTTATTTTTAAATCTGGTATGACAGGTGCTTTCAAGAGATATTCATCTATAAATCTTAGAATGACAATATTACATTTTAAACATGTTTTCGAATAGTAATTCAGTAAAATGTAGCACTGTTTCATCGGAGCTTTTGACGAGAAAATAGTTAGTCAACGTCAGACGCCGATGTAAAATGCTGTTTTCATATATAAATATGAACTTTATTGAACAAAAGAATGCATGCATTGTGTAACATGATGTCCTAGGTGTGTCATCTGATGAAGTTTGTAAAAGGTTAGTGCTGCATTTACCTGTTTTTTGGTTATTTGTGATGCAAGTGGTTGGTCGGAAAATGGCTACGTTGCTGCTTTTTACGATGGACTCCTCTAACATAATCAAATTATTTGCTTTTCCTGTAAAACCTTTTTGAAATCGGACGACGTGGGTCGATTCCGGAGAGGTGTATCTATAAAACGAAAAAAAAAATATATATATTTTTTTCAAATTATTACATTTTGTTATGCTAATGGCGATATGATTTTTCGCTGGATTTTGATCCCGCTGACGGGATGAGACGCTGAAGAGGTTTTAAGTTGACTCTCAGTCGAACTGGAATCACCTTCAACGGTAATACAATCCAATAAGACAATTAGGAGGGTAATTGTGTCGTGTTTAGGAAATATACTTTTTTAAAGCTACCCCAGAGGCACTTCTATTACTGTTGGTTTGCATTTTAATAAAAATCCAATATGAATTTGCACAAGCCGAGAGTGGAGAAGCTTGGGCACATTCTACTAATGGAAGTGAATTCCACTGTCCATAACAATGAAGTCTAATGGTTTAATGTTATCCCCCTCTCACTCAGTTGGCTGTTCATCAAGATATATACTGCTCAAAAAAATAAAGGGAACACTTAAACAACACAATGTAACTCCAAGTCAATCACACTTCTGTGAAATCAAACTGTCCACTTAGGAAGCAACACTGATTGACAATACATTTCACATGCTGTTGTGCAAATGGAATAGACAACAGGTGGAAATTATAGGCAATAAGCAAGACACCCCCAATAAAGGAGTGGTTCTGCAGGTGGAGACCACAGACCACTTCTCAGTTCCTATGCTTCCTGGCTGATGTTTTGGTCACTTTTGAATGATGGCGGTGCTTTCACTCTAGTGGTAGCATGAGACAGAGTCTACAACCCACACAAGTGGCTCAGGTAGTGCAGCTCATCCAGGATGGCACATCAATGCGAGCTGTGGCAAGAAGGTTTGCTGTGTCTGTCAGCGTAGTGTCCAGAGCATGGAGGCGCTACCAGGAGACAGGCCAGTACATCAGGAGACGTGGAGGAGGCCGTAGGAGGGCAACAACCCAGCAGCAGGACCGCTACCTCCGCCTTTGTGCAAGGAGGAGCAGGAGGAGCACTGCCAGAGCCCTGCAAAATGACCTCCAGCAGGCCACCAATGTGCATGTGTCTGCACAAATGGTCAGAAACAGACTCCATGAGGGTGGTATGAGGGCCCGATGTCCACAGGTGGGGGTTGTGCTTACAGCCCAACACCATGCAGGACGTTTGGCATTTGCCAGAGAACACCAAGATTGGCAAATTCGCCACTGGCGCCCTGTGCTCTTCACAGATGAAAGCAGGTTCACACTGAGCACGTGACAGACGTGACAGAGTCTGGAGACGCCGTGGAGAACGTTCTGCTGCCTGCAACATCCTCCAGCATGACCGGTTTGGCGGTGGGTCAGTCATGGTGTGGAGTGGCATTTCTTTGGGGGGCCGCACAGCCCTCCATGTGCTCGCCAGAGGTAGCCTGACTGCCATTAGGTACTGAGATGAGATCCTCAGACCCCTTGTGAGACCATATGCTGGTGCGGTTGGCCCTGGGTTCCTCCTAATGCAAGACAATGCTAGACCTCATGTGGCTGGAGTATGTCAGCAGTTCCTGCAAGAGGAAGGCATTGATGCTATGGACTGGCCCGCCCGTTCCCCAGACCTGAATCCAATTGAGCACATCTGGGACATCATGTCTCGCTCCATCCACCAACGCCACATTGCACCACAGACTGTCCAGGAGTTGGCGGATGCTTTAGTCCAGGTCTGGGAGGAGATCCCTCAGGAGACCATCCGCCACTTCATCAGGAGCATGCCCAGGCATTGTAGGGAGGTCATACAGGCACATGGAGGCCACACACACTACTGAGCCTCATTTTGACTTGTTTTAAGGACATTACATCAAAGTTGGATCAGCCTGTAGTGTGGTTTTCCACTTTAATTTTGAGTGTGACTCCAAATCCAGACCTCCATGGGTTGATAAATTGGATTTCCATTGATTATTTTTGTGTGATTTTGTTGTCAGCACATTCAACTATGTAAAGAAAAAAGTATTTAATAAGATTATTTATTTCATTCAGATCTAGGATGTGTTGTTTAAGTGTTCCCTTTATTTTTTTGAGCAGTGTATATTCAGTTACAAGTGATTCAAGGGACTCACTGCTATAACAATTGTCATAGGATTTAAAGGGGGAATCTGGGATTGGTACCTCCATTTTTTTACTTTTGAAATTCATGATATATAGTCATTTATTCACATTGTTGTTGTTTGAATCCCAGATTGCCCCTTTAATCATTGGAAGCAGTTACACTTACAAAAAGTATGCTAAATATTTCGTAGCTCTTTAATGGTTTGTTGACTTTACATCCAGTCCCATCCCAATCTGTGGAATAGGATAAGTGAGTTAAAACTATGCTAAAATTATACTATTTAAATGTAAAAGAAACAAGGTATCTAATAACATGTTTTCTGTTTGTAAAGTATGTCAATGAAATGTAGTAAAAATAACATAATCAAGAGGCAATTTCTAAAATACAGAGGGCTGTAATAACGTTAGCTCGAACAGCAGTCTAGATTACTTGATTCTGTGACTGAGAAAATATTAAGTCTGAACAAATCGTGAGCAAGTTTTTGGATACTTTATGCATGGCAATACTCATTTCCGCAGGCATTGACAATAACCAATTTAAATGCTGTGAGTGGGTGGCCTGACCCCGTTCTGAGCTAAAACAAATCTAAAAGAGAGAGAGGGAGGGAGTAAAGGGAAAAAAAACTTGGCACATTCAGTACTGAAGCTGTCCCTTCCCCTGAGATATTGTAGCATGTTGAAGATGGCACACTTCTAAGATGTAATGCCTCGGCTGTGAGAAAGTCTAAAGTAATAATGGGACAAGTGAAAGCTTTCACATACGTTGCTGGTGCTGTGTGGTGCACAATTGATGTTTCCATAGTGTTCTCACTTCCTACACATAAGTAATTGACTAAAGGGGCCTGGCAATCCCAAGGTGCGATGCATGCATGCCACATCGGACAGACTCACAGGCTCATACATGTACTCACAGGCTCATACATATATCAAATTATGTTATGACATCAAAAACAGTCTACTCAAACAGTGCAATGTTAACACCTCTTCTTATAGAGTTAGGGAATAATACTGTATGATCACAAACATAGGAACTCTGGATCCAAGTTCCACCAATATGTCTTTGACAGATAAACAGATTTGCTTTTGTTTGTCACTTTTTTATTTTATTTTCCCTCGTAGGATTACCATGCTCTTAAATTAAAAGTGCTTGTGTCTCACTATCCCCATCATGATAGTACCTGCTATGTGAGACTGAGGGCCCAAATAAAGGCAGGGCTTCGGCTGCAGTCAAGATGGTCTCCCCGGTGCTCCACTCCTGCAGCCGGACACGCCTTCAGCCGGGTGTGAGCTGCAAGATGCAGCCAGAGGAACGGAACATCCCTCCCCCTCTTTAATTAGGAAGTGGTTATCTGCATGTGTCCCTCCAGGGCCACTGACCTCCCCCTCCTCCTTCTCTCTCCCTCCTCTCCCATTATCAGAGGTAAGGCTAACCTCAGGATAACCCCCGCAGCACCGTGGGAGATTCTGAAAGAGTGAAGATTAAGGAGGGGAGGCAGCACCTGCCAACAGGCTTACCGGAGGATTTGCTCATGTGGCGTAGAGTTTGGGGAGGCCTCTCCGCACTTCAGGAAAAGTCTGACTTTGTAGTGTGTGTGCCTGTGTGTGTGTGCATTTGTGAACCTGTGTGTGTCTATGTGTGTATGCTTGGTTGTGTATTTGTAACTGTGTATGCCTGCCTGTGTGCATGTGTGTGTGTGGTAAGTTGAGGCAACAGTGACATTAACTATTCCCTTGCAAACTTCCCAGAGTTCTCTCATTGTGCGGATTAAAGTGCTGTCAGCCCATAGCATCATGGGAGATTCTGGAAACAGGGAGATTAGGGGGAAATGTACCTGGCTGAAGGCTCGCTGAGACATCTGTTCATGCAGAGGAGGACATTAGACAGAGGAAGCGGGTGTGTGTGTTTGTGAAAGATAGAGAGAGAGGGGGGGTGGAAAGCGAGAGGGAGAAAAGAGAGATAGTCTGTGTATATCATCGTGTTCACTTATGAAATGCATAAAACAACAGTTTATCCTTTATAGCCTAGCCATAGGTACCTTGTCATGCACTCGGAACACAGAGACCTTCCTCGCTGTCATTGGCCCAACTGAACACACCCAGGGATTGACATATGGTCATAGAGCACACCTCCCTGCAGCCCCAAGAACATCTGCTGTCTTTCACTGCTTCCCAATGGCATAGCCATTATTCTTGATCAGGGCCCTGCACTTTGTCGGGAATAGGGTGTCATTTGGGAAGTAACCACTCACTCACTCACTCACTCACTCACTCACTCACTCACTCACTCACTCACTCACTCACTCACTCACTCACTCACTCACTCACTCACTCACTCACACAAAGAGTACACTGAGTATACCAAACAATTGGATCACCTTCCTAATATTGAAATGCACCCTCTATCGACAATCTACAAGGTGTCGAAAGCGTTCCCACAGGGATGCTGGCTCATACTGGCTCTAGCCTAGTGGTTAGAGCGTTGGGCCAGTATCCAAAAGGTTGCTAGATTGAATCCCCGAGCTGACAAGGTAAACATCTGTTGTTCTGCCCCTGAACAAGGCACTTAACCCACTGTTCCTAGGCCGTCATTGTAAATGAGAATTTGTCCTTAACTGACTTGCCTAGTTAAATAAATAAAATTAAAATCTTGACTCCAATGCTTCCCACAGTTGTGTGAAGTTGGCTGGGTGTCCTTTGGGTGGTTGACCATTCTTAATACACACAGGAAACTCTTCAGTGTAAAAAAACAACAGCATTTGGCTCTTGAGTGGCACAGCGGTCTAAGGCACTGCATCTCAGTGCAAGAGGTGTCACTATAGTCCCTGGTTCAAATCTAGGCTGTATCACATCCAGCTGTGATTGGGAGTCCCATAGGGCGGTGCACAATTGGTCCAGCGTCATCTGGGTTTGGCCGTCATTGTAAATAAGAACTTGTTCTTACCTTACTTGCCTAGTTAAATACAGGTAAAACAAATAAAAAATACAAAATTGCAGTTCTTGACACAAATCGGTGCGCCTGGCACCTACTACCATACGCCGTTCAAAGGCACTTAAAACTTTAATCTTGCCCATTCACCCTCTGAATGGCAGACATACACAATCAATGTCTCACTTGTCTCGAGACTTAAAAATCCTTCTTAAACCTGTCCCCTTCATCTACAATGATTGAAGTGGATTTTAACAAATAACATCAATAAGGGATCATATCTTTCACCTGGATTCACCTGGTCAGTTCATGTCATGGAAAGAGCAGGTGTTCTTTATGTTTTGTTCACTCAGTGTCTATGAGCCCTCTGATACAAGTGTTCTCATAGAGATCATGAAGATAAACTGGGGTGGTGGCCATCTATTTGATGCATTAAAGGTCCTGCAAAGTTATTCTATTTCCCAAGTAAAAATAACCTTTGAATGACCAAAACATCACCCATATTTATTTCACGAGTGAGTTCCAAATATCTCTAACAGTTGTCTCAGCCTGAGTTGTTTTATGCACTTGATGTCAGAATGCACTCACTGTTCCAAAATGTGATTGTTATGCAGCAAGCCAGTTAACCTGGGCTAACCAAAACACGCTGCCTGCCTGCTAATTATCTATAGGCTGTTTCAACTTATTTTCTAACAAGTTTTATTTTCTAACAACAGTTTGAATTAATTCACATAGAAGTAGCCCATTTCACTGTTGCGGACAATTTATGTTTGAGGCTTTACTGAGCCGGACAAATTTCTCTCTACGACAGCCCAAGCACTTCCCCAGTGTTTCTGAAGATCAAGTATGCGGACATTTGCGCATTCTAGCACAAACCTTTTCCACCTGGATATTTTCTGGCTGGCACTCACATTGCCTTCATTGTTGTTTTCCTTACAAATAATAACTTTGGACATGTGTGTGTTCCTATCGAAGTAAGTGCCTTATTTTCTGTGTATCGCATTGTCGTTTCTACTGTAGCATACAGCATAATGTATTACAGTTTTATTCACATGTTTTCAAATATTGGTGACAAATCATGCACTCCGATTATTGCATACATTGTAATGGACACCTATGATGTCTGTAAAATACTTGTTTGAAGGTTGTACTGATTATGATGAGCTAATGCTAAGCTATTTGCCAGCTATGTGTGGTGCCATGTTTGTTGTCACAAACCGGTGTGCCTGGCACCTAGTACCATACCCCGTTCAAAGGCACTTAAACCTTCCAGTAGGGCGGTGCACAATTGGTCCAGCATCGTCATTGTTAAATAAGAATTTGTTCTAAACTGACTTACTTGGTGAAATCATTTTTTATTTAATATCACAGAAACGTCTGTCAGACCAAAGATGTTATAACAAAATGAGGTCATGGAATGGTTTACTCATCTTTCGAGTAAACTTCCGGAAGAGAATGAAGGGAAGTGAATGATCGTAGACGACACATCCCCTTCAACATGCATACTGCAAACAGACCTCATCTTGTCTCCTCTTCTTATCTTTGGTTGACGAGAAAAAACGAACATGGTGGCGTGCACAAACTACCCCATCGTCAGATTACTTTGGATTTTTAGAAAGTGTTTTACTAAATCATTTAGATCAATTGTAAATGTTAGCTACATGCTATTCGCATATTCATATTGTGGTTTCTGTCAGCAGAGAGATAGCTAAATTTAATCGCTTGTCAATCTTTCCTCAGTTAGCTCTAGGACTAATGTAGCCTACATGATTTGGCTAATTGTGTTATGCTGTCGCTACTTCTGTAGGATATACTGTTTTCTCAGGAACAGGCCCAAATCCCCATCACTTACACAGAGGCTGCTGCATACATGCAGACTTGAAATCATTGGCCACTTCAATAAATGGATAACTAGTCACTTTAACCTATTTAGGATAGGGGGCAGTATTTTCACGGCCGGATAAAAAACGTACCCAATTTAATCTGGTTATTAATCCTGCCCAGAAACTAGAATATGCAAATAATTGTTTGATTTGGATAGAAAACACCCTAACGTTTCTAAAACTGTTTGAATGGTGTCTGTGAGTATAACAGAACTCACATGACAGGCCAAAACCTGAGAAGATTCTATACAGGAAGTGCCCTCTCTGACCATTTCTTGGCCTTCTATAGCCTCTTTATCGAAAACAGAGGATCTCTGCTGTAACGTGACATTTTCTAAGGCTCCCATAGGCTCTCAGAAGGCGCCAGAACGGGGAATGATGACTGTGCAGTCCCTGGGCGAAAAACAGTAGGGCATTTGGAAAGTGGTCGATCTGAGAACAATGACACGGGTGTGCGCATGCATGTGAAGAGTCCATTTTACATTTTCAGTGTTTGAACGAAAACAAGGTCTCCCGGTCGGAATATTATCGCTATTTTACGAGAAAAATCGCATAAAAATTGATTTTAAACAGCGTTTGACATGCTTCGAAGTACGGTAATGGAATATTTTGAATTTCTTTGTCACGATACGTGCCGGCACGTCACCCTTCGGATAGTGTCTTGAACGCAAGAACAAACACAGCTAAAGCAGGAAGTACCAGTGACTCGTTCAATACAGAAGTGGTCAGATGATGCGGTTGCTACGCTACAGGACTGTTTTGCTAACACAGACTGTAATATGTTTCGGGATTCATCCAATGGCATTGAGGAGTATACCACCTCAGTCATCGGCTTCATCAATAAGTGCATCGACAACGTCCCCCCCACAGTGAACGTTCGTACATATCCCAACCAGAAGCCATGGATTAAGGCAACATCCGCATCGAGCTAAAGGCTAGAGCTGCCGCTTTCAAGGAGCGGGACAATAATCCGGACGCTTATAAGAAATCCCACTATAACCTCAGACGAACCACAAAACAAGCAAAGCGTCAATACAGGATTAAGATTGGATCCTATTACACTGGCTCTGACGCTCGTCAGATGTGGCAGGGCTTGAAAACTAGACAATATCTCTCTCATCATCACTCAATGCCTAGGTTTACCTCCACTGTATCACATCCTACCATACCTTTGTCTGTACATTATACCTTGAAGCTATTTTATCGCCCCCAGAAACCTGCTCCTTTTACTCTCTGTTCCGGACGTCCTAGACAACCAATTCTCATAGCTTTTAGCCGAACCCTTACCCTACTCCTCTGGCGATGTAGAGGTGAATCCAGGCCCTGCAGTGCCTAGCTCCACTCCTATTCCCCAGGCGCTCTCTTTTGATGACTTCTGTAACCGTAATAGCCTTGGTTTCATGCATGTTAACATTAGAAGCCTCCTCCCTAAGTTTGTTTTATTCACTGCTTTAGCACACTCTGCCAACCCGGATGTCCTAGCCGTGTCTGAATCCTGGTTTAGGAAGACTACCAAAAACTCTGAAATCTCCACCCCTAACTACAACATTTTCAGACAAGATAGAACGGCTAAAGGGGGCGGTGTTGCAATCTACTGCAGAGATAGCCTGCAGAGTTCTGTGCTACTATCCAGGTCTGTACCCAAACAATTTGAACTTCTACTTTTAAAAATCCACCTCTCTAAAAACAAGTCTCTCACCGTTGCCGCCTGCTATAGACCACCCTCTGCCCCCAGCTGTGCTCTGGACACCATATGTGAACTGATTTCCCCCCATCTATCTTCAGAGCTCGTGCTGCTAGGTGACTTAAACTGGGACATGCTTAACACCCCAGCCATCCTACAATCTAAACTTCATGCCCTCAATCTCACACAAATTATCAATGAACCTACCAGGTACCACCGCAAAGCCGTAAGCACGGGCACCCTCATAGATATCATCCTAACCAACTTGCCCTCTAAATACACCTCTGCTGTTTTCACCCAAACTCTCAGTGATCACTGCCTCATTGCCTGCATCCGTAATGGGTCAGCGGTCAAACGACCTCCACTCATCAGTGTCAAACGCTCCATGAAACACTTCAGGAAGCAGGCCTTTCTAATCGACCTGGCCCGGGTATCCTGGAATGATATTGACCTCATCGCTTCAGTAGAGGATGCCTGGTTATTTAACCTGTTAGGGCTAGGGGGCAGTATTTACACGGCCGGATAAAAAACGTACCCGATTTAATCTGGTTATTACTACTGCCCAGAAACTAGAATATGCATATAATTATTGGCTTTGGATAGAAAACACCCTAAAGTTTCTAAAACTGTGTCTGTGAGTATAACATAACTCATATGGCAGGCAAAAACCTGAGAAGATTCCTTACAGGAAGTGGCCTGTCTGACAAGTTCTTGTTCTTCTTGACTCTCTTTATTGAAAACTGAGGATCTTTGCTGTAACGTGACACTTCCTACGGCTCCCATAGGCTCTCAGAACCCGGGAAAAAGCTGAATGATGTAATTCCAGCCCCTGGCTGAAAAACATTAGCGCCTTTGGTAAGTGGTCGATCAGAGGACAATCAGACTGAGGCGCGTGCACGAGGCGACACCATGTTTTTATTTTCTCTCTCTTTGAACGTAAACACGCTTTCCCGGTCGGAATATTATCGCTTTTTTATGAGAAAAATGGCATAAAAATTGATTTTAAACAGCGGTTGACATGCTTCGAAGTACAGTAATGGAATATTTCGACGCGAAACGCGTCGTGCACGTCACCCTTCTTTACACTTCGGATAGTGTCTTGAACGCACGAACAAAACAGAGGATATTTGAACATAACTGTGGATTATTTTGAACCAAACCAACATTTGTTATTGAAGTAGAAGTCCTGGGAGTGCATTCTGACGAAGACAACAAAGTTAATCAAACTTTTGTAAGAGTAAATCTGATTTTGGTGAAGGCTAAACTTGCTGGGTGTCTAAATAGCTAGCCCGTGATGGCTGGGCTATGTACTTAGAATATTGCAAAATGTGCTTTCACCAAAAAGCTATTTTAAAATCGGACATATCGAGTGCATAGAGGAGTTCTGTATCTATAATTCTTAAAATAATTGTTATGCTTTTTGTGAACGTTTATCGTGAGTAATTTAGTAAATTGTTAGTAAATTCTCCGGAAGTTTGCGGGGTATGCTAGTTCTGAACGTCACATGCTAATGTAAAAAGCTGGGTTTTGATATAAATATGAACTTGATTGAACAAAACATGCATGTATTGTATAACATAATGTCCTAGGGTTGTCATCTGATGAAGTTCATCAAAGGTTAGTGCTGCATTTAGCTGTGGTTTGGGTTTTTGTGACATTATATGCTAGCTTGAAAAATGGGTGTCTGATTATTTCTGGCTGGGTACTCTGCTGACATAATCTAATGTTTTACTTTCTTTGTAAAGCCTTTTTGAAATCGGACAGTGTGGTTAGATTAACGAGAGTCTTGTCTTTAAAATGCTGTAAAATAGTCATATGTTTGAGAAATTGAAGTAATAGTATTTCTAAGGTATTTGAAAATCGCGCCACGGGATTCAACTGGCTGTTGCGTAGGTGGGACGAATTCGTCCCGCCTAGCCCAGAGAGGTTAAACTTGTCTTTGCAGCTTCCAATGAATTCCAAACCCAAACATTGAAAAAAAAATAGGAACATTTTTCCTCCAAATTTTTCTAATAATGTGCAAGCTACCAAAGGAGGTGGTCACCACTCCTCCGCTAATTAGTGAACCTCAACCCATAAAAGGATCGATCTCTGACCTCAGCAGGGATACCAACCCTAATTATGACATTAGCGAAAACACAGCCCGAAATTGAAAACGCTCTCCAAAATCAACCATCAAACACAGACTTTGTGACGGTTCTCTCCACTTTAGCACTTATGTATCGCCATCAAAGGTTTGGCATCGATCCAATACCACAGTGCACAGCTGAAGCACGTGCAAGACATGGCAAACATGAGGGCAAAGGTGGAGAGAACTGAGCAACTATTGACAAAAGCAGGAAATGAAAACATTCTGCTAGTCGAGGAACTGCGTTTGAAATCGGAAGAATTAAAAGTAATTGCAAATACTTATGACGATGAACGAGCACAAACTCTCCAACAAAATCGTCATCTGCAGGAACAACTCGATTTAGCCAAAACTAAATACGATGTAGTCCACTCCAAACTAGATAAATCTGTCGAGTTATCTATAAACAGGAGCGCACAATTTGATAACATGCAGGCAGTTTTGTTGAACGTTACTCAAGGTAACAATGTTCTACTCCAAATTCTGCAGACCAAAGATGATCAGTTGATGAACACAATGACAAAGTTGGATGACAAATCAGCAGAACTTGTTGAAGTCGCTGACCAAATGAATGATGAGAGAACTCAGGTGATGAGGATGGAAATATTGATTTCTAAGCAAGCAGAGGAAATCTCATCACTGAATCTCTCGCTCCGTACTCGAGACCTCAATCTGTAAACCATGACAGATAAGTTTGAGACCGAAAGGAGCAGAGGTGACACTCACGTGTCCAAAATCGGTACTCTAAGCGCTCAAGTGGACTCTGCAATGCAGCAGAAGACCACCCTTAGGTACCATCTGGAGGAAGTCCAGAATGGTCACGCTCTACAGCGCGACTACCCATCCAAGCAACCGGAGTCCGGTACTCAAAGGAGTGAAGACGATAGGTTTCAGACATTGCCTCCATCATGTGTCCCTCAGTCTTCTCCTCTTGGCCATTCGGCACTGAGTAATATGGAGCCTCTTGGCCAACAAAGGCAAAGCTTGGCTTCTCCTCTTGGCCTGTCGGCCCCAATTTCTCGACAGGATGAAGCCAACCCTCTCCGCCCGCTTGGCGCGGAATACCTTGACAAACTCGTCAAGAATTTCCCCACCTTTGACCCCGTTCCAGGTCAGCCAAACGATACTGAGACGTTCCTAGCTGACATAGAGGACGCGTTGGGTGGCTACCCGAATGCTACGGGTTCTGACAGGGTTTACCTGTTGAAGCGAACGTCAAATAGACACGTGACGAGGTTCATTCGCCTACAACAGCAACACGTGCTAAATGACTACGCTAAACTTGCCACAGCTTTGAAATTAGAATTCAGTGGTTCTGCGACTCGCAAACACGATAGCTCACTGGCTAACACGGTCAAACAAGCTCGGAACGAACACCCACAAGATTTCTACCATAGGCTTCGTTCAGCTTATTTTGGCCTACTCACGGAAACGGGAATGGAAGAGCTGTTACCATTCAAACAAATGTTTCTGTCGAACATGTATCCCACCTTCATTACCTACTTGTGCCCTGCAGCCCACGTTGGCTTGCCTATCTTACAACTCAGAGAGCTTGCAATCATAGCTTTTGAGGCATCAAAAGCTCGCAACACTAAGAGCCCTGACCACTCGGTTTTGAAGTTTGACCAGGAGCACTCACTCCAGTTAGAGGGTGCATTATCAGATATTGGAGCGTCAAGAGATGATGCACAACAACAGTTTCTACCTCGAAACCACGTCGCCTTCAAAACGACTACCGCTACAATCGACCTGTTCGCTACGTTCCTGCACCTAACCCACACAAAGTGTCAGAGCACAAGGGTAACAAAGGGTTGAAGGACGATCAAAACGTAGACCAATGTTCTCCAGAAGTCCCACTACGGGAAGAACTAAAGCGAGAACAATTTGAGAAAAGGGTAAAAGATAAGTCACAAGGACTAGACGGGGAATTACCGGACACCAGGTCCGCAGAAATGAACACCCATAGCAAGGACGTTAAAGTTCAAATTTCTCCCGCTCTCATTCAAGACCCTATCCAGGGCCCGCTTGATCAAGAAACAAGCCCCCGGGCTTTGTCTGTAGACTCTGATACAAAAGTTGTGAAGAAAAAGGTCAAACGCTTCGTTAAAGCCAAGCCCACTCAAAATCGGAAAAGTCAATCTGCTTCCACCTTGAACAGAAAGGGCACATCACGTCGTTGCGAACGACCACTCCACTTTGTGGGGAATATGTCCACTAACCACGAATCTAAACGGCCATACCTGGTGTCATGACGTTGGCCTCTTTTGGTACAGGGAGGACAGTTGACCCCTCCCTTTTGCACACAATCCACCCTCTGTGTAAAGGGTCGTAAAAACTCAAAAATTCCAGGAGAGTCTCTGGCCACATGGCCCATAGAGAGACACAGGAAATTCTTCCAACTCATAGAATTGGAGAGCCAAGCGACATTTTGTGTTCTGGAGAAGGTATGGAAGATTGGTGAAGAATCCAGCTACGAACTGATCCGCTTGGTACCATTTTGTGATACTCAGAAGAGACAATATAGCCATATTACCATAAAACTGTTCATATAATAGACTCAGTTTAAGACTTGCATCATATGGGTCTATGGAATGTATTAATAAGGATAAAGCTTTTGTAAGACATTGAGATGCTATGTACTGATGTAATGTGATAGAATTGTATTTCTGTAACCAAATCTAACTCAGTCATAGGCACGCCCCCAGGGACCCATACAGGACCAGGCGTCATTTGACAAGCTGTTCTATGGGCACTATAAAACACCCCCGTATTCACATTTCCTCAGACCAGGCCTACACTCCGTTGGCTAATAGGTTTTACCTTCCAATTCCTCTACTGAAAGTGAACCATACCACGTGGTTAACTTTTAGACTATCGATACTGACAGAATAAGAACAAGTCTTTGATATTACTTATTAGTCTGCAGCTAAGTAAATTATATCATTGAACGCGAAGACCATTCGATGACGACATTAATGAATGTCGCTCTGAAAGATCCATTCTAACCGAGAGAGAGAGAGAACGCGGACAAAACTTCCCAACAGAACCGAACTCTCCAACAAGAATCAGAACGACACACTGAGCGTAAATATATATTGATTGCAATTGTTCCCGAATGAGTGAGCCTTCAATTGTCAATTGTTAATATTAATGAACCCTGTGTAACTTCTCAGCCGACCTTTTATGATCCATTGTTCAACAGGCCGACCTGCCTGTTTAGCCAGTAGGGCACATTCCGATACCAATCCTTTGTGACGATAATTACTGTTTGTATGTTTTTCTGTTAATTACTTAGTGTAGTAAATAAATGATTTTAAGACAATTGATGTATGGATGATTTTAGTAAAGACTGGGTTCATGCAGATACAACAATTTACGACGTTTTGGAATGAGACTGGACTAGAGGTAAATACACCATTTAAACTAGAAGATAATCGACCTATACTATAATAGAATATAATATTATAGTACAGGAAAGTTATATTAGGAAAATTATAGCTTTGTAATCTGAATATTCTCCTTGGTGCCCCGATCTCCTAGTTAATTACAATTAAACGATTAATCAGTTTAATCGCGTGATAATAATTACAGGGAGCTAATTGATAAACATATCTTCCGTTTAATGGTAACCCAAAGACACGACACTGGAAACAGTCCTGGAGGACTGCTTAACTTGTCATGCGCTAATTGATTCGGGTGCGACAATATCACTTATCTCTCAAACATTGTTTGATGATCTCAAAAGGGCTTTGAAGCTAACTAAACGTTGGTTAAAAGTGGAACGATGCGAAACTACACTTCGAGGGGTCACTCAGACTACCTCGCCTCTCACGTTGAGAGTCATGCTGAAACTACACTTCAAGAACGTATCGCTCGTTCACCCTGTGTATGTTACCAGCCTCGAAACTGTACCCCTGCTACTTGGAGCAGACTTGATGGATCGATTACTCCCATTGATGGATTGGAAAACCAACCAAGTATGGTCACAGGCCACAGTGCCTTCTCCACTGACCAAACTGTCTTCCCCTAACGGTAGCTGCAACGCAGTCATTCACGAGGGGTATCTGTCGAAAGCACCCCTTGGGAAAAAGACGTTTAGAAACCTCTTGGTGCAGAATCCGATCCAAGGAGATATTACGATATCTCGACACATTCCATCAGCCAATCTGATTGACCATTCTTTTCATGATTTCGAGCCAGCTGTCTCTGTGAATGAGCAACTTCCCTCCTCCTTGCAGTCGTGCAATACGGTAGTTGAGATGAACTTCTCTTGCTCTTCGGACACTTCCGCAAGCACTGCGGCCGTCTCAGCAAGAAAAACATTGATGCGCAGAGTACACTCTGCTTCCGATGATACACCGTCTGCTTTGTTGGGGACTGTCACCCCTTACAATGACACTAATGGCGTCAGTCCAGCAACTGACCCGATGACTCCCACTGGTGAAACACTTTGCGATATCACAGACCGATATCCTCGTCTCAGTTTGCAGATACTGAAGAGGTTGCCACACGCGGACGCGGTGGTGACTGACAGACCTCGACAGCCACTGAGGGTGTTGACGCACAAACACCAGGAGATTTGGTTGAAAGGTTACAGCCATTCTCATAATGACGCGGCCACTGACAACTCGTACATAGGGTCCGAGCTTTTCGTTTGCGCCTCGGACACCAACACCACCCGCTGGTGGGGGGGGGGGGTCCCGAGACACAAAGGGGGGGAATAGTAGCCCAGACCCATGATGAGCCTCATCGAGGCCGGTGGGGGGGTCGAGACTACAGACAACACCGTACGAGGCCACCAGAGCATAAATCAAATCTATTTGTAAACTCCCCTATGAGAACAGTGAGGAGCAGACAGGCCCCGAGACGGGGATTATCTTAGAACACATCTAAGATAGTACTGAGGTGTACCACACTGGTCGTAATGGAAGTCCAATGGACTTGTCCACCTCCAAAACAAATGGCAACAATAATCATTCCTTGCCATGTGTAGGTTCAACTACAATACAACTAGTAATATGCTCCAATCATGTGTTCCGGTAGATAATATTTCAGAATAAATCGGTAGGACAACTGGACCCCTTGAATACCAGTACCAATACCACAGTCAGTCCAGCAACACTGAGTAAGAGGATTAGTAACCTCACAAGTTAAATTGCTATTGATAATAGCGACATAGGAGTCACTCAGAGTGCAACACGGGGAAGGGAATCTCCATTGCACTCTTCCAATGGTTAACACATGCCACTAATAAATAGAACACTCCGTTCAGGAGAAAAGTTATTAGAAGTCACGAACCATGATCACACCACGTACGACTGGTCTAATACTTAGAGTACTTCCGTCGTGAGGTTAGCTCCTCCGTGGATAACATAGCTATGAAATAGACTTCATACCTACCGCCACTACAATAGTGGAAGACACCGTGACTTGTAGAAAACTACTACAGACTCCATTGACACCAATTCTGACTGACCTCCAGGCATTGACCTGAAAATTACCTGACTACGTCAGACTCATTCTGAACAAGTTGTAATCTGCCAGGATACTTGGTTTTCTTCCCTTGACATGCGCGATTGTGTAAGCATAAACACACATGCACAACGGAACATCCAATTAGGATTTATGCTAGGATCACTTAAGGGTCCAAGCAAAATACCAGCCTCAGTAAAGTTGAACATTTACTTCTAGGCCTTTGACTCTACAGCACTCACCAGTTTTCTAACCAGAAGTCCATAGGTCATCCCTGTAGACTGCCCAAAACTAGTGCCTTACAGCTGTAGAATTATCATATAGTTGTCAACTTAGGATAGTACCCTAAGCGCCACCCCGCAAATTAGGAAAGCCCTAAATATGACATTAGACAATGCCATGATAAGGTCATTTTGCCAAGACCATGGACGTAGATAGAATACAGTCCAATTAGATGATTAAGGTGGCATAACTATTTTTTGTTTTGTTTATGTTTTCATTCATTTTGTTTCATTTTCTTCGGCACATAGAAAGTGATAAAGCCATAAACAACTCCCCCATACAACCATCAGTTAGTGCCACAACGCCGCTCATTTGGGAGAAAATGTAATGATATATTTCATGAGTGTTTTTGCGTTGTTAACATCTGCCTAAGTTACTGCCCAGATATTCCAGTCTGGACGACCAGACGATGGGTCCGGAACTGCGATCCCAATCCGGACATCCGCTGCCGAGCCATGGAACGGACTTCTTCATTTGCAGAGACCCTACCCGGGTCGACCACCAGAGGGGGGACTGCAATAGCAACCACCAACTGGACATCTGCTGCCCAGCCTTGGAGCGGACTTCTTCATTTGCAGACACCCTACCCGGGTCGACCGCCAGATGGGGACCACAACGATGATCCACAACCAGGACAGCCCACGTTCATTTTTATGTTGGTTTACAACATGCAGGTTAATCGCAAGATTGAACCCAACATGGGGGGACTGTCATGACATTGGCCTGTGGGTAAGGTTTATGACCCCTCCATAAATACCTTTCTCCCTTCCCCTCTCTTTCTGACCCTACTGAAGGACTTGAATAGCCTGTGTTAAATATAGAGAGTCTGGGAACATCAAACAAATGGGGAAAAGGAACCATATTTTGGTAATAAAACCAGTTGGAAATATGCTTGGGAACGTAATGAGTATGGATGTCAGTTCGGTTGTCATCTGAGAAATTATGACTGATGACAGGATGACATAAACTGTACCTGAGAAAGTATACACACTCTAGTTATCAGAGTAACATGGATTTGTTATGCAATTGAAATGTTTGATATTGAAATTGTTTGTTAGGAGATTAACCTGTTAGGGCTAGGGGGCAGTATTTACACCGCCGGATAAAAAACGTACCCGATTTAATCTGGTTACCACTCCTACCCAGTAACTAGAATATGCATATACTTATTACATATGGATAGAAAACACCCTAAAGTTTCTAAAACTGTTTGAATGGTGTCTGTGAGTATAACAGAACTCAAATGGCAGGTCAAAACCTGAGAGATTCCTTTACAGGAAGTGGCCTGTCTGACCATTTCTGGAACTTCTTTGCCATCTCTATCTTTTACTAAGGATCTCTGCTCTAACGTGACACTTCCTACGTCGTCCATCGGCGCTCAGAGCCCGGGAAAAACCTGAATGTCGTCATCCCAGCCCCAGGCTGAAACACATTATCGCCTTTCTCAAGTGGCCGATCAAGGGACTCTGGGCTTAGGCGCGTGACCTGGCTGCCCCCGTCTTTGTGATTTTTTCCTCTGTTTGCCGAAAAGGAGATTCGTCCCACCTACGTAACAGCCAGTTGAAGCCTGTGGCGCGATTTTCAAATACCTTTAAAAATCCTATTACTTCAATTTCTCAAACATATGACTATTTTACAGCTATTTAAAGACAAGACTCTCGTTAATCTAACCACACTGTCCGATTTCAAAAAGGCTTTACAACGAAAGCAAAACATTAGATTATGTCAGCAGAGTACCAAGCCAGAAATAATCAGACACCCATTTTTCAAGCTAGCATATAATGTCACAAAAACCCAGAAGACAGCTAAATGCAGCACTAACCTTTGATGATCTTCATCAGATGACACACCTAGGACATTATGTTATACAATACATGCATGTTTTGTTCAATCAAGTTCATATTTATATCAAAAAACTGCTTTTTACATTAGCATGTACATTCAGAACTAGCAAACTTCCGGCGAATTTACTAACAATTTACTAAATTACTCACGATAAACGTTCACAAAAAGCATAACAATTATTTTAAGAATTATAGATACATTACTCCTCTATGCACTCGATATGTCCGATTTTAATATAGCTTTTCGGTGAAAGCACATTTTGCAATATTCTAAGTATTTAGCCCGGCATCACAGGGCTAGCTATTTAGACACCCAGCAGGTTTAGCACTCACCAATATCAGATTTACTATAAGAAAAATGGTCTTACCTTTCCTGTTCTTCGTCAGAATGCACTCCCAGGACTTCTACTTCAATAACAAATGTAGGTTTGGTCCAAAATAATCCATAGTTATGTTCCAACAGCGACGTTTTGTTCGTGCGTCCCAGACACTATCCCGATGGTAAATAACGGTCGTGCGCACGGCGCATTTCGTGACAAAAGATTTCTAAATATTTCATTACCGTACTTCGAAGCATGTCAACCGCTGTTTAACATCAATTTTTATGCCTTTTTTCTCGTAAAAAAGCGATAATATTCCGACCGGGAATCTGCAATTAGATAAACAGCCGAAGGAAAATATATCACTGGGTCGAATCGGGCACGCGCCTAATTCTATTGTCCTCTGATGGGCCACTTGGAAAAGGCGATAATGTGTTTCAGCCTGAGGCTGCTTCGTCATCGTTCAGGTTTTTCCCGGGCTCTGAGAGCCTATTGGAGCCGTGGGAAATGTCACGTTACAGCTAAGATCCTGACTCTTCAATAAACAGAAGCAAGAACAACAACACCTTGTCAGACAGGCCACTTCCTGCATGAAACCTTCTCAGATTTTTGCCTGCCAAATGAGTTCTGTTATACTCACAGACACCATTCAAACAGTTTTAGAAACTTTAGGGTGTTTTCTATCCATATGTAATAAGTATATGCATATTCTAGTTACTGGGTAGGAGTGGTAACCAGATTAAATTGGGTACATTTTTTATCCGGACGTGAAAATACTGCCCCCTATCCCAAACAGGTTAAGTCTTCCCGCTCTTTCATTCAAGCCCAACCCCCTTTCCTTTGTGTAACCAGCCATCATACAGGTTCCGTCCACCAGGACGTTTTCTGTATGACATCATTTTATTCTGTGTATATGTAATTCTGTGTGATTAGTTTAGGTATTTAGTAATTAAACCCAATTTGGTATTGCTGATTCAACTTGTTAGCCAGGGTTCGTGAAGATAGCCAGGAATGTACAACTTTCATTATGAGACTGAAAATAAGATAAGGGTTAATATTGACTGCTATCGATGTAAAGTATTACTAAGTATTTTAAGAGTTTATTCGGAAGATAACGGCTCTATAAACGTTATTCCGTGGTGCCCCGACTTTCTAGTTAATTACATTTACATGATTAGCTTAATCAGTTAATATTAATTAGAGAAAGAATTTTATAGGTTAGCATGTCATATCACTTAATCCGGCATAGCCAAAGACACGACACCCCGTGATATGCAACTTTTCAGGGAAGTTAGAAACCAATATACACAGGCAGTTAGAAAAGCAGAGGCTAGCTTTTTCAAGCAGAAATTTACTTCCTGCAACACAAACTCAAAAAAGTTCTGGGACACTGTAAAGTCCTTGCAGAATAAGAGCACCTCCTCCCAGCTGCCCACTGCACTGAGGATAGGAAACTCTGTCACCACCGATAAATCCACTATAATTGAGAATTTTAATAAGCATTTTTCTACGGCTGGCTATGCTTTCCACCTGGCTACCCCTACCCCAGTCAACAGCACTGCACCCCCCACAGCAACTCGCCCAAGCCTTCCCCATTTCTCCTTCTCCCAAATCCAGTCAGCTGATGTTCTGAAAGAGCTGCAAAATCTGGACCCTACAAATCAGCCGGGCTAGACAATCTGGACCCTTTCTTTCTAAAAATTATCTGCCGAAATTGTTGCAACCCCTATTACTAGCCTGTTCAACCTCTCTTTCATGTCGTCTGAGATTCCCAAAGATTGGAAAGCAGCTGCGGTCATCCCCCTCTTCAAAGGGGGGGACACTCTTGACCCAAACTGCTACAGATCTATATCTATCCTACCCTGCGTTTCTAAAGTCTTCGAAAGCCAAATCAACAAACAGATTACCGACCATTTCAAATCCCACCGCACCTTCTCCGCTATGCAATCTGGTTTCAGAGCTGGTCATGGGTGCACCTCAGCCACGCTCATGGTCCTAAACGATATCTGATCCGCCATCGATATGAAACAATACTGTGCAGCTGTATTCATTGACCTGGCCAAGGCTTTCGACTCTGTCAATCACCACATCCTCATCGGCAGACTCAATAGCCTTGGTTTCTCAAATGATTGCCTCGCCTGGTTCACCAACTACTTCCCTGATAGAGTTCAATGTGTCAAAATCGGAGGGCCTGTTGTCCGGGCCTCTGGCAGTCTCTATGGGGGTGCCACAGGGTTCAATTCTTGGGCCGACTCTCTGTATACATCAATGATGTATGATCTTGCAGCTGGTGAGTCTCTGATCCACCTCTACGCAGACGACACCATTCTGTATACTTCTGGCCCTTCTTTGGCCCTGTGTTAACTACCCTCCAGACAAGCTTCAATGCATACAACTCTCCTTCCGTGGCCTCCAACTGCTCTTAAATACAAGTAAAACTAAATGCATGCTCTTCAACCGATCGCTGCCTGCACCTGCCCGCCCGTCCAGCATCACTACTCTGGACGGTTCTGACTTAGAATATGTGGACAACTACAGACTCACATCAAACATCTCCAATCCAAAGTTAAATCTATAATTGGCTTCCTATTTCGCAACAAAGCATCCTTCATTCATGCTGCCAATCCTTGACTTCGGTGACGTAATTTACAAAATAGCCTCCAATACCCTACTCATTGGATGTAGTCTATCACAGTGCCATCTGTTTTGTCACCAAAGCCCCATATACTACCCACCACTATGACCTGTACGCTTTCGTTGGCTGGCCCTCGCTTCATACTCGTCGCCAAACCCACTGGCTCCAGGTCATCTACAAGACCCTGCTAGGTAAAGTTCCCCCTTATCTCAGCTCACTTGTCACCATAGCAGCACCCACCTGTAGCACGCGCTCCAGCAGGTATATCTCTCTGGTCACCCCCAAAGCCAGTTCCTCCTTTGGCCGTCTCTCCTTCCAGTTCTCCGCTGCCAATGACTGGAACGAACTACAAAAATCTCTAAAACTGGAAACACTTGTCTCCCTCACTAACTTTAAGCACCAGCTGTCAGAGCAGCTCACAGATCACTGCACCTGTACATAGCTCGTCTATAATTTAGCCCAAACAACTACCTCTTCCACTATTGTATTTATTTATTTATTTATTTTGCTCCTTTGCACAACATTATTTCTATTTCTACTTTGCACTTTCTTCCACTACAAATCTACCATTCCAGTGTTTTACTTGCTATATTGTATTTACTTTGCCACCATGGCCTTTTTTGCCTTCACCTCCCTTATCTCACCTCATTTGCTCACATTGTATATAGACTTATTTTTCTACTGTATTATTGACTGTATGTTTGTATTACTCCATGTGTAACTCGGTGTTGTTGTATGTGTCAAACTGCTTTGCTTTATCTTGGCCAGGTCGCAATTGTAAATGAGAACTTGTTCTCAACTTGCCTACCTGGTTAAATAATGGTGAAATAAATAAAAAAGAAAGGTGAAATAAATAAAATAAAATTCATTGGGGAGACTCTCTCCATGCAGACACACTTACAGATTTTGGTTGTGGCATTTTTGTGGCCGGTTGTTTACTTTGGCACCTTTCAACACCCCTCCTTATCACATTTATGCACGCAAACACTCACTTACACTACTGATTACTGACTACACACACCATTGTTAATTTAGTTTACTTCAGTTAATAAATATATTTTGTTATTCCTTATCTCCACGTTGTCTCCTTTTTTGTTACGAACTTCGAGCCGGTTCGTGAGATGTGCACACAGAGTAGATGTTGAATTTTCTAAAATGTCTATCATTACAGTTTGGTGATAGTGGAAGGACAAAAGGAGATGGCAAAATATGATTTTCAGAGGTAATTTACAAATACTATACACACCCCAACTCCTTTTGTGGACAACATTCCTTCATGCCAGCTGTGTGGTGGCAGTTCTAAGACTCAATGTAGGGGGCTTAGGGATGAAAGAACAAAAACCATATAGTGACTATCAGGTATGTTACAGAAAATACACTGTTCACAAGTCAAAGCATCTACAGCCACAGTTGCATTATCTAACGTTAATGTTGGCTAACCTATCAGACTTATCAAACGCTGATACTTACATTATGGTCAGCACTTGCAAGATCCACTGTCAATAATGGTACAGCATCCGTCTTCAGGATTAGCTTCCTGGCAAGACCTATCGTATGTTCTCCCCAACTGATAAAGCAATTTCACTCAAAATGTACACTGCACATGCGTGACCATATTGTAATTTTCTGTGCAGCCTTTCCACCCAAAATGCAAAGCAGCCACTGCTGTCGGATGTCTTCATTATTCGGGAAATAGTGTAAGTAGCTTTCTAGCTAACAGTCAAACCCCAGATGAAACGTTACCAGTATCTTTGGTCGTACGTTCTGCTTGAGCTTTACGGTTTATAAACAAAGCCAAAGCAAGGCAAAGGTGCACATGTGATAACGGTTTTAAAGCGGTACATATTTTAATTAATTAAGATGATAAGAGGCTGCCATTGGTGTATTACATTTCTGTCTTTATTGCATAAAGCTGGAAGTAAATCCATGGTATTGCCTGCCTCCTGAATCCAATTGTTTGACATGGGGGGAGGGGACCAGTAACTTTATGATCAAACTTGATCAATGTACCAGTTAGTCATTTTTCATTTTTGGGTCACCCTACTTTAAACTGGTTTCAGCCAAATATCATCCAATTTATTGAAAAGTCCGTTAACATCGAGCAATAACAGAGAGAAGCCCTCAAAGCCAAATCAAACCATCAGTGTACAGTGCCCTCTCGTAGTGAAAACAGAGCAGCGAGGAGAGAGGCGAGTAGTACGAGTACATGTTATCTTTAAATGAGGTTTGAAGAGGGGGCAGCTTAGTTAGAAAACACTTCTCGTTGTCTCTTATTTTGAACCATTTGGAGCCCTTTGAGCTGAGCTTTAATTTTTTTGGGGTAAATTATTGTTAATAAAGCACTTTGTCTCTTGAAATAGAATCGAGTTTAATATGTTTTGCTCGGTCCCTCTCATCCGAGGCTGGCTGATATGGTTTGGAAGCAACCTTGGTGCGATTGAGGTTTATTTACAAATATGCACTTACTGACTTTGCATAAAGTGCAAAAGCATGCTGATAAATGGTGTCTTTGGAATATTCTCAGTTAAAATACTATTTATTGTATTTCAATTACTTTCGCATACATTTCGAAGTGAGTATTTGAATGTTTTGTCTTTGAAAATACAAGTAGTTGAATAATGGAATGTATTTGGAAATACACTTGTAAAATATTGGCATGTATTTGAAAATAAATATTTAAAATACAAACGCTTAAATACAAAAGTATTTGAACCCAGGTCTGACATTGAATCAATTCCCATTCAAGTTTTGTGTTGCACCACTACACTGGTGCCCTGTATGAGGATGTCTATGTCACAAATGACACCCTATTCCCTATATAGTGCACTTCAGTGTACCATTTGGGAAACACACAATTATTCTTTAATTCTCCTCACATGGCTCACCAAATGTAGTAAAACCACAACCAAGATAAAAGACAAGATGAAACCGCCTGAATGGCCGACTCCCACATGCATCATCTTTTACCAGGACATGTTTATTTACAGATGATAAAATGACAGGAGGTTTGTTACAGGGTGTTCCACAGGTTACGGCCACGTCGACAGTTTCCACCACCTGCGTAAGCACACTCAGTTTGGGAGTCCAGAGGGGGACAAGAGGGGGGACACAATCCACGGAGCTAGAAACACAGCAGTACTCTCTATGGAGACAGACTGAGACGGAGTCCGAGGGGGAGAGATTTGGGAGAAGGGAACGGGGGAAAAGACTCATATTCAGATATAAAATAACATGTACAAATCTCATGGCCATCAGGCACTGTGCTCCCTATTTACAGTTGTCTTAACAGGCTACAGAGCAACTCCAAGATTGCAGGTAAAGTTTACACATCGTGCTTTGGGGGAGAAAACAAAGCCAGTTTTATGGGGTAAAACCAATGGAGCAAAGAGGGGTAGAGGGGATTCTCAGACACACATGCAGAGCGCTCCAACAAGAGAATTGATGACAGCGATATACATGATAATCCATTTTTAAATTCAGTGTAAGACACACACAGCACACACACGCAGCACACATGGACTTATACTTACATGTACAGGCACGTACACACCCGCGGTATCACACACATTTCAGTGCTCAAATACTGTATGCTGCCTGTGCTAAAACCCTAGTTACCCTAGCAGAGCTAACTGTCAGAGTCCACCTAGCTCTCAAGCAGTGGCAAATACTAAATTATCCAGCATTCACAGCACCACCGTATAATTAACGACAGGGTCATTACAAACTAATGGGCAGCACGACGGTGTCCATCACGTCGACTCTGCAAGGAATAGTCCAGTCTCCAAAGATCATGTGCGCCGCTCCCTCGGCTAATGGCAAACAAGCTTCCCATTACATTTTTATTGAATGGTTTACACTGTTGCCACTGCAGCAAGGGACCAGGGGGACAATGGGCCGTGGGAAAACCAAGGCATGCTATTATCCTTATTACAGCCTCCATTGAAATGCTGTGAAGTGGCCTAAGGGCCCATTGTGTGTGTGTTTTCTTGAGGGTAAAGTGATGAATAGTAAAGACCACTGTCATGTCATCACTGAACTGTCGGACCAGAACTAAAATAAGCGTTTTTTCAGCTGGAGAGCGTTCACACAAGAAAGCCTGTTTTTGCTTTTGAAAAAAGACTCGTCTTTTCGGGGTCTATTTACATGAGAGCTTTGTAAAATATCTTTTTTTTCTTTATCTATTTACATGACAAGATTGGATAGAGAAAATGAACAGAAAAGTTATTGGTTTTTGATCATTAATATTGGCATTAAACTAAAATCAGCTATAATGTAAGTGTATCTAAATAGCATGACTGAGATACTGTATGCCCGTGTGTTGGATTCTAGTCTTTAGCAGTTGAGAACAGAACAATTAGACATTCATTGGTTTTCACCTTTAGCCAATGGTGGCCAATGGTGGCACAACTTTCAAATGAAACAAACAATATCGGGCATGACCGTCTTTTCCTTTTTATAGACTACTTTTTTTCCCCAATAACTACTCACAGAACTGTATGACAACCATATTATTTTCACAATTCAATTTCATGTCAACATCAATAGTCTTTTTTCTTGTCTTTCAGAAAAAAGAAAAAAAAAATGTTTTACTGCAAAAAATGAATTGAAATAACATTCAATGTAAAGCAGAGTAACCATGAAATAACACAAAATGGTCTCTGTTGTTTATTGTTGTGTGAGATAACAAGCGCTGTAGCCTGGTTACGGATACACCATGAAGACGTTAACATATACACAGGAAACATTACCTATAACTCTAAGGGCTCGGTACAGATGAATTCTCTGCCAAAAACAGTAGTACTCTATTTTTGACATTATTGGTCATGGCATCACATCAAAACCAGTGCTAAAACACAGCCTTGCACAATCCCCTACAATGAAGTCAGCTCATTGGTCAACAGTGGCAGGTGTAACTATGTTCATATTCTGTTCAAAATATTTAAAATTTCCTGACCACACAGACCATGTGTACTGACCATGTAGTCCTCCCAGATGTAACCACCTAGAACCATAATGGATCTTGGGGGATTCTTTCCGACTGGCTAACAAATAGCTGTTATCATCAGAGATTCTTTTCCTGTCATGCTGTCACCTTATGGAAATACATGATACACTAGTAAAATAATGGAGACAGACGGTCTGCATAGTTAACGCAAACGATTTTGATCAAATATGCTGAATATATTTACACAAAAATGGCTCTCACACTTATAACAGCAGACACACACTTCAGTGGAAGCTCTCATTCAGACACACCAAGACGAGTATCACTACAATGTGCAAAGGTACCTTTAGAGTACCTGTTCATTTTTTCATCTTTTTAAAAAGAAAAACCAAACAAAATGGTGGCATAACCAATGAGCAAACTCAACATTCTCTGAGCCGGAAGCTCAAAGAGGAGCGGGCATACTCAGGCATACAGGGGCGAATGTAGCGTAGTACACAAGCATTAGACAGGACAGTCCAGACATCACATCTTAGACCAGAGCCGCAATAGAATACAGACAAGACTGCTGCAGTGAGGGTAGGGTAGCTTACTCTGTAAATGCTACTGTAGGAGATCTTTTTACCAGGCACAGCAGACTTGAGTGGGAGTTGATAGTGGCGATACTTATCTGCGACAGAGAGCTTTAGTGTGTATGTGCATATGTGTTCATGTGTTTATGCATGTGTGTAGGAGTGGGTGTGTTTTCGCAAATGGGGATTGAATAAGAGGGGGAAGGAAAATAAATAAAAGCAACGGATAAGCAACGGCAAAGGCGTAAAAACCAACAACAAAACCAAAGTCAGAGGAAAAAAAAAACAATATTACAATCACTGATCAACACGAAGTGTCCTCGACTGGAGCCATCTTGGATAGAAACAACATAATTGATTAGTCACATATAAACACTTGTTGTTGGGGTCTTCCTCTCTCTTTCTCTCTGGCTTGCTCTCTCTTATTTGTATTTACACACACTTTTCTTTTTCTCTGGGCCCTTACGGACATATATTTTTTTATGTGTTGTGTTTTTTTCTGTGTTTTGATCTCAGGGTAAGATGCTCCGAAATGTTCTCGTTTGCAGCGAGGGGCGAAAGGGCACACACGTTTTATGCTTTACTGTCGTCCTGCTTTGTGTGGATGCTGTTGTCGCTGTGCACTTTGATCTCGATCATGTCGGACTTGAGCGTCTCCTTCCCGTTCTCCTCCTTCAGTGGTAGCTTCCTGTGGGAGAGATAAAGAAGACAGACACGTCTGAGTGAGAGACCTCAGATGAAAGGGTTAATTATAACTACATATTTCACCCAACCCACGTCGCACTCATGACCATGGCTGTTCATTGTTAATTACGGTAACAGTACAGAGAAGACACTCATAAACAATCAATACATAGAAATGTGGAATGTGAAAGGACTTTATCACCCTGTGAAACGTATACATTTTGATATGACATTTAGCTAAATCATTTACATACACACATACAGAGCATGCATCCTTATTGGCAAACTATAAGAGGTGGGATGAGTGGTAGTTTCCATGGCAGCATAGAGTGAGCACGATGGAGAATGATGCATCCATAACATAAGGAGCGGTTCCCTACTGCTACTCAATGCATGTAATACAGTCAAAGTTAGCACTACCTGACTGATTGTCTAATTAATACATTTACTTGATCAATATATTAATATGGTAATTTATAATGTCAACAGTTTCAACAGCCCTCAAATCACTTACTGAACATACAGTACTGTTCAAAAGTGTTTTGTCAGTTAGAAATGTCCTTGTTTTTGAAAGAATAGCATATTTGTTTGTCCATTAAAATAACATCAAATTGATCAGAAATACAGTGTAGACATTGTTAATGTTGTAAATGACTATTGTAGCTGGAAACGGCTGATTTTTAATGGAATATCTACATAGGCATACAGAGGCCCATTATCAGCAACCATCACTCCTGTGTTCCAATGGCATGTTGTGTTAGCTAATCCAAGTTTATTATTTTAAAAGGCTAATTGTTGTTTCTGTGTTCTTTTGCCCATCTTAATCTTACATTTTTATTGGCCAGTCTGAGATATGGCTTTCTCTTTGCAGCTCTGCCTAGAAGGCCAGCATCCGTAGTCGCCTCTTCACTGTTGCCATTGAGACTGGTGTTTTGCGGATACTATTTAATGAAGCTGCAAGTTGAGGACTTGTGAGGCGTCTGTTTCTCAAACTAGACACTCTAATGTACTTGTCCACTTGCTCAGTTGTGCACCGGGGCCTCCCACTCCTCTTTCTGTTCTGGTAGGTCAGCTTGCACTGTTCTGTGAGGGGAGTAGTACACAGCGTTGTACGAAATCTTCAGTTTCTTGGCAATTTCTCGCATGGAATTTCTCAGAACAAGAGTAGACTGACGAGTTTCAGAAGAAAGTTCTTTGTTTCTAGCCATTTTGAGCCTGAAATCGAACCCACAAATGCTGATGCTCCAGATACTCAACTAGTCTGAAGAAGGCCAGTTTAATTGCTTCTTTAATCAGAAACAACAGTTTTCAGCGGTGCTATCATAATTGAAAAACGGGTTTCTAATGATCAATTAGCCTTTTAAAATGATAAACTTGGATTAGCTAACACAACGTGCCATTGGAACACAGGAGTGATGGTTGCTGATAATGGGCCTCTGTATGCCTATGTAGATATTCCATTAATGACTACACTATATTTCTGATCAATTTGATGTTATTTTAATGGACAAAAAATGTGCTTTTCTTCCAAAAACAAGGACATTTCTAAGTGACCCTAAACTTTTGAATGGTAGTGTACATAAGAAATACACAAACAAAAAATTATGTAACTTAAACAATCCTTAATCTATAACATCGGAAATACAACCAAGAACAATCTACACCTGATTCATTTACAATACTCATACAAGCTCAGTCGATTAAAGACAACATTACAACTATCAAATCCAGTAGCGTTCAACGATCCCATCGGCAAGGTACACCCTTGTGTGGAAGAGGCCTGTTATAAAATGGACTAAACCTTGACTTTGGCCCCTGGCTGTTGAACCATATACTGTAGAAGGCTCTTCACTGACTGGATACGGTTGCGGCCTGAATTCACCATACTCTTTCATACTAAAGCACATTTCCACCACTATATGTCCAGTCCACTACTACAACCTATAACCATGTCCATAAATTATATCAGTTTAGTGAGTACAAGGGCAACACCATTAGCCAAGACCTAGAACACACACTAAAACACCAACTCATTATGCTTCTTGTCAACTTCAGCTAAAGTGCCATTTTCTACTAATATGGCTGCATATTTGGGTTAGGGTGGGGTTACATTATGCTGCATTTAGGCGAGGGACGCAAAAAACATCATACCAGTAAGCATTGCTGGACATGAACGCAAGAAAGAGTGGGATGGCAAAAGCAAGCCAGCACGCTCATATGCGCTGCTATGGTGATTTCAGTAAACAATCACTGTAAATCAACATCCGGTAGAAAACAACACTACGGCAAAAGTTGAAATATTTGAACTCTGGGGGCAAGTCCCTTCTACCGTGGCAACTGATGGCATTCACCGCCTGCCTCAATGGCATTTACCGTCGTGCTGTCATTGAAAACAATGACATCCGGATTGCCGTCAACCTCGTACCATCTAAATGCAGCATTAGGGTGGACAGGGCCTTAGAATCCTAGTGGTTCTGGTTCCTTACTCTGGCTCTGTGAGAGGTGTAGTCTCGTTGGGTTCGTGCACTGGGCTCCCATCGTGGTTAGTTATTCTCTCCTCTTCCGTTCTCATCTCAACGATAGGATCCTTGGACCCATCGCCCCTACACACAAACACACACAGGCAGGAGCATGCACATGCGTGCACACACAGTTACACACACACACAAACTTCAGCAAATCCATTTGTTACACAAAGCAGACAGAAGCAGCGAGCGCTTTCCTGTTCTCATCTCTCCTTCTCTTGTATGATATCTCCAGCGGCCATGTCTCCATGCAACCTTGTATACTTAACCCTCACACAGAATGCTGAGGAGATATCTCAGTGTGCCTGCCTGTAATCTAACAGAGCCTCCAAGTGACACCAAAGCACAGTGGGGAAGCCTCTCTCGTTCCCTCGCTTGCTCTTTCCAACGACAATGTTAATCGCGCCAATAAGGCTATCCACACCAGTGCTTTGGGGCTTGCTGACAATCCAAAGGGATTGAATTGGGCTGAGTCGGGGGAACCTGGCTGGCCCTGGGTTCAACCACTTCCTATATCAGGGGTTTGGGGTGTTAAGCACCACAGTATGTCAGTAGTGACTCTGAGGGGGCTGATGTCCTATAATAAGCCTGAAAAATCCATAATGCCAGGCATACACTACTCAAATTTTTTTGCCACAAATTCATCACGTTTTTGCCGTCCCATACAAATTTCCATGATCGTGGTGAAATTTTATGAACTAGGGCTAGGATTAGTACGTTGGGACTCACGAAGTTTGAGCGTGTCAAGGACACACCAATGATGGCTGTTCCGTTCTCCAGACCCCTGTCGGTTGTCTGAGAATTTTCTGACATTTTGGTCGTACATCTTGTAGTATGTGCAGTACTACGATGCGATTGGGCAAGGACTGCTGACAATAGCCAATGAGTACTCAGCATGTGAGACCAACAATGAATGGCGAAGAAGAAAGCAACAGCAACACACACATGGAAGATAGATTGGTGGAGCTGTGGCGAGAACGCAATGCCTTTTCAATGGGCAAGTTCATTTTACATGGCCTGGTGGCCTGGATGAGCGGAGTTCCATTGGTCCTTAAGTGAAATCTCCACCCACCCGGGGCACCAATATTACATCTGCATCCTACCATGATAGAAACCAAAAAGATTATTTCATATTATCATTTTTATTTCATATTAAGTCCATATTCTGCTCCTCTGTCTCTTTTTTAATGTTTCTGCACATAATAATGTGCACACTAATAAACCAGCTCACTGTTTGCGTGTCAGAATTGTTTTCCTACGACAACCGAGAAACTCAGGATAAGATCAACTAGGGAATCATTGTGTAATGTGAGCAACCTGGGGTTGAGTATGGACAGAATTAAATATTTGGGACAAGGAAATTGGCGCACGTCCAAGTTGTTAAGATTTTAGAAGCGTGTAGTGTATGCCTAGCATAAGGTTCATTCCTCAAGCAGTCTGAGAAGGCCAAATATAAACATCTAAAGACAATTGACAAGTACCATCCACATTAAAGCGCCTTGCGGGCCGCCTTTGGCCTACAGGCTTGTAGTTTGAGACCCCTGCTTTAAACACAAGGGAGAAACGAGTCCAAGTCCCCTAAACAGCATGTAGGAAGCACATATAAACCATGCTTTTTACGAAGCAAAAGCGCATTGCTCAAGTCCCACCAGACCTTACATATCCAATTATAACCTATAACATAAGACAACACTCCTAAGCCAAAGATGACTCAATTACTATTTCCTCCAAGATGCAGAACTATTCTTACAAACCTAAAAAAACATGGTCAGTTACTTTGCCACCATATTTTCCTTCTAGTGAAAAGTGTGCAAATGCTTTAAATGCTAAACAATAATTAAGTATAGGAGATTACTTGTACATTTATCTCTGTAGAAGACATAAATGGGTTAATCAATCATGTTGGGTGTTCATAGTTATTCATAGTAATATTAGGTCCCCAAATGCATTTCTCTCTATTTTAATATGTGTTAATTTGTTTTTATAATGCTGTGCTTGTTTATTTCGTTTTTTAAGCACTTTGAGATTATTTCTTTGTACTGAAAAGCACTATACAGTATAAATTAAATAAATGATTCTGATTATGACTTATCTCTGTTTGTATAGAAACACAATGTGAATCTATTAAAAAGGACAAACCGTTTATTAACACCTTTTCCACATAAGCACGTCCTTGCTCAATACAACATTAATTATGGCAGGCAAAAACACATCAAATATGCAACTAAATAATTATAGATTGTTAATGTACATTTGCATGCATAGTCACCTAAAAATGCTGAAAGCATGCATTCCTGAAATCAATTAATAGTTAATTAGCCAGTGAATTAAAGTTATTTTAATTTAATCAAATATTTTAGTGATAATTGGATTCTTTGAGAAATATAAAGTGGGCCGCTATTGTGCAGGAAGGAGTGGGAAATAATAACAAATACGGGCTGGTTGTTGTCCCTTTTCCTCTGCCCTTGTTCAACCACCCTGCAGATCTGAGACTTTTGAGTTGGTGTAAGCAGTAGCTCTAGCTATTTTCTTCTATTTTGCTTACACTGATTTTAATCAGATCTAGCGAGGCTGCAAGTAAGGGAACAACGTTTTGGAATGAAATGCTGCCCAAAGCAAACTGGTAAAACACGCTGTATGCTTCCCGTCATAGACATGACCAGCACAACCATACACAAATTACGAATCACAACCCTACACAAGTCAACTCCATCAGAATCTAATGTTACTATACATACGGTATCATCTCTTTCCATTCACCACTTACTGTCATGAGTAGGTGGACCATTTACATGTAAGTGTCTTACATAATCCTACAGAACATTCAACACATCTCTAAGACTTAGAATCCCATTTTAGCACCACTTAGGCACCGTAGTGGATCTGAATTTGCATCTTAAACTTAAAGCATCTCCTACTTTCCATTAATCCAAATCCCTCAGATGTGTAGAAAGGCCTTAGTCAGAGGCAGTCTGCAGTCTCAGCAGGAAGATACAGTGGCTTGCGAAAGTATTCACCCCCCTTGGAATTTTTCCTATTTATTTGCCTTACAACCTGGAATTAAAATAGATTTTGGGATTAAATCATCTGATTTACACAACATGCCTAACACTTTGAAGATGCACAATATTTTTTCTTGTGAAACAAACAAGAAATAACACAAAAAAACTGAAAACTTGAGCGTGCATAACTATTCACCCCCTCAAAGTCAGTACTTTGTAGAGCCACCTTTTGCAGCAATTACAACTGCAAGTTTCTTGGGGTATGTATCTATAAGCTTGGCACATCTAGCCACTGGGATTTTTGTCCATTCTTCAAGGCAAAACTGCTCCGCTGGTGTACAGCAATCTCTAAATCATACCACAGATTCTCATTTGGATTGAGGACTGGACTTTGACTAGGCCATTCCAAGACATTTAAATGTTTCCCCTTAAACCACCCACATGTTGCTTTAGCAGTATGCTTATGGTCATTGTCCCTGCCGATGAAAAACATCCCCACAGGGAAGCATGGTGGTGGCAACATCATGCTGTGGGGATGTTTTTGGTGTTCTCGGGGTGATGAGGTATTTTTCCTTGATTGCCAAAAAGCTCAATTTTAGTCTCATCTGTCCAAAGTACCTTCTTCCAAATGTTTGGGGAGTCTCCCACATGCTTTTTGGTGAACACCAAACGTGTTTGCTTATTTTTGTCTTGAAGCAATGGTTTCTTTCTGGCCACTCTTCCGTAAAGCCCAGCTCTGTGGAGTGTACGGCTTAAAGTGGTCCTATGGACAGATACTCCAATCTCCGCTGTGGAGCTTTGCAGCTCCTTCAGGGTTATCTTTGGTCTCTTTGTTGCCTCTCTGATTAATGCCCACCTTGGCTGGTCCATGAGTTTTGGTGGGCGGCCCTCTCTTGGCAGGTTTGTTGTGGTATTATATTCTTTCCATTTTTTAATAATGAATTTAATGGTGCTCCGTGGGATGTTCAAAGTTTTGGATATTTTTTTATAAACCAACCCTGATCTGTACTTCTCCACATCTTTGTCCCTGACATGTTTGGAGAGCTCCTTGGTCTTCATGGTGCCACTTGTTAGGTGGTGCCCCTTGCTTAGTGGTGTTGCAGACTCTGGGGCCTCTCAATCCAATTGAGAATCTGTGGTATGACTTAAAGATTGCTGTACACCAGCGGAACCCATCCAACTTGAAGGAGCTAGAGCAGTTTTGCCTTGAAGAATGGGCAAAAATCCCATTGGCTAGATGTGCCTAGCTTACAGAAACATACCCCACGAACTTGCAGCTGTAATTGCTGCAAAAGGTGGCTCTACAAAGTATGGACTTTGGGGGGGTGAATATTTATGCACGCTCAAGTTTTCAAGTTTTTTTTGTCTTATTTCTTGTTTGTTTCACAAGAAAAAATACTTTGCATCTTCAAAGTGGTAGGCATTTTGTGTAAATCAAATGATACAACCCCCCCAAAAATCCATTTCAATTCCAGGTTGTAAGGCAACAAAATAGGAAATATACCAAGGGGGAGAATACTTTCGCAAGTCACTGTATATACTGAGATCATGTGACACTTAGATTGCACACAAGTGGACTTTATTTAACTAATTATGTGAATTATGAAGTTAGTTGGTTGCATACAAATGCAACCACCACTTTTCCATTCTACATTTTTTTTTTTTTTTTTAAACAAGTTATATTTTAAATTTCACTTCACCAATTTGGACTATTTTGTGTATGTCCATTACATGAAATCACCAAAAAATCTATTTAAATTACAGGTTGTAATACAACAAAATAGGAAAAACATCAAGGGGGATGAACACTTTTGCAAGGTACTGTATCACCCACCCACCGACCAGACAGTCACATGCACGCACGCACGCATGCACACACACAAACAAACACACACACACTGTAGACTCCATTACACCTCCTTGTAACTCAGCACAATGTCAGTCTAGCTACACGCTGCCTTGTTAGGCTCTTCCCTTCCTTTGCGTTGGCTGAGAGACAGCACGTAGGCACACTGACAACTCTCCCACACTATCCATCTTTCTCCCTCTGTCCCTCTCTCCTCTTTCACTCTCTTTATCTCTCGCTCTCCCTAACCCCTCTCTCTCTTTCCATCTTTCCCAAGCTCTATCACTCTTTCCATCCATTCTGCTGTGCTAGAGTCATCAGTCCTATCTTGCATTTATTAATTATTCATGCTGTTTCAAATTAAACTCCAGTTCCATGGAATGAAAGTGGAGGTAAATAGTAATAGCTGTGGTTTTGTAACGGCATGCTCAGTGAATCCTGAACACAGATAAGCACACACTGTAACCTAGATTTAGACACTCCGTACAAACACATAGCCTTGTATCCCCCCTCTTTCACATATACAGATTTTTTCACGTACATATGTATGTGGACACACGCCACAAACGCTGCTTACAAGCAAGCTTACAAGCAAAAATTAAAGCAGGAAGCACCAGTGACTAGATCAATAAAAAAGTGGTCAGATGAAGCAGATCCTAAGCTACAGGACTGTTTTGCTAGCACAGACTGGAATATGTTCCGGGATTCCGATGGCATTGAGGAGTAACCCACATCAGTCATTGGCTTCATCATTAAGTGCATCGGTGACTTCGTCCCCACAGTGACCGTACGCACATACCCCAACCAGAAGCCATTGATTACAGGGAGCATCCACACTGAGCTAAAGGCTAGAGCTGCCGCTTTCAAGGAGCGGGACTCTAACCTGGAAGCTTATAAGAAATCCCGCTATGCCATCCGAAGAACCATCAAACAGGCAAAGCGTCAATACAGGACTAAGATTGAATTGTACTACACCGCCTCTGATGCTCGTCGGATGTGGCAGGGCTTGCAAACCATTACAGACTAGGAAGGAAGCACAGCCGAGAGCTGTCCAGTGACACAAGCCTACCAGACAAGCTAAACTACTTCTATGCTCGCTTCGAGGCAAATAACACTGAAACATGCATGAGAGCACTAGCTGTTCTGGAAAACAGTGTGGTCACGCTCTCCGCAGCCAATGTGAGTAAGACCTTTAAACGGGTCAACATTCAAAAGGCCGCAGGTCCGGACAGATTACCAGGACGTGTACTGTGAGCATGCACTGACCAACTGGCAAGTGTTTTCACCGACATTTTCAACCTCTCCCTGTCCGAGTCTGTAATACCAACATGTTTCAAGCAGACCAACATAGTGCCTGTGCCCAAGAACACTAAGGTAACCTGCTGAAATGACTACCAACCCGTAGCACTCATGTCTGCAGCCATGAAGTGCTTTGAAAGGCTGGTCATGGCTTACATCAACACCGTTATCCCAGAAACACTAGACCCACTCCAATTTGCATAACGCCCCAACAGATCCACAGATGATGCAATCTCTATTGCTCTCTACACTGTCCTTTCCGACCTGAACAAAAGGAACACTTATGTGAGAATACTATTCATTGACTACAGCTCAGAGTTCAACACCATAGCGCCCTCAAAGCATATCAATAAGCTAAGGACCCTGGGACTAAACACCTCCCTCTGCAACTGGATCCTGGACTTCCTGACGGGCCGCCCACAGGTGGTGAGGGTAGGTAATAACTCATCTGTTATGCTGATCCTCAACATAGGGGTCCCTCAGGGCTGTTCACTCAGTCCCCTCTTGTGTCCTCCCTGTTCACTCATGACTGCACAGCCAGGCACGACTCCAACACCATCATTAAATTTGCCGATGACACAACAGTGGTAGGCCTGATCACCGACAACGACGAGACAGCTTATAGGGAGGAGGTCAGAGACCTGGCCGTGTGGTGCCAGGACAACAACCTCTCCCACAATCTGATCAAGACAAAGCAGATGATTGTGGACTACAGAAAAAAGAGGACCGAGCACGCTCCCATTCTCATCGACGGGGCTGCAGTGGAGCAGGTTGAGAGCTTCAAGTTCCTTGGTGTCCACATCACCAACAAACTAACATGGTCCAAGCACACCAGGACAGCCGTGAAGAGGGCATAACAAAACGCATTCCCCCTCAGGAGACTGAAAAGATTTTGCATGGGTCCTCAGATCCTCAAAAGGTTCTACAGCTGCACCATTGAGAGCATCCTGAATTGCTGCATCACTGCCTGGTATGGCAACTGCTTGGCCTCCGACCGCAAGGCACTACAGAGGGTAGTGTGAACGGCCCAGTACATCACTAGGGCCAAGCTTCCTGCCATCCAGGACCTCTACACCAGGTGTTGTCAGAGGACGGCCCTAAAAATTGTCAAAGACTCCAGCCACCCTAGTCATAGACTGTTCTCTCTGCTACCGCACGGCAAGCGGTACCGGAACGCCAAGTCTAGGTCCAAGAGGCTTCTTAACAGCTTCTACCCCCAAGCCATAAGACTCATGAACATCTAGTCAAATGGCTACCCAGACTATTTGCATTGCTCCCCCCTTCTTTACACACCTGCTACTCTCTGTTGTCATCTATGCATAGTCACTTTAATAACTATCTACATGTACCTCAACTAACCGGTGCCTCCGCACATTTACTCTGTGTCGGTACCCCCGTTTATAGTCTCGCTGTTGTTATTTTACTGCTGCACTGTAATTACTTGTTACTTTTATCTCTTATTCTTATCCGTATATTTTTTAAACTGCATTGTTGGTTAGGGGCTCGTAAGTAAGCATTTCACTGTAAGGTCAACACCTGTTATATTCGGCGCATGTGACTAATACAATTTGATTTGACACACATGCACGAACATGCAAACACCAACACGTGCGTGCATACACACCAAACATACCACATACAAGTTCACATGAAAAACAAACTGTGCCAAGTATATTTCTGCATAATGAAGAGTGAGCATTAAGTGATTTACATATTTTGACAGTAGGGAGTGTCCGGGTGAGATATAAACTGCCTTTGCGTGCGTCTCAATAGTCTAAATTGGCTTACTTTCCATCATCTGCAATTATATGTAAAGTTTGGACAGGTGAAAATAAATATGTCAGAAACAAAATGGAGGATTAACTTTCACCTATACAATTCTTCCAGATCAGAATGTATGAGGGAAAAGGTAGTAGAAAGAATTGAGATACACTCTGAGTGAGTGAGGGAGCGAGGGAGTGAGTGAGTAAGCAAGTGAGTGAGTGAGCAGGTGAACAATCACTTGCGACTAACTGCCTGACAATGTCACATCACACATTCTATGACACAAGGTCAGTCTTCACAATTCAAAGGTCCACTCACAGGTATGCGGCCTTGCCCTCCTCCATCTCCTTGCTCTTGCCGCTGGTGGTCGTCTTCTTGCTGCAGAGCTTGCGTGTGATACACATGAGCAGGCCGCACTGGCGCAGGAAGTAGCAGCTGACGTCCACCACTACGAGGACCAGGAGGAAGCCGACCAGGCCCAGGCCCACCACAGGCCCCAACCCCAGGCCGCTGAACAGGGAGTCTGCTGGATGGAGGCCGGACAGAGGGAGAGTACTGTCACTCAATGAGTTACAGAGAAAGTGTAAGTGACACACATCTTATTAACATAACCCTGACCACCCACAGGCCTGAGTCCAAGGCCCCTGAACAGGGAGTCTGCTGGATGGAGGCCAGACAGAGAGAGAGTATTGTCACTCAACAAGTTATATACCGAGTCACCCCCGCCCCCGCCCCCAGACCCAAACTGCTGAACAGGGAGTCTGCTAAGATGGGAGAAATGGGGAGAGAGAGCCCTGTGGGAAGCTGCTATAGACCTCCAAGTGCTAACAGTCAGTATGTGCTTGATAATGTATGTGATTTCAACAGAGTGGTATATTTGTTGGGTGATTTAAATATTGACTGGCTTTCATCAAGCTGCCAACTCAAGAAAAAGCTTCAAACTGGAACTAATGCCTACAACCTGGTTCAGGTAATCAGTCAACCTACCATAGTAGTTACAAACAGCACAGAAATTATATAATCAATTATATTGATCACACCTTTACTGATGCTACAGAATTGTGCTTTAAAACAGTATACAAATCCATCAGATGTGGTGATCACAACAGAGTAGCCATATCTAGAAAAACCAATGATCCAAAGGCTGGGCCTAATAGAGTGTGTAATAGGTAATACAATACGTTTTGTATTGATTCCTATGTTGTTGATGTAAAAAATATTTGTTGGTCTGTGGTGTGTAATTAGGAGCAACCAGGAAACCTCACGTGACACCAGTTACTAATACTCATGCAGCCAAGTGTTGATGTGAGCCATGTCGGACCAAACATTTTATAACAAACCGAGGTGAGTAAGGGTTCACTCATTTTTCGAGAACTTCCGGAGGTTAATGGTGGGATGTGAACGCTGGTAGACCCCCTTCAACATGCATACTATAAACAGACCAAACTCATCTTGTCTTGTCTTATTATCTTTTGTTGATGTGAAAAAAACAAACATGGTGGCGCGCACAAACTACCTATCGTCGGATTACTTTCGATTTCTAGAAAGTGTTTTACTCAATTATTTAGATCAATGGTGAGCTCACCCGTGATGTAATTAATTATACATAGTAATTGCTATTAGCTAATTCATATTGTAGTTTATGTCAGCCGAGAGTTAGAAAATATGACCGCTTGTGTTATGTCAATCTTTCCTCAGTTAGTGCTAGGCCAAATGTAGCCTACATTTTTCCGGTTTGGATGATTGTGTTATGCTGTAGCTACTTCTGTGAATGTCAGAACATTGCATCCAAAAATAAACTTCTCACATTCTGGACATAACTTTGTAAGGACTGTGTTTGTGTAAATAGTTTCTGAAAAAAGTGTGGCCAGCTCAAATGCTGATTGTTGCATCATTCGAAACTGGCCGTTCTAAATAAGCATTCTAAATAAGAGAATATGAATAAGAATATGTTAACAAAGAGGTGCAGCAGGTTTCAGAATGGGTGGAAGGGAATAAGTTAGTCGTAAACATTTAAAAAACTAAAAGCATTGTATTAGGGACAAATCATTCACTAAACCATGAACCTCAACTAAATCTTGTAATGAATAATGTGTAAATTGAGCAAGTTGATGTGACTAAACTGCTTGGAGTAACCCTGGATTATAAACTGACATGGTCAAAACATGTTGACATAAAGCACTGCTCTGCTTTCCAACACTATCAACAAGGCAGGTCCTACAGGCCCTTGTTTTGTCAAACCTGGACTACTGTTCAGTTGTGTGGTCAGGTGCCACAAAGAGGGATTTTTTTTTTTTCATTTTACATTTACGTCATTTAGCAAACGCTCTTATCCAGAGCGACTTAATGTACATGGGGAGCTAACATTAGTAGTATGCATGTAAATCTCTCATGGCTCAAAGTGAAGAGATTGACATCATCACTACTTGTTTTTTAAAGAAGTGCTGACAAGCTGAATGCACCGAGCTGTTCGTTTAAACTACTAGCACACAGCTCGAACACCCCTGCATACCCCACAAGACATGCCACCAGAGGTCTCTTCACAATCCCCAAGTCCAGAACAGACTATGGCAGGCACACAGTACTACATTGAGCCATGACTACATGGAACTCTATTCCACATCAGGTAACTGATGCAAGCAGTAGAATCAGATAAAAAAACAGATAAAAAGACACCTTATGGTGTGGACTGTGAAGAGACACACACACAGGTACACACACAAATGCTAGCACTCTACACACACATAATTTGAAATAACGTTGGATGATGGTATTATACATTTTTTGTATTGTAGATACAGTGCATTCGGAAGGTATTCAGGCCCCTTGATCTTTTCCACCCCAAAAATGTACGTTACAACCTTATTCTAAAATTGATTAAATCATTTTTTCTCTGGGTGGATTATTGACTGAAGCGCGCCAGCTAAACTGAGTTTTTATGGATATAAAGAAGGACATTATCGAACAAAAGGACCATTTGTGATGTAATTGAGACCTTTTGCGAACAGAAGAAGATCATCAAAGGTAAGGCATTTTTAATATCGCTATTTCTGACCTTCGTGTCGCACCTGCCTGGTTGAAATATGTTTTTCATGGTTTTGTATGCAGGCGCTGTCCTCAGATAATGGCATGGTGTGCTTTCACCATAAAGCCTTTTTGAAATCTGACAGCGGCTGGATTAACCTCTATGGGACCGGCGGGACGAATTCGTCCCACCTACGTAACAGCCAGTTGAATCCTGTGGCGCGATTTTCAAAACCTTTGAAATGCTATTACTTCAATTTCTCAAACATATGACTATTTTACAGCTATTTAAAGACAAGACTCTCGTTAATCTAACCACACTGTCCGATTTCAAAAAGGCTTTACAACGAAAGCAAAACATTAGATTATGTCAGCAGAGTACCAAGCCAGAAATAATCAGACACCCATTTTTCAAGCTAGCATATAATGTCACAAAAACCCAGAAGACAGCTAAATGCAGCACTAACCTTTGATGATCTTCATCAGATGACAACCCTAGGACATTATGTTATACAATACATGCATGTTTTGTTCAATCAAGTTCATATTTATATCAAAAAACAGCTTTTTTACATTTGCATGTGACGTTCAGAACTAGCAAATTCCCCGCAAACTTCCCTGGAATTCGCTAACAATTTACTAAATTACTCACGATAAACGTTCACAAAAAGCATAACAATTATTTTAAGAATTATAGATACAGAACTCCTCTATGCACTCGATATGTCCGATTTTAAAATAGCTTTTTGGTGAAAGCACATTTTGCAATATTCTAAGTACATAGCCCAGCCATCACGGGCTAGCTATTTAGACACCCAGCAAGTTTAGCCTTCACCAATATCACATTTACTATTATAAAACTTTGATTACCTTTTGATGTCTTCGTCAGAATGCACTCCCAGGACTGCTACTTCAATAACAAATGTTGGTTTGGTCCAAAATAATCCATCGTTATATCCGAATAGCGGCGTTTTGTTCGTGCGTCCCAGACACTATCTGAAATGGTAAATCAGGGTCGTGCGCATGGCGCAATTCGTGACAAAAAAAATCTAAATATTCCATTACCGTACTTCGAAGCATGTCAACCGCTGTTTAAAATCCATTTTTATGCCATTTTTCTCGTAAAAAAGCGATAATATTCCGACCGGGAATGTCCATTTAGCTAAACAGAGGAAAGTAAACAAAGCTTTCGGTCGACGCGGGCACGAGCCTGAGTCTCACAGTACTGTAACCAGCCACTACCCAAACGCGCTACTTTGTTTCAGCCAGAGCCTGCAAAGCCACGATTCAGCTTTTTACCGCCTTCTGAGACCCTATGGCAGCCGTAGGAAGTGTCACGGGACAGCTAAGATCCTCACTCTTCAATAAACAAAGACAAGAAGAACGACACCTTGTCAGACAGGCCACTTCCTGCATGAAACCTTCTCAGTTTTTTGCCTGCCAAATGAGTTCTGTTATATTCACAGACACCATTCAAACAGTTTTAGAAACTTCAGGGTGTTTTCTATCCATATGCAATAAGTATATGCATTTTCTCGTTACTGGGTAGGAGTGGTAACCAGATTAAATCGGGTACGTTTTTTATCCGGCGGTGTAAATACTGCCCCCTAGCCCTAACAGGTTAACAAGAAGTTAAGATTTATTTTGATGCTTTACACTTGTGATTTTATGAAAGTTAAATATTGATAATTCTGTAGTTAGAATTTCGCGCTCTGCGATTTCACCGAAAGTTGGCCGTCCCACCAGCCCATAAGAAATTAACTGACTTGCCTAATTAAATAAAGGTTAAAAAAATTATAATAATTTTTGAGGAGTTTGTAATTCGCGTCACGCTCTATCATTGGATATTGGCGAGGCGTTCCAATGATAGAGCGTGGCGCGAATTACAAACTCCTCAAAAATCCCAAAACTTCAATTTTTCAAACATATGACTATTTTACACCATTTTAAAGACAAGACTCTCCTTTATCTAACCACATTGTCCGATTTCAAAAAGGCTTTACAAAGAAAGCAAAACATTAGATTATGTCAGGAGAGTACCCAGCCAGAAATAATCACACACCCATTTTTCAAGCGAGCATATAGTGTCAAAAAAACCAAAATCACAGCTAAATGCAGCACTAACCTTTGATGATCTTCATCAGATGACACTCCTAGGACATTATGTTTACATTTACATTTACATTTAAGTCATTTAGCAGACGCTCTTATCCAGAGCGACTTACAAATTGGTGGATTCACCTTATGATATCCAGTGGAACAACCACTTTACAATAGTGCATCTAAATCTTTTAAGGGGGGGGGGGGGGGTTAGAAGGATTACTTTATCCTATCCTAGGTATTCCTTAAAGAGGTGGGGTTTCAGGTGTCTCCGGAAGGTGGTGATTGACTACGCTGTCCTGGCGTCATGAGGGAGCTTGTTCTATTGTTATGTTATACAATACATGCATGTTTTGTTCAATCAAGTTCATATTTATATCAAAAACCAGCTTTTTACATTAGCATGTGGCGTTCAGAACTAGCATACCCACCGAAAACTTCCGGTGAATTTACAAAATTACTCACGATAAACGTTCACAAAAAACATAATTATTTTAAGAATTATAGAAACAGAACTCCTTTATGCAATCGCGGTGTCCGATTTTAAAATAGCTTTTCGGTGAAAGCACATTTTGCAATATTCTGAGTAGATAGCCCGGCCATCATGGCTAGCTATTTTGACACCCACCAAGTTTGGCACTCACCAAACTCTGATTTACTATAAGAAAAATTGGATTACCTTTGCTGTTCTTTGTCAGAATGCACTCCCAGGACTTCTACTTCAACACCCAATGTTGTTTTGGTTCCAAATAATCCATAGTTATATCCAAATAGCGGCGTTTTGTTCTTGCGTTCAAGACACAATCCGAAGGGTGACGCGCCGGCGCGTATCGTGACAAAAAAATTCAAAATATTCCATTACCGTACTTCGAAGCATGTCAAACGCTGTTTAAAATCAATATTTATGCGATTTTTCTCGTAAAATAGCGATAATATTCCGACCAGGAGACCTTGTTTTCGTTCAAACACTGAAAATAGAAAATGGAGTCTTCACATGCACGCGCACACCCGTGTCATTGTTCTCAGAACGACCACTTTCCAAAAGCCCTACTGTTTTTCGCCCAGGGACTGCAGAGTCATCATTCCCCATTCTGGCGCCTTCTGAGAGCCTATGGGAGCCTTAGAAAATGTCACGTTACAGCAGAGATCCTCTATTTTCCATAAAGAGGCTATAGAAGGACAAGAAATGGTCAGACAGGGCACTTCCTGTATAGAATCTTCTCAGGTTTTGGCCTGCCATATGAGTTCTGATATCCTGTTAGGGCTAGGGGGCAGTATTGACACGGCTGGATAAAAAACATACCCGATTTAATCTGGTTACCACTCCTACCCAGTAACTAGAATATGCATATACTTATTACATATGGATAGAAAACACCCTAAATTTTCTAAAACTGTTTGAATGGTGTCTGTGAGTATAACAGAACTCAAATGGCAGGTCAAAACCTGAGAGATTCCTTTACAGGAAGTGGCCTGTCTGACCATTTGTTGAACTTCTTTTCCATCTCTATCATTTACTAAGGATCTCTGCTCTAACGTGACACTTCCCACGTCGTCCATAGGCGCTCAGAGCCCGGGAAAAAACAGAATGTCGTCATTCCAGCCCCAGGCTGAAACACATTATCGCCTTTCTCAAGTGGCCGATCAAGGGACACTGGCTTATGCGCGTGACCCCGACCGCCCCCGCCTTTGGGATTTTTTCCTCTGTTTGCCGAAAAGGAGATTCCCTGTCGGAATATTATCGCTTTTCTACGAGAAAAATGTCGTAAAAATTGATTTTAAACAGCGGTTGACATGCTTCGAAGTACGGTAATGGAATACTTAGAATTTTATTGTCACGAATTGTGCCATGCGCGCGACACTTCTTTACTATTTCGGATAGTGTCTGGAACGCACGAACAAAACGCCGCTATTCGGATATAACGATGGATTATTTTGGACCAAAGCAACATTTGTTATTGAAGTAGCAGTCCTGGGTGTGTATTCTGACGAAGATAACAAAAGGTAATGAAACTTTTATAATAGTAAATATGATTATGGTGAGTGCTAAACTTGCCGGGTGTCTAAATAGCGAGCCCGTGATGCCTGGGCTATGTACTTAGAATATTGCAAAATGTGCTTTCACCAAAAAGCTATTTTAAAATCGGACATATCGAGTGCATAGAGGAGGTCTGTATCTATAATTCTTAAAATAATTGTTATGCTTTTTGTGAACGTTTATCGTGAGTAATTTAGTAAAATGTTAGCGAATTCCCCGGAAGTTTGCGGGGGGTATGCTAGTTCTGAACGTCACATGCTAATGTAAAAAGCTGGTTTTTGATATAAATATGAACTTGATTGAACAAAACATGCATGTATTGTATAACATAATGTCCTAGGGTTGTCATCTGATGAAGATCATCAAAGGTGAGTGCTGCATTTAGCTGTCTTCTGGGTTTTGGTGACATTATATGCTGGCTTGAAAAATGGGTGTCTGATTATTTCTGGCTTGGTACTCTGCTGACATAATCTAATGTTTTGCTTTCGTTGTAAAGCCTTTTTGAAATCGGACAGTGTGGTTAGATTAACGAGAGTCTTGTCTTTAAATGGCTGTAAAATAGTCATATGTTTGAGAAATTGAAGTAATAGGATTTTTAAGGTTTTGAAAATCGCGCCACAGGATAGCAGTGGCTGTTACGTAGGTGGGACGAATTCGTCCCGCCTAGCCTAGAGAGGTTAAGGAGAGGTGTATCTTTAAAATGGTGTAAAATAGTTGTATGTTTGAGAAATTTGAATTATGACATTTTGTTGTTTTGAATTTGCCACCCTGATATTTCACTGGCTGTGTCCCGCAGGTGGGACGCTAGCGTCCCACGTAGCCCATAGAAGTGAATTAGCCTACCAGAAACTTCTAAAGCCATGACATCATTTTCTGGAATTTTCCAAGCTGTTTAAAGGCACAGTCAACTTAGTGTATGTAAACTTCTGACCCACTGGAATTGTGATACAGTGAATTATAAGTGATATAATCTGTCTGTAAACAATTGTTGGAAAAATTACTTGTGTCATGCACAGAGTAGATGTCCTAACCGACTTGCCAAAACTATAGTTTGTTAATAAGAAATTTGTGGAGTGGTTGAAAAACAAGTTTTAATGACTCCAACCTAATTGTATTTAAACTTCCGACTTCAACTGTATATATTCTTATTCCATCCCTTTACTCAGATTTGTGTGTATTAGGTAGTTGTTGTGGAATTGTTAGATTACTTGTTAGATATTGCTACACTGTCGGAACTAGAAGCACAAGTATTTCGCTACACTCGCAATAACATCTGCTAACCATGTGTATGTGACCAATAACATTTGATTTGATTTGTTTCCCTTTCCAAATCATGTCCAATTGAATTTACCACAGGTGGACCCCAATCAAGTTGTAGAAACATCAAGGCTGATCAATGGAAACAGAATGCACCTGAAGCTCAATTTCAAGTCTCATAAGAAAGATTCTGAATAGATATGCAAACATTTCTCAAAAACTGTTTTCACTTCGCCATTATGGGGTATTGCGTGTATATTGATGAGGAAATGGTTTTATTTATTCCATTTTACAATAAATCTATAACGTAACAAAATGTGGAAAAAGTCAAGGGGTCTGAATACTTTCTGAATGCACTGTATGTTGTGGTGTAATAATGTTATATCATGTGCTGTTTTATCTTGTGTTTTATGTGTAATGTAAGTGCATTAATGTGTTTGGACCCCAGGAAGAAAGGAAAGGGGGATACAACTGAAATGTGTCTTCCGCTTTTAACCCAACCCCTCTGAGTAGCTGCTGCCAATAACCCGGACAGACATAGTACAAATCATACAGTAAAACACCCCAGCTCCCAGTTCCACAACAGAGTTCCGACAGGCAGGACAAGAGGGACAGAGAGAACACTGTCACTCACCAAGCCAGATATGCATAGTCTGAGATGCTTCACGCCCAGGATCCTGCACAGTGAGCCAATAACCAACCCAGACAGACACACACTTCATAGTCATATACCCCAGGCACAGGCTGTTGGAGATAAATGCAGGCCCAGGTAGGACAAGAGGACATAGAAAGCACCATCACCAAGCTAGACAGACATACAAACAGACAGACGCACACACTGTGAGCCATAACCTACGCCGGTAACCTGGATAAAGGTGGTCATAACCAAACACATACGATACCCCTCACTGAAAGCTACCCCAGCTATTTCCACATAGATTTGTTTTTTTACCCCAGCAAAAATATCTAATTTCATACATATTATGCGAATACACACTCAAGCAGTTAGCTCAGATTCCTCTCCTCTCCTCATCTGGGCTGTGTCCCACTACTGTAGTACCATTCGGGACACACCTCTGGTGTTTTCTAATTGTGAGCACTGGTGAGCACCGGTGACCTTGGTGTTGATCAAATAGAGCCTGTGGCATGGGGTCAGAGCCGAACACCTACAGACACACCTGAACGAGAACGAACAACGCTGGCAGCGAGAGCAATCAGTGGCAAGCACCGTCAGAGCAAGCAGTTTAGCGCAAGGAAGAGCGGGAATAGAGACAGAAGGAGAGAGGAAGATTGAGTGAATGAGAAAAAGAGAAAGCCTTGTGGCTAGGAATTTAAATTAAAGTAGTGTGTTTTTAGTGTTGCATCATGGGACGTGAGGCAGCGGCAAACCTCTTTGATTGGATCAATATTTTCCCTCCGCCACGGGGCTCTCTCTGTCGGCAAATGAATCTGAATTCATTTGAAGGTAGATGAGCCAAAGCTTAGTAGGTGGTAACCACTTTCCTGTCTCCCATTAAGAATGTTAGAATGCGTCCCAAATGGCACCCTATTCCCTTTATCGTGCACTACTTTTGACCAGGTGAGCGGTAGTGCAGTATATAGAGAATTGGGTGCCATTTGAGATGCATGCATAGCTTTGCAAGTACTCCTCAAGGGTAAACAGAGCAATGATAAAAAATGTTTACCTTATTGACCTTTTCTCATCAAAACTGCGCAATGTCGTATTGAACAATTTTGCTCTCAGAGTGCATTAAAACTCAGTTCAATTGTCTGTTTTAATATTTTGATGAAACACTCGTTTGTGTATAAAATCATAAGTGTTCAGATTACTGATAACTGCTCTGAATGCGCATCTGAAGGTTGGTCAGGGCAAATCTTTGTGAAAGATTCAACAGATTTAGACAATAATAATAATAATAATAATAATAGACAGCCTAATGTGGAGCTGTTTTTCTTTGGCGGTAGAGGTGAGGCCTTGAAGACCTTGTCAATGAATGCAATCAATTCAGCATTGGTAGTAATAAAACAGTTAAACAAACATAGGATGAATGGAACTAAATCAATTAAAATCAATTGAATAAAAATAATCACACAAAAGCCGTCGTGTTATGAAAAGAGAACTATGGAATACGCATACAAAAAACAAAACAAAACAATAATGGATGATTGCTACAAACCCCATCCTGAACAAAGCATAAGGAGAAAATAATAATTTAAGGACATAGAAAAGACACAAATTACTTTTATTTATGCCTAGTTACCTTCTAAATAGCACATTATGAGAATTTGGTCATAGCCATAGACGGGTATTATACTGTTGTGCTGAGTCACATTCCGCACACATCCTGGTTCCTGTCCAATCCACTCCTTTGGTTTGGAGGCTGGTGGCTCTGGCCCTCTACGGTTTTAAACCCCTTGTAATCATAGTAATAAAGCTTTACTATTCAATTATAGCCTCTTGAAGAACAGGGCAGATCCTTGTCGATCAAGGCAATTACAGGAAGAAAAAGAGAGACAAAACATAGTGTTAGTGCATCACTTTAATGTCGTAGAGTTTAGGGGTTATAATTAAGAACACTTTTACCTGGTTGTAATCTGACATCTCTATAACTAGAAACCAGTTTACAAGTAGGAAGCAACGTCATTATAATGTCCAATGTCAAAATTTGCCGACTGGGTATGATGGTTCACTGACCGCGCTTCAAATAGTGGAAAGGACATTGTCAAAGCATATATAGTAAATTATAAATAGTTGGTGATTGAAAATGGGGCATTCCAAGGGAGAGAGCCCATTAACAGTGTCTTTTTTCCTCACAGTGACACATACTCTCTAAACCGTATCAATCTTTCTTGAGCTGCTAGCTCAGCAGTCGTTTGCCGTGCATTCCATTGCGAGCCTGGTTTGATCTCTTTATTATTGGAGGGAATCAATGGACGTGAAGCAACACATTTCAAATAAGCGGGACCAAGGAAGGAAGCGGGGGGAAATACATGCCGCTTTTTTACTTTTCACACCTCCGATTTCCAATTTGCTGAGCAATAAGGTGAAATGAAAAAGAATCCTCGTGAATGTAATTCAAATCTTGACAGAGACAAATGTCTATTAGGTGCCTTGCAATGTTCAAACGATGACAGCTGGGGTGTCTCAAGGTCTCGGGTAGCTAGATCTCTCGACTGAAAACAATGAAAATAAAGAAAAAAGGAGGGTAAACGGAAAAGGGGAACAAGGAGAAGTCTTGTTATGCTGTCAAGTGCCTCTGGGGTTAGCTGCTCTAGCTGCCTACCTTGTGTGTGTTCGAAATTCATTCCAATCTATTCCGCCAAATATATTACCTGGGTTCGGCTTCAAAACACAACTACTACTACTACTTCCTTTCGCAGTGCCGAATTATGTCTTTGAGGTCGTTGAGAATAACAGAGCCCACATCAGTTTCAGAGCCCCAGTGAGAGGATAGAACTCTATACCTTATAGCTTTTGATCTTATCCTCATAATCCAAGCAGTGACAAATCAGCTCAAAGTAGCAGAAAAGACCGGGAATGACAACGTTTGTTAAAATTCGCTAATTGTGTGTCTTTCTAGTCTTCTACTCTATATCCTATCAAACCGATGGCGATGTATATCAATTTCGCAGTCTGCTTATTCCATGTGATTAATCTAGAAAGCACGTCCTATTGGCTCTTGATTTATTAGCCCATTAGCGGCTCAATTTGATAGTCTGTTAATAATGCAAGTCATCCTGCATCTCTCTTGGAGTGGGAGCCATCCGTATACGTCTACGTCTCTGTCATCAACTCATTAGGCCAGAGCACTCATTGGGTTGGACTTGATTAGATCTGAGAGGTAGTCGGTCAATTAACGATGACAAAACGGGAGCCGTTGATTGGGCGGAAACTTGCGGGTGCTAATGGTTTTTAGGGATAAACATCACTGTGAGTGTGTGTGTGTGTGTGACGCCATCATAGCTAGACTTGAGGGTCCAATTTGTGCTCTATGCCATGGGGAAGTATTGCTACTCCACTAGAGAAAGCCTTGGAAGAGAATCAGCACACCCACACCAGATCCTCTTAGTTAAGAGATAAGAGGAATGATGAGTCTCCACCATTACTAAGGCTGAATTAAAGAGCCTTAACATAGCTGAAGTACACTTCAATAATTAGGAAATGGAAAAACCATCAAAGACTATTATATGTTGTTTTAAACTAGAGTGTTGTCTGGAGAAACATAGACTATGTTGTAAATCATTCTTCTCATGCCATTTCAAGCAAACTAAGAAGTGTATAACTTTGCACTTTAATGCTTGAATTGCATGTAATATTATAATATCTACTCTGTAATGTCATTTTAAACATTCTCCTTGCAGTTACGAGACAAAATTGCCTTGACCAAAAGTTCACACATTATCCCAGTGCATTTACAATGTTCCGTTTATATGGTATACTACATCTCTTCCACATCTAAGACCAAAGGTCACAGAAACATTAGACACAGACATCCAGGCACTTTCTTTCCTTAACAACTCTCCAACAATTCATCAAGAATGATGACTCACGAAAAGGCCCCGAGATCTGGCCTGCACGCAACTCCAAAATGGCGAGCCCAAACGGAGCGTTACCACTGAACACACTTTTAAAGAGCAAAGTACCCTCGTTGCCGCTAGGGTTGTGGAACGAAATGGGGCCGGTTATTTGGGCTCGATGGTGTGGTGATTGTTGTAAAGCACAGACAAAAGTGTTCCTGGGAAGGGAGTGATAGGGCCTAGAATCAGCCACTTGTTAAATCACACAGCTCAAATGACTCAAAATGGCCCCCTAAATGGGACGCCTGACAACCAAACGACTGTAATCACAGTGACTTGACATGGTCTGTCCTTTCGGAGAGTTTCTGTCATATTCAGAAGCTCCACCAGGAATTATTGCCTAGAAATGTTAGCGAAAGTATGGAGCCCCTTAGGGGTCATGGCGGAGAAGAAATAAAACAGCCAGCTTAATCCCTTTTTCTTTTTATCTGTTCCCTCTGATTTTGTATTCGTCCCCTCTTCTTTTTATGTCGGCTATCATGACAGTCCCACTTGGCCAACAACATACTGCAGCCTAAATGCTTCAAATGATGGTGATCAATGACCATTCAATAGCTTATTTTCATTTGCTTCCGAATCATAAGGGCATATTAGTAACGGGCGTTTAAAACCACTCAAGGTGCAAATATGGTGCAATGATGCACTCTCATCCCTAGGCAGGAATTCCGTCTGGCTCTGCTTCATGACCTTAGCTGTTCTATATCTATATTCCGAAGGAGTTGCTTAGCAACCTACTCTAGCCTGGCAATTAGCTCATTGCAACAAAGCAAATAGCTATCAGTTTTAGTTATGGACAAAGAGCCATCTATCTGTGCCTGGTTGGCTACGTCACACAAGATGTTCACCTGCCTAGCGCAGGGATGAGAGTGCATAATTGCACCTTTTACCCCCGAAGCCTCTTGGAAATGATGCACAATAAATTTGTCATTGCAACAAAGCAAATAGCTATCAGTTTTAGTTATGAACAAAGAGCCATCTATCTGGGCCTGGTTGGTTACGTCACACAAGATGTTCACCTGCCTAGCGCAGGGATGAGAGCGCATAATTGCACCTTTTACCCCCGAAGCCTCTTGGAAATGATGCACAATAAATTTGCATGCCTTTCCTTTCTGCCTCAGATGAGTCACATGCACAATTGTAAACAACATAAACACATCCAGGTGCTTGGATGCACCATGTTTTACTGGACTTATATGGCCCTAACTTTATGCATGAGGGGTAAGCACCCAAAATTGACAACTGTTCATGTTGTCCAAGTTGCATAGATACGAGTTTGCACAAAGTGTAAACATACAGTACCAGTCAAAAGTTTGGACACAACCACTCATTCAGGGGGATTTTCTTTATTTTGACTATTTTCTACATCGTAGAATAATAGTGAAGGCATCAAAACTATGAAAAAACACATATGGAATCATGTAGTAACCAAAAGATTTTAAACAAATCAAAATATGTTTTATATTTCAGATTCTTCAAAGTAGCCACCCTTTGCCTTGATGACAGCTTTGCACACTCTTGGCATTCTCTCAACCAGCTTCACCTGGAATGCTTTTCCAACAGTCTTGAAGGAGTTCCCACATATGCTGAGCACTTGTTGACTGCTTTTCCTTCACTCTGCGGTCCAACTCATCCCAAACCATCTCAATTGGGTTGAGGTCGGGTGATTGTGGAGGCCAGGTCATCTGATGCAGCACTCCATCACTCTCCTACTTGGTCAAATAGCCCTTACACAGCCTGGAGGTGTGTTGGGTCATTGTCCTGTTGAAAAACAAATGATAGTCCCACTAAGCAAAAACCAGATGGGATTGCGTATCGCTGCAGAATGCTGTGGTAGCCATGCTGGTTAAGTGTGCCTTGAATTTTAAATTAATCACAAACACCAGCAAAGCACCCCCACCATCACACCTTCTCTCCCATGCTTCACAGTGGGAACCACACATGCGGAGATCATCTGTTTACCTACTCGGCTTCTCACAAAGACACAGCGGTTAGAACCAAAAATCTCAAAGTTGGAATCATCAGACCAAAGGACAGATTTCCACAGGTCTAATGTCCATTGCTCGTATTTCTTGGCCCAAGCAAGTATCTTCTTCTTATTGGTGTCCTTTAGCAGTGGTTTCTTTGCAACAATTCGACCATGAAGGCCTGATTCACGTAGTCTCCACTGAACAGTTGATGTTGAGATGTGTCTGTTACTTGAATTCTGTGAAGCATTTATTTGGGCTGCAATATCTGAGGCTGGTAACTCTAATGACATCATCTGCAGCAGAGGTAACTCTGGGTCTTCCTTTCCTGTGTTGGTCCGCATAAGAGCCAGTTGCATTATAGAATCTGACGAAATGCTCAAAGTTCAAGAAATCGACTGACTTTCATGTCTTAATTAAAGTAATGATGGACTGTCTTTTCTATTTGCTTATTTGAGCTGTTCTTGTCATAATATGGACTTGGTCTGTTACCACCCCATACCTTGTCACAACACAACTGATTGGCTCAAACGCATTAAGAAGGAAATAAATTCCACTAATTAACTTTTAAAAAGGCACACATGTTAATTGAAATGCATTCCAGGTGACTACCTCATGAAGCTGGTTGAGAGAATGCCAAGAGTGTGCAAAGCTGTCATCAAGGCAAAGAGTGACTACTTTGAAGAATCTCATATATATATATATTTACACTTTTTTGGCTACTACATGATTCCATATGTGTTATTTCATAGTTTTGATGTCTCCAATATGATTCTACAATGTAGAAAATAGTAAAAATAAAGAAAAACCCTTGAATGAGACGGTGTGTCCATACTTTTGACTGGTACTGTCCATCATTCAGTTATGACTGCCAGTGAGGCTCCTGGCTTTTCAGGCTATTGAAATTCCTTTGGCTAGTTGAGGGGTTTTTCACACCCGTTACCTATTATTTGCCCTTATGATTTGGAGGCATATGAAAACACTGAAACTGGAAATAAGCTATTAAATGTTAAGTAATCATCACCATTTGAAGCATGTAATTTACTAATATAATGATATTTAGGCTGCAATATGTTTTCGGCAAGTGGGAACAACATATTAGTCTACACAAGGAGAACATGGAACAAATAAAACATCTGAGGGAATGGATAAAAAAAAACTAGGGAACGGATTTGCCTGCCAGTCTTTTTTTCTCCTCCATGATCCCTAAGTGGCTCCGTAAGAAAGTAAACATTTTCACAGCATTTCTAGGCTGCTTCCCCAACATAGCTAATTTCCAAACTGAAATTACTCTTGATTAAAAAATGTATTGCAACAGTGTTGAGTGTTTTGTATGTACATGCTTGTGGGTTTTTTGGGGGGTAGGGCGTGTTCAAGATAATTGGCTGTACATCACCCTGTCTTGTTTTCCTGTGAAAAAAGAAACGGAATTCATGAGAGCTGCAATTACATTATTGGGCATCATTATTATTTTGATAGCAACAGTAGCGTTGCTATCAAGGGGAATATTTTAGAAGTTTACATTACCAGTGAAGAGTGGTTCAACTTACAACTTTAATGATCCTTTAAAGGTGTTATAAAGAGCACATAGTTTGCGGACGTTTCTGTTATGTTCTTTTCAATTTATTTAAACCAGCACCACTGGTGTGTGTTAAAAGTGAGTAGTATATGCAATGATTACCTCTATGGTAGCTTTAAACAGAGACAAACACTCGCCATATCATTCAACATACAAAATGTTCCGTTCCATTCACATCCATCAGGCTATATGTTAAACACATAGGGGACATAAAACCAAGATGGATGCCAAAAATCCTACAGAAAGGAGATCATTCAAAAAGAAACAGCCGGGACGAGAGAGGATTTAGGAGGGAAATAGGGAAGACTCTATAGTGATTCAGGAGGTCTGACGTGAGTGGTGCTATGATTTAAGAAGGATAGAGGGAAAGGAACCAAGGGCAGAGTGGCAATCAATGACATTTTTCAAAGGGGAGTTCATGGATGGAAAAAGGTAAGGGAGAGGGGAGGTGTAGTGGCAGTTCATTGCAAGACAATCTAGGAGAGAGAAAGAATGGGAGGAGAGGCGGAAAAAAGAAAAGCAACAATTTCAGACCCAGGGAATGCATAATGCATAAAGAGGGAGAATTGAATAGAGATTGTTTAGAAAAGAAACACAGAGAGAGGCATATAGTAGATCCTTGGAGGTTATACAGCATATCAGATACACTGCAGGTAGGCATTTAATGGTGTCACTACAATATCAAAAGTCAAACAATTTGGATTTGTTCAGTGAAGGGAACTATTCAGAAGGTTGCAGTAATAAATATAATGAATAGATCTGTCACGAATCCCTATTCAACAGACAATCATATCTATTCTACATAATACATTTATCTTATTTGTCTTTAACATTCCTCCTGAATAGACCCCACGGGCGGCGATTAATGACGAATACTGATAGGTGACTCCATTGTCATTGGTACATTTTGGCCACTCCTTTCCCTCTCATTGGACCCATTAACAGGAAATAAATTGGGATAAAAGTAAACGTTTAAAAAAAATTTTTGCCCCTGGTCTCTCACTCCCTCTGTTTGCTAACGACAGGAAGTGACTCGGCTTAAGCACTGTGTTCGCAGCCTTGTTTTCCATTTAAAGAGCAGCGCACACACACACACACACACACACACACACACACACATGATCACACACACAAACTCACAGGCAGTTTAGCCACTCCAGTAATGAGAGAGGCAAACAGTCGCTCCTTCATGAGCAGCAGCAGAAACGACCTAAGCAACAAAAAGAGTAAACACTAAAGAAAGCACGCTCCCCTTGTTTTTTGAATCAGGCTCCACAGGGGGGCAAATATATGGGAGTGGTGACTCACTGTAAACTGTTCTTTTTGTGATGGTTTGTGTATGTGTGTGTGTGTGTGGTTTTACATAAAACTCTGGGGACTGTTTGATAATGATAAGCATCCTACAGCCTCTTCTCTCCCAGGAACATTGAGGCCCAGACAGATACGCTTTTCAAACAGCATGGCCTAATCAAACCAACGCTCTCTGCGTTTGATCCTGCTCCCTTTGCCCACACATAACCCCAATAGAAGGTGATTGGAGTGTGTGCTCATAACTCTACAGTGGGTTTACCTGGGTGAGTAGGTACGGTACAGTGTGTGTATGTACAGTGCCTTCAGAAAGTATTCGGACCCCTTGACTTTTTCCACATTTTGTTACGTTATAGCCATATTCTACAATTGATTCAATATTTTATTCCCCTCATCAATCTACACACAATACCCCATAATGACAAAGCAAAAACAGTTTTTTAGAATGTTTTGCTCATTTATAAAACATGAAAAACGGATATTTCACATTTACACAGGTATTCAGACTCTTTACTCAGTACTTTGTTGAAGCACCTTTGGCAGCGATTACAGCATTGAGTCTGTCAGGTTTGCTGGGGAATGTTGCTGCACAGCTATTTTCAGGTCTCTCCAGAGATGTTCGATCGAGTTCAAGTCTGGGATCTGGCTGAAGAGGACATTTAGAGACCTGTCTCGAAGCCACTCCTGCGTTGTCTTGGCTGTGTCCTTAGGGTCCTTGTCCTGTTGGAAGGTGAACCTTCACCCCAGTCTGAGGTCCTGAGCGCTCTGGAGCAGGTTTTCATCAAGGACCTCTCTGTACTTTGCTCTGTTCACATTTGCCTCGATCTTGACTAGTCTCAGAGTCCCTGCAGCTGAAAAACATCCCCACAGCATGAGGCATGGGCCGACCAACCATTGCTCCTGCACATTGGCTAACCGGGCTATCTGCATTGTGTCCCGCCACCCGCCACCCGCCAACCCCTCTTTTACGCTACTGCTACACTCTGTTCATCATATATGCATAGTTACTTTAACCATATCTACATGTACATACTACCTCAATCAGCCTGACTAACCGGTGTCTGTATGTAGCCTCGCTACTTTTATGGCCTCGCTACTGTATGTAGCCTGTCTTTTTACTGTTGTTTTATTTCTTTACTTACCTATTGCTCACCTAATACCTTTTTTGCACTATTGGTTAGAGTCTGTAAGTAAGCATTTCACTGTAAGGTCTACACCTGTTGTATTCGGCGCACGTGACAAATAAACTTTGATTTGATTTACTGTCACCACTATGCTTCACCATTGGGATGGTGCCAGGTTTCCTCCAGATGTGAAGCTTGGCATTCAGGCCAAAGAGTTTAATCTTAGTTTCATTAGACCAGAGAATCTTGTTTCTCATGGTCTGAGAGTCTTAGGTGCCGTTTGGCATACTCCAAGCAGGCTGTCATGTGCCTTTTACTGAGGAGTGGCTTCTGTCTGGCCACTCTACCATAAAGGCCTGATTGGTGGAGTGCTGCAGAGATGGTTGTCCTCTTGGAAGGTTCTCCTATCTCCACAGAGGAACTCTAGATCTCTGACAGAGTGACCATCAGGTTCTTGGTCACCTCCCTGACCAAGGCCCTTCTCCGCCAATTGCTATGTACAGTGTGTGCAAATGTAGAAGAGTAGGGAGATAGGCAATAAATAGGCCATAGAGGCGAAATAGAGGCGATTGCTCAGTTTGGCTGGGCGGCCAGCATTAGGAAGAGTCTTGGTGGTTCCAAACATCTTCCATTTTAGAATGAACTGTGTTCTTGGGGACCTTCAATGCTGCATAATGTTTTTGATAGCCTTGCCCTGATCTGTGCCTCGACACAATCCTGTCTTGGAGCTCTACGGACAATTCCTTCGACCTCATGGCTTGGTATTTGCTCTGACATGCAATGTCAACTGTGGGACCTTAATTAGACAGGTGTGTACCTTTCCAAATCATGTTCAATCAATTGAATTTACCACAGGTGTACTCCAATCAACTTGTAGAAACATCTCAAGGATAGGATGATTAATGGAAACAGGATGCACCTTGGCTAAATTGCGGGTCTCATAGCAAAGGAGCTGAATACTTATGTAAATAAGGTATTTCAGTTTTTTATTTTTAATACATTTGCAAACATTTCTAAAAACCTGTTTTCGTGTTCTCATTATGGGGTATTGTGTGTAGTTTGCTGATAATTATTTTTTACATTTTTAATCCATTTTAGAATAAGGCTGTAACATCATTTTTTTTTTTAAAGTCAAGGGGTCTGAATACTTTCCGAAGGCACTGTATGTATTTGCGCCCAGCAGTGTGTGTCACAGGAGGTTGGTAAGGGGAGGACGGCTCATAATAATGAATGGAATGGAGTAAATGGAATGGTATCAAACACATGGAAACCAGCTGTACTATGAGCCCGTCCCCCCCATTTAAAGTGTCACCAGCCACCACTAGTGTGTGTGTGTGTGCGTGGGGGCATCTGTGAGTGTCAGTGAATATAAACACAACTTTGTGTCTGTCTGTGTGCATAACTGTCTTTGTGTGTGTGTTTGTCTAAGGATTTTTGTCAGTATGGTCTGTGTGTATGCATGCTTGAACATGCAAGTCCCACAACTGTGTGTACCTATGATGTCGGGTTTCTGGGGCATGAAGAACTGGTAGAAGGTGGGCTCCGAGAGGCCCTTGACGTTGCGAGCTGTGATCTCCACCTCGTAGCGCGTGTTCCACTGCAGCGGCTGCAGCAGGGCAAAGTCATGCTGCCCCGACACCAGCTTTGTCATCCACTGCTCCTCCTTGTCCTATGGAGAGGGGGTGGAGGGTGGAGAGAGCAGAAGGAGAGAAGCAAAAAGAGAGAAAGGGGGAGGGGAATATGGGAGGGAGAGAGACAGAGGGTTAGATGGGGAACAGGGTATTGAGGGAGGAAGGGGGAAAGAAGAAAGGATGAGAGAAAGAAAGGGGAAGAGATAGGGAGAGAGAGAGTGTTAAAGACAGTATAAGAACAAGTACGCTCGGTAAGTTACAGCCTTTGTATACACTTCATCTTTATATGATCAAATCAAATATAGATCAAAGTACATTACATGGCCAAAAGTAGGTGGACTCCCCTTAAAATGTGTGGATTCAGCAAATTCAGCTACAACTGTTGCTGACAGGTTTCTTTAAATCGAGCACACAGCCATGCAATCTTCATAGACAAACACTGGCAGTGTTTTTGTGAAGTGGAAACATCTAGGAACAACAACGCCTCAGCCGCGAAGTGGTAGGCCACACAAGCTCGTCACTACCAAGTTCCAAACCGCCTCTGGAAGCAACGTCAGCACAAGAACTGTTTGTCGGATGCTTCATGAAATTAGTTTCCATGGCCGAGTAGCCGCACACAAGACATCGGCCGGAGTGGTGTAAAGCTTGCCGCCTTTGGACTCTGGAGCATTGAAAACACGTTCTCTGGAGTGATGAATCACGCTTCACCATCTATCAGTCCAACAGACACAAATGGGTTTTGCTGATGCCAAGAGAATGCTGCATAGCGCCAAATGTAAAGTTTGGTGGAAGGGGAATAATGGTCTGGGGCTGTTTTTCATGGTTCGGGCTAATCCCCTTAGTTCCAGTGAAGGGAAATCTTAACGCTACAGCATACAATTACATTCCAGACGATTCTATGCTTACAACTTTGTGGCAACAGTTAGGGGGAAGGCCTTTTCCTGTATCAGCATGACAATGCCCCCGTGCAAAAAGTGAGGTCCATACAGAAATGGTTTGTTGAGATCAGTGTGGAAGAACTTGACTGACCTGCACAGAGCCCTGGACTGAACCCCATGAAACACCTTTTGGCTGAATTGGAACACCGACTGTGAGCCTCACTAATGCTCTTGTGGCTGAATGGAAGCAAGTCCCCGCAGCAATGTTCCAGTATCTACTGGAAAGCCTTTCCAGAAGAGTGGAGGCTGGCAAAAGGGGGACCAACATATTAATTTCCATGATTTTGTAATGAGATGTTCGACGAGCAGGTGTCCACATACTTTTGGCCATGTAATGTAATTACATTGTGAGTGTACCTAACCTTTATGTTTGTCTGAATATTCGGAGAAAATATTATTTTGATCCAGAGTCAAGAACATTGTTGTAATAGATCCAAATCAAATCCAAATCAAATCCGGTTTTATTTGTCATATGCTTAATAAACAACAGGTTTAGACTAACAGTGACATGCTTTGTTACTTACTTCTGAGCAAAGCAGAGAGAAAAATAAAACAATTATAGAAAAATAACAATATAAGGAATAAATACACATTAAGTAACAATAACTAGGCTATATACATGGGGTACCAGGGCCGAGTCAATGTGCAGGGGTACGAGGTAATTTAAGTAGATATGTAAATATAGGTAGGGGAAAAGTGACTAGGCAACAGGATAGACAAACAGTGGCAGGAGCATGTGTGATGAGTCGAAAGATTTAGTGCAAGAAGTGTCAATGCAAGTCCAGGTAGCGATTGGTTAACTATTTAGCATTCTTATGGCTTGGGGGTAGAAGCTGTTCAGAGTCATGTTGGTTCCAAACTTAGTGCATCCGTGCCGCTTCCTATGCGGTAGCACAGTCTATGACTTCGGTGGCTGGAGTCTTTGACAATTTTTAGGGCCTTATTTGAACTAAATGCTCAACAAGTTTGGAAAGTTGTTATATCATTTCAACAAAAGACAATAATTTGTTAATTGGACAAAAAAAGTACAAATCTGCTAATCGCACTGTGGACATATTAGACTTCAGAATTGCATTGGGGGCATACCTATATTTCACTGTACAGCCTTACCTATGGACAGCCTTACCTATGGATCAATGAAATAGAGTATCAGTCTACTCAGCGACACCCACAGAACATAACTGTGAAGAGTTTACATAAATATTAGCGTCACAGCTCTTATTGAGGGAATTTGACTACCCTATTTCATTGATCCACAATCCAATGGTAAGGATGTACAATGCAATACGAATGTCCAATAGGATACACATAGTAGGTTGACTGACAAGCTTAATATGGCTCATTTCACAGTGGTTTCAGAGTCCCGCAATATGAGGTACAACAACTCTTCAAAGTTGTGTTCTGTGGGTGTCACCGAGTAGACTGCACATGACCTTGGCAAAAGGGGGCATGATTTGTTGGCATAATTGTGATCCAAACTCAACCTTAATTTACTCGTGACGTACTGAGGTTCCAAACTCCGTTTTAGACGAGACTAACTTTATGTCCAAAATTATCCTATTTACACTTTGCAGTCAATTTTGACACTAGAATAAATGTTTTTTTAAGAATACCTTTTCCTTTTTTCAGCACAACATGAAGGAATGCACAGGAAATGGCTTTGTGATGCCCCACTAAGAGTGCAGGTAAAAACACATTTGCAGTTCTCATAGCAACCTGAGGGCCCATGAAAAATATTTTCAGCCTCCTGAGGGGGGAAGAGCCATTGTCGTGCCTTCTTCAAGACTGTTTTGGTATTTGTGCACCATGTTAACTCCTTAGTGATGTGGACACCAAGGAACCTGAAGCTCTCGACCCACTCCTCTACAGCCCTGTCAATGCGGATGGGGGCATGCTTGGCCCTCCATGTCTTGTAGTCCACAATCAGCTCTCTCGTCTTGCTGACATTGAGGGAGAGGTTGTTGTTCTGGAACCGCACTGCCAAGTCACTGACCTCTTCCCTATAGGCTGTCTCATCATCATAAGTGATCAGGCCTACCCCCGTCATGTCGTCAGCAAACTTAATGATGGTGTTGGAGTCATGCACGGCCATGCAGTCGTGGGTTAAGAGGGAGTACAGGAGGGGACTAAGCACGGACCCCTGAGGGGCCCCCGTGTATGAGGATCAACGTGGCAGATGTGTTTTTGCCTACCCTCACCACCTGGGAGCAGCCCGTCAGAAAGTCCAGGATCCAGTTGCAGAAGGTGTTCAGTCCCTGGATCCTGAGCTTAGTGATGAGCTTGGAGGGCACTATTGTGTTGAACGCTGAGCTATACTCAATGAACAGCATTCTCACATAAGTGTTCCTCTTGTCCAGGTGGGAGAGGGCAGAGTGAAGTGCAATAGCAACTGCGCCATCTGTGAATCTGTTGGGGCGGTATGCAAATTAGAGTGGGTCTAGCGTTTCTGGGATGATGATGTTGATGTGAGTCATGACCAGCCTTTCAAAGGACTTCATGGCTACAGATGTGAGTGTTATGGGTCGGTAGTCATTTAGGCAGGTGATCTTAGTGTTCTTGGGCATAGGCACTATGGTGGTCTGCTTAAAACATGTTGGTATTACAGACTCGGACAGGGAGAGATAGAAAATGTCAGTGAAGACACTTGCCAGTTGGTCGGCGCATGCTCGCAGTACACGTCCTGGTAATCTGTCTGAATGTTGACCTGTTCAAAGGTCTTACTCACATCGGCGGCGGAGAGCGCGATCACACAGTCTTCCAGAACAGCTGGTGCTCTCATGCATGTTTCAGTGTTATTTGCCTCATGGCGAGCATAGAACTAGTTTAGCTCGTCTTGTAGGCTCGTGTCACTGGGCAGCTCTCGGCTGTGCTTCCCTTTGTAGTCTGTAATGGTTTGCAAGCCCTGCCACATCCGATGAGCATCAGAGCCGGTGTAGTACGATTCTATCTTAGTCCTGTATTGACGCTTTGCCTGTTTGATGGTTCATTGGTGGGTATAACAGGATTTCTTATAAGCATCCGGGTTAGAGTCCCGGTCCTTGAAAGCGGCAGCTCTAGCCTTTAGCTCAGTGCGGATGCTGCCTGTAATCCATGGCTTCTGGTTGGGGTATGTACGTACGGTCACTGTGGGGACGACATCATCGATGCACTTATTGATGAGGCCAGTGACTGATGTGGTGTACTCCTCAATGCCATCGGAAGAATCCCGTAACATATTCCAGTCTGTGCTAGCAAAACAGTCCTGTAGCTTAGCACCTGCTTCATCTGACCACTTTTTTATTCATCTAGTCACTGGTGATTCCTGCCTTAATTTTTGCTTGTAAACAGGAATCAGGAGGATAGAATTATGGTTGGATTTGCCAAATGGAGGGCGAGGGAGAGCTTTGCATGTGTCTCTGTGTGGAGTATAGGTTGTCCGGGGTACTTTTTCCTCTGGTTGCACATTTAACATGCTGATAGAAATTTGGTAAAACGGATGTAAGTTGAGGATACAATCCCGTTAACGGAATTGGTTGGACAACAGCCAGTGAGATAGCACGGCGCGATATTCAAAACAAAATAATCGCAAAATTAAAATTCAAGTATTATACGGCATTTTAAAGATACTCTACTCGTTAATCCAATCACATTGTCCGATTTCAAAAAGGCTTTACGGTGAAAGCAAAACATTAGATTATTTTAGCATAGCACCTCAGCAAAAAAAAAGCAATTTTCCAAGCACGATAGCCATCACAAAACCAGACATACACCTAAAATTAAGCACTAACCCTTGACAATCTTCATCAGATGACACTCCTAGGACATCATGTTAGACAATACATGCATTTTTTGTTCGATCAAGTTTATATTTATATCCAAAAACCCAATTTTTACATTGGCGCGTGACGTTCAGAAAATGTTTTCTCCCCATAACACCCGATGAATAGGCACATTTAATTTACGGAATAACTCAAAAACGTTGAAAAAATGTATTACAATTATTTAAAGAATTAGAGATAATCTACTCCTTTATGCAACCACTTTGTCAGATTTCAAAATAACGTTACGGAAAAAGCACATTGTTCAATATTCTGAGTACAGAACTTAGCCTTCAATGCTAAGCTATACAGTTAGCCTACAACCACGGCGTTGACAAATCTCTAGCAATATGTTCGAAATATTTACTTACCTTTGCTGATCTTCGGTGGAATGCACTCGGATGGGCACCCACTTTCACAAGAAATGTTCATTTGTTCTGCAAAGTCCATTTATGTCCAAATACGTCAGTTTTGTTGACCCATCCAGAACACTTTACAATGCCATGTGACGTAAATCCACCGTTTGTAGAAACACGTCAAACGATGTTTACAATCAATCCTTTAGGGTATTTTTTACGTAAAATTGCGATAATTTTACAACCGGGCAATAGCTATTCATCCCAGAAGAAAAATATAAAAACGATGATGTCACGTGCACGTGCATCATAAGACACCTCTCCTCAGACTGGCCAATGATTGACTGAGCCAAAATGATCTGCCCGGTAACAGATGACGGTTGAAACCAGTTCATAAAGATTGTTGACAGCCAATGGAAGAGTTAGGAGGTGTAACGTAAATCCTATGTCACTGTAGTTTTCCAAGGGATTCAAAACAAAAACTACATTTCTAAATTCTCCCACTTCCTGATTCAATTTTTCTCTTTTTCAATTTTTTTGCCTGCCATATGAGTTCTGTTATACTCACAGACACCATTCAAACAGTTTTAGAAACTTCACAGTGTTTTCTATTCACATCTACTAATAATATGCATATTCTATTTTTTGGGCCAGAGTAGTAACCTGTTCAAATTGGGTACGTTTTTCATCCGGCCATGAAAATACTGCCCCCTAGACCCTAGAGGTTAAAGTCCCTGGCTACTAGGAGCACCACCTCTGGGTGAGCGTTTTCTTGTTTGCTTATGGTGGAATACAGCTCATTCAATGCTGTCTTAGTGCCAGCCTCTGACTGTGGTGGTATGTAAACAGCTACAAAGAATACAAATGAAAACTCTCTCGGTAGGTAGTGTGGTCTCCAGCTTATCATGAGATATTCTACCTCAGGCGAGCAATAGCTTGAGACTTCCTTAGATATCGTGCACCAGCTGTTATTTACAAAAATACATAGTCCGCTGCCCCTTATCTTACCAGATGCCGCTGTTCTATCCTGCCGGTACATCATATAACCAGCCAGTTGTATGTTGATATTGTCGTCGTTCAGCCACGACTCCGTGAAGCATAAGATGTTACAGTTTTTAATGTCCCGTTGGTTGTTTAATCTTCCTTGTAACTCATCGATTTTATTCTCCAAGGACTGCACGTTTGCTAGCAGAACGGAGGGAAGTGGGGGTTTATTGGATCGCCTACGAATTCTCAGAAGGCAGCCTGCCCTTCGGCCCCTCTTTCTCCACCTTTTCTTCACACAGATCACGGGGATCGGGGCCTGTTCCTGAGGAAGCAGTATATCCTTCGCGTCGGGCTCGTCGGGGTCATGAAAGGAAAAAAAGGAATTCTGCTAGTCCGTAAGGAGAGTAATCGCAGTCCTGATGTCTAGAAGTTATTTTCGGTCATAGGAGACGGTAGCGGCAAAATAATGTACAAAGTAAGTAAAAAAATAAGTTACAAACAATGCAAATAAACAAACAAAAAACCACAAACGTCTGTCTTCTTCTCTGGCGCCATAAGCACACAGTCTGGTTTGACCTATCTCTGTCCCATGAGGTGTTCCACCATTCATGTGGATCTCTCTTCTCCTGTAGCTCCAAGGCATAGCGATTGGTCTCCTCCATTATGTTTCACACCAGCTCCTCTGTCAGAAACAGCTTGAAGCACTCTGCCTCGGAGGGAGATGGCAAGCAGCTTTGCACTCCAGACTGGGACACATCAAAGCCAACTGCAGGGCCAGGAGGGGTGAAATGGCTGGCGGCCTTCCAACTACCACAGAGTTCCTGTACTTCACCAACTGATAGTCTGCCTCCAGCACCACCAGCATCTTCAGAGGGACCTTGGACTTAGTCAGTGGAAAAGGAGTCCTCAGATTCAGGGTTCTCAATAGCCAGAAGGTTGTGGGGGCAGCTCCTCACTGTCACTGTCAGAGTATGATTCCTCACTTTCATACTCAGACTCATTGTCAGAATTTACCAAAATCTCCAGAATTTCTGCATTTGTGAGTTGACTCCTTTTGAAAGACATTGCTAATGCCACAGCTTAGCCCACTAGCTACATACATAAACAACAACACTGAATGGCTCTAAGTGCGTGTCAGGAGTGACGTGATTGGCTGTCGGTGTGGTGATACTGATGATTTGTCTCCACAGATAGTTTGTTTACAAAGCAGGTCTGGTGAATTAACACAGCAGGTTAGGGCAGGATTGAGCAACTCCAGTCCTCGAGGGCCTGATTGGTGTCACACTTTTTCTCCATCTCTAGCAAACACAGCTGATTAATCAAATTGCATTCTAATCTGAAGATCATGATTAGGTGAGTATTGGAGTCAGGTGTGTTAGCTGGAGCTGGGGCAAAACTGACACCAATCAGGCCCTCGAGGACTGGAATTTCCCACCCCTGGGTTAGGGGAACTAACGCATCAGGTTAGGTGAATTTAAGTAGGAGTATAAGAGAATAATGTTATTAAGGTTAAGGAAAAAGGTTAGGCTTAGGCTTAGTTACAATGCTAACTGTTGTCCCTGATGCGACCACTAGATTGAGCTGTTGTAAGCCAAGCTACTCCATCTAGCCACAACGGTAGAAATGCAAACAAACCATCTGTGATGACAAATCATCAGTATCATAACACCGGCAAGCCCAACTTCGTTTGTGGAAAATTGGTTGTCTGGCAATAATTCCGTAATTTTTTATTCACATATTTTCAAGTTCTGGTGACAAATCATGCATTCCGATTCTTGCATAGATTGAAATGGACACATACAGTGCATTCGGAAAGTATTCAGGCCCCTTGACTTTTTCCATATTTTTTTTACAATACAGCCTTATTCTAAAATTGATTTTAAAAAAGTAATCAATCTACACACAATACCCCATAATGACAGAGTAAAAACAGGTTTTTAGATTTTTTTGGGGCAAATTGAAAAACCTTATTTACATAAGTATTCAGACCCTTTGCTATGAGACTTGAAATTGATCTCAGGTGAATCCTGTTTCCATTGATTATCCTTGAGATGTTTCTGCAACTTGATTGGAGTCCACCTGTAGTAAATTCAATTGCTTGGACATGATTCGGAAAGGCACACACCAGTCTATACAAGGTCCCACAGTTGACATTGCATGTCAGAGCAGAAACCAAGCCCTGAGGTTGAAGGAATTGTCCGTAGTGCTCCGAGACAGGATTGTGTCGAGGTACAGATCTGGGGAAGGGTACCAAAACATTTCTGCAGCATTGAAGGTCCCCAAGACCACATTGGTTTGCATCATTCTTAAATAGAAGAAGTTTGGAATGACTAGGACTCTTCCTAGAGCTGGCCAGTCGGCCAAACTGAGCAATCGCCTCTATTTCACCTCTATGGCATATTTATTGCCTACCTCCCTACTCTTCTACATTTGCACACACTGTACATAGCTTTTTTTATATTGTGTTATTGACTTTACGTTTGTTTATGTGTAACTATGTGTTGTTTGACTTTGTCGCACTGCTTTGCTTTATCTTGGCCAGGTTGCAGTTGTAAATGAGAATTTGTTCTCAACTGGCCTACCTGGTGAAATAAATAAAATTTAATAAAAAAAATCAGGGGAGAAGGGCTTTGTTCAGGATGGTGACCAAGAACCCAATGGTCACTGACAGAGCTCCAGAGTTCCTCTGTGGAGATTGGAGAACTTTCCAGAAAGACAACCATCTCTGCAGCACTCCACCAATTAACGTTTTCATTGATTTAACTAGGGAAATCAGTTAAGAACAAATTCTAATTTACAATGACGGCCTACCCCGGCCAACGCTGGGCCAATTGTGCACCCCCCTATGGGACTCCCAAACATGGCCAGATGTGATGCAGCCTGGATTCAAACCAGGTACTGCAGTGATGCCTCTTGCACTGGGATGCAGTATCTTAGACCACTGCGCCACTCGGGAGCCCAATCTGGCCTTTATGGTAGAGTGGCCAAATGGAAGCCACTCTTCAGTAAAAGGCACATGACAGCCTGCTTGGAGTTTGCCAAACGGCACCTAAAGGACTCTCAGATCATGAGAAACAAGATTCTCTGGTTTGATGAAACTAAGATTGAGTTCTCTGGCATGAATGCAAAGTGTCACATCTGGAGGAAACCTGGCATCATTCCTATATTGAAGCATAGTGGTAGCAGCATCATGCTGTGGGGATGTTTTTCAGCGGCAGGTACTGGGAGACTAGTCAGGATTGAGGGAAAGATGAACGAAGCAAAGTACAGAGAGATCTTTGATGAAAACCTGCTCCAGAGCACTCAGGACCTCAGACTGAGGCGAAGGTTCACCTTCCAACAGGACAATGACACTAAGCACACAGCCAAGACAATGCAGGAGTAGCTTCAGGACAAGTCTCTGAATGTCCCTGATTGGCCCAGCCAGAGCCCGGATTTGAACCCGATCGAAAATCTCTGGAGAGACATGAAAATAGCTGTGCAGCTAAAAAATTGTTTTTGCTTCGTCATTATGGGGTATTTTGCATAGATTGATGAGGAAAAAATACAATTTTATCAATTTTAGAGTAAGGCTGAAACAACAAAATGTGAATACTTTCCGAATGCACTGTATGATGTGTGTAAAATACTTTTTTAGAAAGTTGTACTGATTATGATGAGCTAATGCTCTGCTATTTTTTGTTGACACCATCCAATGCATTCCGGGTGTCACATAAACGTTTGTCAGACCAAAGACGTTATCGCAAAATGAAGTGAAGGGATGGTTCACTCGTCTTTTGAGTAAACATCCGAAAGTATTATTATGCATACTGGATGGACTGGTTACCTTATTCCATGCTCCAAACTTTCTATCCATGAGTCTGGGAGAGAACATTTAGGCGTATGCAATGCTGTTGGTTCATTGATTGTGCAGGGCGGCTTAAATAGCTAGCCTGCAATTATAGTGATTTTATATTTGATTTTGATTAGCCTAGTAGTAGGGCATTTTTTTTATATTTTCATAATTAAAGGGTTGACATTATCTTCAGCTACAGAATGTCTCACCACCGTGTGTTTCCATCTCTTCCTCTCTCTCCTTCATTCCTTTCTTGAGCTTGCAGAGAGAGGTGCTGTCAACAGTTAAATAAAATCTGTTTTGTTGTGAAAACATGTTACTTTTGATGTTTCCGAACAGATTTCACTTGGTTCCCAAATTAAGCACTGGATAGCTGCAGGAACAGGGTTGGAGAGCCAATGGCATTCAGAGTTTGGGTGGAATATCACCTGTCGCGCAAAAAAGGCTACATGGTCCTCAAACATTGGTTGATGAGTGGAGTGAAATAAGCCCAGACATTTCTATATGCAATCCCTTGTGAAAGCAGAGTTTTGATGATTACCACTAAAAATAAGAGGATCCCTGCCTTCTACTGCTACTATACTTATTTCTCAGCTGCTAATATTAAGCATTGTGCCACTATAAAACTAGAGTAAAACGAACCAAGGAAAAGCTGTCTCCATTTGCTATGAGTGCATACGGATGACATGTATTTTTTACCCTGCCCCTGTTCCTGCCCATTTGATAACTTTAGATATTAGTAAAGATTAAACTGAGAATAGCCTGATGGGTGATATAAATATGATCACTTGATGAGAGAACATGTGCAGCCTGAGGCAAGGAACAAAGCACAAGCTTTTTTTGCAACTTTTTTAAATCATCATGCAAACCATATACGTTTTCATTTCTAAGACATTGCAACGTTTGTATCATTCGCAACTAAAGTTGCCAAATAACTATAAATCTAGTTTATAAGACCTGGTTCAAATTCTAACTTTTATGCTCAACATAGCCACTTCATATGCACACTCACCTGGAATAATTTTAATCATATAATATAAAATAATGCCACAGGATTTCTAAGCATATCTTGTCTACTAAATGAGCTAACCTATGGCATGGCACATAGCCAGGTAACATACTTAAATACATTTTCTTCATATAATAATGTTTCTTTAGACCTGCCTAAAATAAATAAATGATTTATTGTGATGGTGTATATTAAATGGATTTATTACACTTTTTAAAAATGTAAATGTTTCCTCAGCGGTTTGTATGCGTGGAGGCCTGGATATGCTAAATGTGATTATGTTAATTAATGGCCAATTTTATTTTATTTTATTTAACCTTTATTTAACTAGGCAAGTCAGAACAAATTGTTATTTACAATGGCCTACCGTGAGTCCGGTAGTCATTTGCATGACAATTATCCAGTGGACAAATTTCATGACCGCCACAGCCATAGGTGAGCTCACCTGTCATGTGATAAATTGTGAATAGTAATTGCTGTTAGCTAATTCATATTATGGTTTCTGTCAGCCGAAAGTTAGCTAAATATGACTGCTTGTGTTAGCTCACTTTTTCCTCAGTTAGCGCTAGGACTAATGTACACTACATTTTCCAATTTGGATGAGAATTGTGTTATGCTTTTGCTACTTCTGTGAATGTCTGAACATTGCATCTGAAAATAAACTGCTCACAATGGGGACATAAAGTTGTAAAGACTGTGTTTGTACAAAATGTTTCTGTGAAAAAATAGTGGCCAGCTCAAATGCTGACTGTTGCGTGAATCGTAACTAGACGTTATAATGAAGTGTTCTATTCACACTGGTTTGAGTGTACGCTGCTGGGACCACCTTAGAATGATCCACTGTAGAATGATTACAGCCCTGTGCGCCTATGCCTCAAAGGGTTTAACCTTTTCATACGTGAGTTCTGCCCCAGCGTGAGTTTTTTTATGCATGTGATGTTAGTATGCACTCACCATTCCAAAATGTGACTGTCACGTAACAGGACATTTAATTCGCACTGCCCTCAAACCAAGGCACTCTGCCTGTTTTTATTTATAGGCAGTTTCAACTTGTCAATATCAAATGATTTTCTAACAAGTTTATATTTTCTAAGAACAGTTTGAATTGAGGTGTGTTCTGCCTCCTCATTAATTCACATAAAAGTAGGCCTTTTTACTTTTGCGGACAACTTGTTTTTTTTAGGAAATTCTGACCCGGACAACATTCCCCAAGCACTTCCCAATTGTTTGTGCAGTTCAATTCTGCAGACATTTGCGAATCTCCCATCAGAACTGGATCTGCACACACGTGTTCACATTTTCCGTCTGTTGCCTGCATCGCAGTCATTGTTGTTTTCATTACTAATAATAACTTTGGAAATGTGTGCATTTCTATCAAAGTAAGTGCCTTATTACGTTTTAATAGTTTCTGTGTGTCGTTTCTACAGTACTGTAGCTCACTGTATGTATGGAGCATAATATATTTGTGTATATTCCTTAGAACCGTGGACACGCGAGGTAACGTAACTCATTTCATAACCTGTATGGTGTTATATTCAATCATGGTTATGTAGCTAACTATATTCTCCTATTAGCTCTGTAAAACAATGTAAATTGTGTCAGAGAAGTATTAGCTTGTGTTGTATTTTGAAGCTAACCAGGCCTTATGACTCCCAAGCGGCGCAGAAGTCTAAGGCATTGCATCTCAATGCTGGAGGCGTCGCTACAGACACCCAGGTTCGAATCCAGGCTGTATCACAAATGGCCATGATTGGAAGTCCCATAGGGTGACGCACAATTGGCCTAGCGTCGTCTGAGTTTGCCCGGTATACGCCGTCATTGTAAATAATCATTTGTTCTCAAATGACTTGCCTAGTTAAATAAATAAAAAATGTATGACCGTGGTTTGTTTCCATTTGGCCTATTTAGCATAGCTCTGTTCTGCCCTGCCCCCTTGTGGAGCTCAATAGTTACTGTTTCTTACTGTTAAAACTCAAATTTGCGATTTTGTCAATGCAATATACTGTATTATTTTTATAGCCGTGTTTATTATGTTACTTCTTTGTAATATTGTTTTTTATTGCTATATCCTAATTAGTAATAATTCCTCTTTATTCTGTACTTTCAGAACCACACACACAAACAGTATTTGCCAATATCATAATTGGAACTGGAGCTGGACATCTTTGGAGCTGAAGATTGAGGCCAGCTTTGGTATGCTAGCGTACACTCCTTAACAGTTTCACTGGATGAAAACACAGCAAGAAAACACATAGGCCAATATGTAATAGTTGTCTATTTTATTGCAGTATTGGTGGTGGTTGGTTGAAAAACAACAACAAAAACTTGTTTTACTAGAGGGGGAAAAAAACTGAATATGCATAACCCATATTTCATATTCATGCATTGACTGAACAACAACTGCATTTCCACCCCCCACCTCTAAAAGCAAAGTACCATGGCAGGTCACCTGTCAAGTCACCTGCCAGGTCAATCAGTCAGTAATTGCTGCAGATGTGTTCAATAGGGCTTGAGCATATGATTCTCCCCAAAGCATGGTGAAATACATAGAGGTGTATCACAAGCTAAACACATGTATATAGTCAACTTCCTCTGCTTCCTTCTCCTGGTGCCAGACAGGCACTTTGCAGTGCCTCCGTGTGTGACTACCTTAAGCAGCAGTTTGAGGGACTATGCAGGGAAAATACCGTTAGTGAGGCGTAGGGGATTGTCTGCAGCAGGACGACCCCCAGTAGATAGGCACTGAGAGGGTGTGGTGCTCCTCCAGTAGCTCTCTCAGGTTTTCTCTGTACTTTTGGTAGGTAATTACTTTACCTATGAGGGAGTGGGGAGGATGATGGAAGGGAGAGGATGATGAGGTAGTGGGTAGGTGGGTGAGATATTGTCACAATAATTGCATAATGGAGCTGTATGTGATTTGTATGTGAACTGTACGTCCAATTACAAAAAAAACCTTGTTCAGTAATCATCTCACCTGTTAGTTGGCAGTGAACTAGGTGGCCATTGAGGGCAGCAGTGTTGATCAGATGGAAAATCTTCTTATACCACTTGGTCGTTTTCCGAGTGCATTCCACAAAGCTGTTTATCATGTCTGCCTTATCCACTGCCCCCATTTTGAAGTTATAGTCAAGCACACAGTCTGGTTTGATGTTTCTCTCTCCCATCAGGTGGTCCACCTTCCCTGTGGCCGATATTGTTACTGTATGGACAGTGGCGAGGACATGGACGTCTTGTTTGTCATGCCACTTTACTGCCATCTGTTGACCGTTCTCCTTGAACTCCACCTCCCCTCTCTGCACCTTCCTGCATCGGAATGCCGGCATCCCCTTCCTGGTCGACCTGACTGTACCACAGGCCCCTGTGCTGTTGGAGAGCAGATGCTGGAAGAGTTTGGGAATGCTGTACCAATTGTCCACATACAAAGTGTGTCCCTTGCCGAGATTAGGAGCCAGCATGGTCATCCCCACAGACCTGGACACCCCAAGACCCTCATAATGTTGGATGTCAGTGGTGGACCCTGTGTAAACTATACTGCTCAAAAAAATAAAGGGAACACTTAAACAACACAATATAACTCCAAGTCAATCACACTTCTGTGAAATCAAACTGTCCACTTAGGAAGCAACACTGATTGACAATAAATTTCACATGCTGTTGTGCAAATGGAATAGACAACAGGTGGAAATTATAGGCAATAAGCAAGACACCTCCAATAAAGGAGTGGTTCTGCAGGTGGAGACCACAGACCACTTCTCAGTTCCTATGCTTCCTGGCTGATGTTTTGGTCACTTTTGAATGCTGGTGGTGCTTTCACTCTAGTGGTAGCATGAGACGGAGTCTACAACCCACACAAGTGGCTCAGGTAGTGCAGCTCATCCAGGATGGCACATCAGTGCGAGCTGTTGCAAGAAGGTTTGCTGTGTCTGTCAGCGTAGTGTCCAGAGCATGGAGGCGCTACCACGAGACAGGCCAGTACATCAGGAGACGTGGAGGAGGCCGTAGGAGGGCAACAACCCAGCAGCAGGACCGCTACCTCCGCCTTTGTGCAAGGAGGAGCACTGCCGAGCCCTGCAAAATGACCTCTAGCAGGCCACAAATGTGCATGTGTCTGCTCAAACGGTCAGAAACAGACTCCATAAGGGTGGTATGAGGGCCCGACGTCCACAGGTGGGGGTTGTGCTTACAGCCCAACACCGTGCAGGATGTTTGGCATTTGCCAGAGAACACCAAGATTGGCAAATTCGCCACTGGCGCCCTGTGCTCTTCACAGATGAAAGCAGGTTCACACTGAGCACGTGACAGACGTGACAGTGTCTTGAGACGCCGTGGAGAACGTTCTGCTGCCTGCAACATCCTCCAGCATGACCAGTTTGGCGGTGGGTCAGTCATGGTGTCGGGTAGCATTTCTTTGGGGGGGTCGCACAGCCCTCCATGTGCTCGCCAGAGTTAGCCTGACTGCCATTAGGTACCGAGATGAGATCCTCAGACCCCTTGTGAGACCATATGCTGGTGCGGTTGGCCCTGGGTTCCTCCTAATGCAAGACAATGCTAGACCTCATGTGGCTGGAGTGTGTCAGCAGTTCCTGCAAGAGGAAGGCATTGATGCTATGGACTGGCCCGCCCGTTCCCCAGACCTGAATCCAATTGAGCACATCTGGGACATCATGTCTCGCTCCATCCACCAACGCCACGTTGCACCACAGACTGTCCAGGAGTTGGTGGATGCTTTAGTCCAGGTCTGGGAGGAGATCCCTCAGGAGACCATCCGCCACCTCATCAGGAGCATGCCCAGGCATTGTAGGGAGGTCATACAGGCACGTGGAGGCCACACACACTACTGAGCCTCATTTTGACTTGTTTTAAGGACATTACATCAAAGTTGGATCAGCCTGTAGTGTGGTTTTCCACTTTAATTTTGAGTGTGACTCCAAATCCAGACCTCCATGGGTTGATAAATTGGATTTCCATTGATTATTTTTGTGTGATTTTGTTGTCAGCACATTCAACTATGTAAAGAAAAAAGTATTTAATAAGATTATTTCATTCATTCAGATCTAGGATGTGTTGTTTAAGTGTTCCCTTTATTTTTTTGAGCAGTGTATAATGTCTTAGACAAATCCTGTCTTCACGTTGCACATGACAAAGAACTTGAGCCCAAACCTGTGCCTTTTGGAGGGAATATATTGACGGAACACCAGCCTACCTTTCCATAACATCAGGGACTCATCAATGCATAGGTCCTTGTATGGCACAAAGACCCGACCAAATGCTGATGTCAGGCTGGTAAGAACATTTCTTATTTTGTATAACGGGTCATTTAGGTTGGCAGTAGCATTGTTGACGAAATGCAGGCATCGCAACAGAACTAGGAAGCGGTCTTGGGAAAAAAGGTTGGCAAAGAAGGGAGTTGCAAACATAGGGTCTGTGCTCCAGTATTCTCTTAGGGAGTTCTTCTTTACTATCACCATGAGAAGGACTGTCACCAGGAAGGTATACGTTTCACTAATTATGGTTGTCACCCATTTAGCGAGTTTCCCCATCACTCCTGGCTCTCTCTTCTCCTGTAGCTCCAAGGCTTAGCGATTGGTCTCTGCTATGTCTCCCACCAGCTCCTCTGTCAGAAACAACTTGAAGCACTCTGCTACAGATGGAAATGCCAAGGGGCTTTGCACTCCAGACTGGGACTCAACAAAGCCAAACAGCAGGGCCAGGAGGGGTGAAATAGCTGGCGGCCTTCCAGCTACCACAGAACTCCTGTACTTCATCCACTGTCGGTCTGCCTCCATCACCACCAGCATCTTCAAAGGGACCTGGGACTTTGTCAGTGGACAAGGGGTCCTCAGATTCAGGTTCTCAATGGTTACAAGGTTGAGGGCAGCTCCTCACTGTCACTGTCAGAATCCGATTCCTGACTTTCAGACTCTGTCAGAATCTTTTTAAATCTCCCGAATTTACGTATTTGTGAGTTGCTCCTTTTCAAAGACATTGCTAATGCTACAGCTTAGCTCACTAGCTACATACATAAACAACAACACTGAATGGCTCAGAGAGGGGGTGAGAGGTTACATGATTGACTGCCGGCACGTGCCATTTGTATCAATAAATCACTATCAGAAATGTTTTGTTTGGTAATTATTTATGTATTTGCTGTTTTATTCACATCTTTTCAAGTACTGTGACAAAACATGCATTCCAATTCTTGCATAGATTGTAATGAACACATTATGTGTGTAAAATACTTCTTTGAAGTCTGTACTGACTATGATGAGCTAAGCTAATTCCAGCCTTGTGCGGACACATGTTTGTTGACATACAATGCATTTTGCGGTTCACATTGTCTGTCGGACCAAAGATGTTATAACAAAACGAGGTGAGTAAGGGTTCACTCATTTTTCGAGAACTTCCGGAAGTGAATGGTGGGATGTGAACGATGGTAGACGACACACCCCCTTCAACATGCATCCTATAAACAGACCAAACTCATCTTGTCTTCTCTTATTATCTTTGGTTTCTGTGAAAAACAAGCTACCCATTGTTGGATTACTTTCGATTTATAGAAAGTGTTTTACACAATTATTTCGATAAATGGTGAGCTCACCCATGATGTGATTAATTATAACTAGTAATTGCTATTAGCTAATTCATATTGTAGTTTCTGTCAGCCGAGAGTAATACAAATATGACCGCTTGTGTTATGTCAATCTTTCCTCAGCGCTAGGACAAATGTGGCCTACATTTTTCCGGTTTGGATGATTGTGTTATGCTGTAGCTACTTCTGTGAATGTCTGAACATTGCATCCGAAAATAAACTGCTCACATTCTGGACATAACTTTGTAAGGACTGTGTTTGTGCAAAATGTTTCTGAAAGAACAGTGTGGCCAGCTCAAATGCTGATTGTTGCGTCATTCGAAAATGGACGTTCTAAATAAGCATTCTAATCAAGTGTTCTAATCACACCGGTTTGATCATATGCTACAGGGACCACTATAGAATGATCACACAAATGCGTTGGTATGTGTGAAAAGGTTAAATAGGCTACACACCTACGCACTGTAAGGTTCTGTATTTATTTACTTAGTCAACCTTGTGTTCTGTTTCGTTGTGTTCTTGAACGTAGCCCTGTTTCTTTGTATACTTGAACGTAGCCCTGTTTCTTTGTATACTTGAACGTAGCCCAGTCTTTCATTTTTGTTCATTGTTTTCACCTGTGTTAGTTACTCACCTGGTCTCATCAGCTCCTTATTTAGTTCAGTTCATTCTGTTTGTGCCTTTGTGAGGTATTGTTAATCTTGACTCTACTAAGCCTTTTCCTAGCTCATTTGTGAGAACAATTTATAGCCTTCAGTCTAGTTCTGATTCACCTGCCTGTTTGCCTTCCTGTGTATGACCATTGCCTGCCTGTGACCACGATTCCTGCCTTCTGCGAAGGCGAAATGAACCTTTTTCTCCCTGAGTATTCATTACACGCACATTTCCACAATGACAGAGAAATTCACTTTTTGTGTGTTAAAAACAACTGTTCAGATCACCACTGCCACATAGCTTCTTTCTTTCTTTCTTTCTTTTTCTTTCTTATCCTATTATTTCCTTTCCCTTCCATCTCCTTTTCTTTCCTCTCCGTACCCCTCCCAGTTAATTTTTTTCCTTTTCCACTCCTTTACTTTCTTTTCTTTTCTTAAATAAACTTTTTATCTCATCATAGGAGAACAGAGTGAAGTGTCACAGTGTGAGGCCTTTGCTTTGACAGCATGCCAAATGGATATTCAACCATTTAGCCTCCTTGGATTCTTCCACAAAATGTCAAAATAGAAGAGAGAGAGATAATAGTGTGGAATGGGCTTTAGGAAATGGGCCATGGTTTTATTTTTCAGAGTCATGAAAGGTGGAATAAAGCTAAGGCCAGCCAAGCATTGGAAAGCAGTTAGATACGGGTGACTGTGTGTGTTAATACAAATATGTGTGTGTGCATACTGTATGTGTGTATGTGTTTGTCTAAGAGAGTCCATATGCACTAACGTTAAAAAGTTTGCGGTCACTTAGAAATGTCCTTGTTTTTGAAAGAAAAGCAATTTTTTTGTCCATTAAAATAACATCAAATTGATCAGAAATACAGTGTAGACATTGATAATGTTGTAAATCACTATTGTAGCTGGAAACGGCTGATTTTTTATGGAATATGTACATTTATCAGCAACCATCACTCCTGTTACAATGGCACATTGTGTTAGATAATCCAAATGTATAATTTAAAACGCTAATTGATCATTAGAGAACACTTTTGAAATTATGTTAGCACAGCTGAAAACTTTTGTCCTGATTAAAGAAGCAATAAAACTGGCCTTCTTTAGACTAGTTGAGTATCTGGAGCATCAGCATTTGTGTGTTCGATTATAGGCTCAAAATGGCCAGAAATAAAGCACTTTCTTCTGAAACTCATCAGTCTATTCTTATTCTGAGAAATTAAGGCTATTCCATGTGAGAAATTGCCAAGAAACGGAATATCTGGTACACCGCTGTCTACTACTCCCTTCACAGAACAGCGCAAACTGTCTCTAACCAGAATAGAAAGAGGAGTGGGAGGCCCCGGTGCACAACTGAGCAACTCAGTGCTTTGTTTCTGGCCATTTTGAGCCTGTAATCGAACCCACAAATGCTGATGCTCCAGATACTCAACTAGTCTAAAGAAGGCCAGTTTTATAGCTTCTTTAATTAGAACAACAGTTTTTAGCTGTTCTAACATAATTGCAAAATGATCAATTAGCGTTTTAAAATGATAAACTTGGATTAGCTAACACAAAGTGTTTTTGGAACACAGGAGTGATGGTTGCTGATAATGGGGCTCTGTACGCCTATGTAGATATTCCATAAAAAATCAGCCGTTTCCAGCTACAATAGTGATTTACAACATTAACAATGTCTACACTGTATTTCTGATCAATTTGATGTTATTTTAATGGACAAAAAAATTAGCTTCTCTTTCAAAAACAAGGACATTTCTAAGTGACCGCAAACTTTTGAACGGTAGTGTATGTGCACACATGCATCTGTGTGTGCACTCCAGCCTGTGCGTGCTTGCCTGAGTCAGGGTCACAGTGTGAGACAGAGGAGGATGGATGGTGTGATTACTGGGGTGTGGAGGATTGTCCTATTCTTCCTCTCGTTCCCCTGCCTTTGTCTTTCAAAGGGCCTGCTGGAGAGTCCCTGACCTTCTCTCCACACACACACTTTCATCTGCTATAGTATAACTACACATCGCTGTCAGCCTCCCAATGAGACAGAGACACACCTGTATGGACATATTAGCATATTACATCAAATCCCACAGATCAATGTGTGTATGTGCGTGTGTGCGTGTGTGTGTGTGTGGGGGGGGGGGGGGGGGGGGATTGTGTGTATGTGAGAGAGAGAGATTGTGAGTATGTGTGTGAGAGAGAGATTGTGTGTATGTGTGTGAGAGAGAGAGAGGAGGGAGAGAGAGGGGGAGAGGGATTGTCTGTGTGAGAGAGTGAGAGAGAGAGAGAGAGAGAGAGCAGAGAAAGAGCGAGAGGGAAAAGGAGAGACTAGGTTAACATGAATGTGTTTGTTTGTGGATGAGTATGTACATTTGTATGAATAGTGTATCTGCAAGCATGTCTATCAGTATGTAGTATCTGAGACATAGTAAATGGCCGTGTCCGAATAGCTGTACTAGCATTCTAAATAGTAGGTATTTTGGGTATGCAAATGTTATAGTATGTGACAGGAAATTGAGTATGCTTTAAATGCCAGGATGTCATTATCATTTTGGCTTCCAGTAAAATTCACACTATTGAGGAAGAGAACTGTCTCTCGAGAGCCACGCACTCTACCAAAATGAACGAATGGCGGGATTCAACACAATTGTGCATTAGATGACACCTTCGCAATATGGATGAGCCTATTATATTGATATTTGCTCGTACTACATACATTTTTAACTAAGCACTGCGATGTAGTGCCTTAGTCCGCTGCGCCACTCGGTAGGCTAAATAGTGCATTCTAATTAGTGTTTAGTACGATTAGTTCATAGTGTGTAGTTGATAGAATAATTTGTATGTTTAAGATAATGACTAAAGTATTCCACCCTGAAACTCTATAACTGTGTGAAATGTGTTCGAATCAGAAGAATATAATCTGGTGATGTGTGTAGCTTGGTTAGAATTATAACTAGGGCATTGTATTATTTTGTAGCTATGCAAGCAGGGTGCAACTGTGAGATGAGATAACTATGTAAAATATTGCCTATGATAAGAAACTTGTGTGTGTGTGTGTGTGTGTGTGTGTGTGTGTGTGTGTGTGTGTGTGTGTGTGTGTGTGTGTGTGTGTGTGTGTGTGTGTGTGTGTGTGTGTGTGTGCGTGTGTATGTATATATATATATATAAAAAGACTGGCTCTGCATTTGAGGGGCAGAGCGCTCTCTGAATAAAGTATTGATCTATTGCAGAATCTGAGACTTTGTCTAATTCTTCATTAACCAGAGCCTTACAACCTCTGGGAATTGGTCAAAGCTTGAGTGATAGTTGAGTTCAACCATTGAGATAGCAAAATTCTCGTGACAGTAGTTTAAGTAAGTAGTAGGCAAGCCAGATTTCGGACACGGCCATAGTCCATTACTAGTCTCTCTCCACAGAATAATATACAGTATTTACCCCCATAGTTTCACTGCCGAAAACACTTCAAAGCAGACATAAACAAAGGGGGTACTTATTATTTTTAGGCATTGAGCATGTGTGTGTGCATGTCAGCATGAGGACAGAAAAATAGAGCATAAGCCTTGCGTGCACACACAGTCAAAGTCATGCGATTGACACTGCTATTTGCTATTACCTTAAGTATGCAACATTATCTACTACCATTAAACTAGAAAAAAAACTACTTGTGGTCCCGTGATTGTGTTTTACGAGAGTGCTTTAGAGTAGAAGTGGCCATCTTGACTCGGTGATAACTGTGTGGTTGAAAATGGGTGGACCAAATTGGCCTTGTTCAGGGGCACTGGCAGTCCGTAAATACTGTGGTTCATGGCCGTGTCCGCATGGACTCTACAAGGAGTCGAAAGCATTCCACAGGGATACTGGCCCATGTTGACTCCAATGCTTTCCACAGTGGCTGGAGGTCCTTTGGTTGGTGGACCATTCTTGATACACACGGGAAACTGTTGAGCGTGAAAAACCCAGCAGCGTTGCAGTTCTTGACACAAACGATACCCCGTTCAAAGGCACTTACATTTTTTGTCTTGCCCATTCACCCTCTGAATGGCACACATACACAACCCATGTCTCAATTGTCTCGACTTAAAAATCTGCATTTAACCTGTCTCCTCCCCTTCATCAACACTGATTGAAATGGATTTAACAAGTGGTAATAATACGGGATCAAAGCTTTCACTTGGATTCAACTGGTCAGTCTATGTCATGGAAAGAGCAGGTGTTCTTAATGTTTTATACACTCAGTGCATGTAATGTATTGCCATTAAACATATGCAAATAAAGCCAGCTGACCAGTTCATGGAGGGTTCTAAGAATAACCCTTCAAATATAAAAAGGTTCTTGGAAGAACCCTTCATAGAAGGTTCTAGGGAGAACCTTCTGCAAAGGGTTCTACCTAGCACCAAAAAAGGTTCCCCAATTGGGACAAATTGAAAAACCTTATGGTTCTACTAAGCACCTTTTTTCTAAGAGTGTATGGTAGTATTTAATGGCAATCCTGACATCCAGCTACTCACTGTCTTGTACTTGACAATGTACTCCACGATGGGCATGCCCCCGTCGTCTTGCTTGACAAGGCCCAGCCGGTAGGCCTTGCCCATCCCTCTCTGGCCATGCACTGCCGGGGGGCTGGGCTCACGTATGGGTAAAGTCTGGAAGGACTCCGTGTGACTGAACTCCCCCTGGCCCTTCCCATTGACTGCAGCCACTCGCACTTCGTAGGTGGTGTTGGGCTCTAGGCCTGTCAGCAGTACTATCGCTGTAGGAGGAGAACCAGGGAGAGCATTAGTTAGCATATTATCATGTTGTTAGCTTGTTCACAGACACACAGAGAGGTAGAGCGAGAGAGATAGAGACATACAGACAGACAGAGAGACAGACATACAGTCAGACAGACGAGGTAGAGAAAAGAGAAAAGACAGACAGACAGAATAAGAGATAGATACAAAGAGTCAGAGGGATAAAGACGGACACAGATTTTTTGACAAGTGGAGTGACAGCGAAATAGATAGCTGCGAGAGTGAAACCTCTCACGCTGTGTGTGTATGTATGTAAGAGACGCCTACCACCTCCCACTCTTCTCTGTTGAATCCCACTAATCCACCCCAGCACCTCTTTGTTCCACCTGGTAAACAAGCTGGCTTAACGCGCTAACAGCATCGGTTAACAGTGCCACAAACACCACTATCAGTCAATGGGAGGGGGCGGGGTCGACAGCTACGCTAAAGCTAATTAATCGCTAACAGAGCCGCTAACACCCCTATGTGTCAAAGGGGGGACTGCAGCATACGGTAAAACTAATGCTAGTGCCACAAATCCCCTGTTGCTATCAGGACCACTCTCTTGTCAATACAGGGGGTAGGACGTACCATAGTGGAGTGCCACAGGGGGATCTGTGTACCTAGCTGTGTTGGGTGAGTATTCCACTGCAGCTGAGCTAGCCAGCATACTTCCTCCCTGCCTCCTTCCATTCATGGCCAGAGAGATAGTATAGCAGGTAACGATGTAAGGGCTCTAAGCCAATATGTGTTGTTTGAGTGTTGTTTGTGTGGAAACAGTATGAAAACAGTAGTACTCCATTGTTGATTCTCTGGGATCAGTAGATAGTAAAGCTTCATCTTCAATGTTCGGAGTAGGACAACATGTCTTTGGAACTCTTAAACTCTACTGAAATACTATGTGACAACTTCACAGTGTGCAGTGAAATGATAAGCATCTGTCAATAGTATTTTGAACATTTTCAAATTTAATGATATTAAATATCGGCCTAAAATATTGGCCATCGGCTCTCCAGAAAAACGGTATCGACATTGACCCTACAAAATCCATATTGGTCGTTCTCTAACAAAGACATTAGATCATACAACCACTCCTAAAAAATAAATACATTAAAACCTCTTTGGGCTAGGGGGCAGTATTTTCACCTCCGGATGAAAAGCGTGCCCAAAGTAAACTGCCTGCTACTCAGGCCCAGAAGCCAGGATATGCATATTATTAGTACATTTGGATAGAAAACACTCTGAAGTTTCTAAAACTGTTTGAATAATGTCTGTGAGTATAACAGAACTGATTTGGCAGGCAAAACCCTGAGCACAATCCATCCAGGGAAGTTTTTTTTTAGGTCAATATGTTTTACATACATTTTCTATGGTAAAGCCTTTTTAATAGGAATATGCTTGCAGTTCCTATAGCTTCCACTACATGTCAACAGTCTTTAGAATTTGGTTGATGTTTTTCTTTTGAGAAATTAAGAAGTATTCCTTTCCGTTCCATGTGTCATTCACATGGACTCAAGTCTTTCGTTGCACGCGACCTGGAACGTGCTTCACTTTGTTTTCATCCGGTATTGAGCACAGTATTTCCCGTCTTAAATTTTATTGATTATTTATGTTTTAGGGTACCTACGGTCGGATTAGGAATGTTGTTTGAAATGTTTGGACCAAGTTTACAGGTAACTTATTCGATACTTTGTAGGCATGTTGGGCGGGTTGTATTTGTGAATCAAACACGCCAAATAAATTGACATTTTTGGGACATAAACAAGGACATTATCGAACAAAATGACCATTTGTGATGTTTATGGGACATTTTGGAGTGCCGACAGAAGAAGATCTTCAAAGGTAAGGCATTAATTATGTCACTATTTCTGTCTTTTATCGTGTACCTGCCAGGTTGAAATCTCATTTTCATGTGTTTGTATGTGGGGTGCTGTCCTCAGATAATCGCATGGTTTGCTTTCGCCGTAAAGCCTTTTTGAAATCTGACACCTTGGCTGGATCAACAAGAAGTTAAGCTTTATTCTGATGTATAACACTTGTATGTTTTATGAATTGTTATTATGAGTATTTCTGTTTTTGTATTTGGCGCGCTGCAATTTCACAAGGTGTTGTCAAAGCAATGCCGTTAACGGGATTCGAGCGGGAGTGGGATAGAAGGGATCCCTAAGAGATTAATTAATCAGTAGAGCTTAATAACATTTTCTCAGCAGTCAGCCAAAATCATATTTCCAAAATCATATTTTCAATCTCTTTTCCATTTTTAAATTAAATATACCTTCCGGTAACCGGCCTCACTTAATGTGACACGGATCCGCAATTTCTTTTAGACCTTATAGCCAAGAACCTCCATCAGAAGCTAGCCAGCTAATTAGCTACTAGCTATTAAGCCATTGTTAGCCACGGCTAGCGGCCTTTCCTTCTGCACAGACACCAGACGTTTTTTTTTGCCTGGATAATACTTGCCAGCATCGGACTGTTTTCTCCACTACAACGCCAGATTCCTGCCGTAAACCCTGGACAATTACTCCTGATCATCACAGCTAGCTAGCTGCCACCGAGTGACCCAGCCCCGAAGCTAGCCCTGAGCCAGGCCCACCTCCCGGCCTACTCTGTGATCACCCGGCAACTCAAACGATGCCTTCCGGACTCTACCCCAACATGGCTAGAATCCACTACTCTGCCGGATCCTTGCCGTAAGCTCTGGACCTGTGCATCGAATCATCGCTGCTACCGAGTGCCTATAGTGGCTAAAGCCCCTGCCCCAAAGCTAGCACCAGTTAGCCGTGAGCCAGGCGCATCTCCCGGCTAGCAAACAAAATTACTACAACTACCTCTTTCGCCATCTGGTCTTGACCCTTTTTGTCGACACGGCGCCCCGCCGTACCACCATGACTGGTCCGCCGACTTAACTCCATCCGCTGTGCCCTCAATCGGCCTTCGCCGGACGTTGGAGCAGACGCTTCTACGTACCCCGGCCTGCTAACTGTAAACGCTGTGTCTCCCGTGTGCTAGCGTAGTAACGACTACCCCGCGACTTCCCTGTTCCATCTATTGCTGTTCACTGTTCCCTATGATCTCTTGGCTACATAGCTGATGCCTGCTGGACTGTTCATTAATCACGGTACTCCATTTTGTTCATTTTTTTGTTTATCTGTCAGCCCCAACTCAGGCCCTGTGTGTAGTTAACCGACCCTCTCTGCCCATTCATTGCCATTTTACCTGTTGTTGTTGTCTTAGCGGATTAGCTGTTGTTGTCTTACCCGTTGTTGCCTTAGCTAGCTCTCCCAATCAACACCTGTGATTGCTTTATGCCTCGCTTTATGTCTCTCTCAAATGTCAATATGCCTTGCACACTGTTGTTTAGGATAGTTATTATTGTCTTAGTATACCGCAGAGCCCCTAGTCCCACTCAACATGCCTCAAATACCTCCTTTGTCCCACCTCCCACATACGTGATGACCTCACCCAGCATTACTAGCCTGTCCAGAGATGCAACCTCTCTTATCATCACTCAGTGCCTGGGTTTACCTCCACTGTACCCGCACCCCACCATACCCCTGTCTGTACATTAAGCCCTGAATCTGTTCTACCGTGCCCAGAAATCTGCTCCTTTTATTCTCTGTCCCCAACGCACTAGACGACCAGTTTTGGCCTATTTATTGCCTTACCTCCTCACGCCATTTGCACACACTGTATATAGACTTTCTTTTTTTTCTATTGTGTTATTGACTGTACGCTTGTTTATTACATGTGTAACTCTGTGTTGTTGTTTGTGTCGCACTGCTTTGCTTTATCTTGGCCAGGTCGCAGTTGTAAATGAGAACATGTTCTTAACTAGCTTACCTGGTTAAATAAAGGTGAAATAAAATAAATAAATAGGCATTTGCTGAACGTGGGTGAAGGTTGTTGTTTTGCAACTTGCGCTGCTGTAAAAGTGCGCTAAGGGTAATGGTTGCTTTGCAATTGTATAATGGGGGATCTAAATACAAAATGAGCTAATTGCTAACATTTTGGCTCTACCAGGGGTTTGACGAGACCTTTAGTGAGTGCCAGTGGCATTCAGATGAACAAATTGTGCCAACTCATTATACACAGAGCTGTTTTATAGTGTAAAGTGCATCATTACTATTAAGTCCCTGAAGTGGCTCCAAATCCAAATATTAACTGTCAATTTGCGACTGGTAATTAGTTGATTTGGCTATCTCCGTTAACGTGCTCACCTCGAGACAAGGAAGGTGGTGAAACAGATGGGGGTGGAACACAAGAACTAACACAATTTAAGAATTCATACAATATACTTCACAACCTTGATTTCTTTCTCACTGTACATCTCTCTCGAATATCTCCCTCTCCCAAATCTCTCTCTTTCTCTCTAAAATCGTATTATAGTTGTTTTCTCTCCATCTTCTTCATATTTTCTCTTTCATTCTATCCTCTTTAACTCCATCTGTCTTTCTTTCTGTTCACATTGCCTGTATATATCACTTTGTTCTCTCTCTATCCCTCAATGCTTCCATGCTTCTCAGCATTTTCCGCATTCCATCTCACTATTGTAATAGACTCCAAAATGAGGGATATTAGCGATAAGCCCTTCAGGTTTGTCAGACCTGCTTATCGTCTGAGAATTCGTCCTTCTGAGGTGATCTTTTTTTGAAGTCCTCCACATCACGCACACCCACTCCCCTGAGTGCCTCCAAAATCAATTTCGAGGCGTGGAGCCAAAGTGGAAAGGGAAAGACAGTTGCTTTTCAGACCTGCTGGTTAGCTGCCTCCCCCTCTCTATCTCCCTCTCTCTCTCTCCCTCCCTTTCACAGGCTTTATGACCAGAGCGTAGGAGGCCTCCTGATCTTGTGGAGGCTTGCCGCAGAGAGATGGTTCGCTGCGCGAATCAAGTAGCAACGGCTTCCTGTTCACGCTTGTTTGGCTGGTTCACTGGTTCGATATGTTTGTGTGAGGATGGGGACTAATGTGCGTAAGCAAAGGTTCATCAAGGATGAGGGGTCTTAGTCTGACTTAGGTGGGCAGGACCTTGCAGTGAAAGACCTAACCTTACTTAGTCCCCGAAGACGGCAGCTTTTTGTTGTCTGAGTAAATGTAATGCATGTAAATGTGAGAAAACATGAGATATGTCACTATAATGGAGATGGTCATCTAGAATGTCTGTACCATTGTTGATGATGATTGTACATTTTTATGACGATAATGACGATGATGATTGATGATGACAAAAATGGTGTTGAAGATGATGAAAATGATGTCCATTTTGACGTTTGAGTTTGAGTTTATTTTATTTTTACAGGGACAGTGCACATTAATCAACGTTTCAGTAAAAGTGCCGGTTTTAGCCAGCCGGCTAATTTTCAACCGCAGTCCCTGGGCAGGTTATTAAAAACAATTACAATATAGACAATCATTGAACAGTGAGCACACGCAGAGTAACATAGGACAAGCAAGACATAGCATACAGACAGAGCAACATAGGACAAGCAAGATGTAGCATACAGACAGAGCAACATAGAACAAAAAGCAACAAGACCAAATCCATAAAAACAACAAAGTGTTTCCACACCTCACAAGCTACAGACAACAGACAACATGGAAAGTGGCAATACACAGCTAGGGATTATGTTCACAAGTCTGATTGACCTTTAGCCATGTCTTCATGCATTTTGTGAAAGTGTGATATGTGGTGCAGTTATGTGTGTCTGATGCCAGTGTATTCCAGACATGGGAAGCTCTCACAGAGAAAGCAGATTTACTAAAGGTGCTTTTCCTTAAGGGAACTATACAGTCACCTCTCATGGCAGACCTTGTGGATCTGCTGCCATATGTTTGGGTTTTCTGTTTTACAAAAATACTGAGTGGAGGGGGAGCTAGGCCATTTAGGATCTTGAATACAAGACATGCGTCGGTGTATTGCACAAGATTTTCCCAACTCAGGAGCTCATGCTTTCTGAGGATGTAACAGTGATGATGGCTATTGGGCTTTCTATCGAGCACTTTGAGAGCCTGTTTGTAGACAGACTGAATAGGTTTTAATGTTGTATAGCAAGCTTGGGTCCAACTAGTCAAGCAGTATGTTAAGTGGGGGAGTATCATCGATTTGAAATACAGTTTTGCTACCTCTGTGGTCAAACAATTTCGTATAAATCGGAAATTAGCTAGGTTGAATTTGGTTATTTGAATTACCTTTTTCACATGCTTTTTAAAAGAGAGGTTGGAATCAAGTATGATTCCAAGGTACTTAAAATCAGATACCACCTGGAGCTTCTCCCCTGACACATAGACATCTGGCTCAGTAGCATCTGTTGCCCTCTTTGTGAAGAACATGCAAACTGTTTTTTTCACATTGAGATGCAAACACGAGTCACTGAGCCACTTTGTAACCTGGACCATTACAGTAGTGAGTTCTTGTGCAGCTTGTTGTTTGCTCTTTGCATGCACATATATCACTGTATCATCTGCATACATTTTAACTTCAGACCCAGTGCAGACGGAAGGCAGATCATTAATGTACAGGCTGAACAGGAGGGGCCCCAGTATTGACCCTTGGGGCACGCCCACATCATAGCTAAGAGTGGGCGACAGCTCATTGCTCACTCTGACACACTGAGTTCTGCCTTCAAGGTATGATTTCATCCATCTCAAGGCATCGGGGGAAAAGTTGAACTTGGACAATTTTGTGATGAGAATCTCATGGTTAACAGTATCGAAAGCCTTCCTTAGGTCCAGAAACACAGCCCCAACAATGCCCCCTTTGTCCATCTTGGACTTCACATTTTCCAGAAGAAAGCAGTTGGCCGTTTCTGTGGAGTGTTTCGCTCTGAAGCCAAACTGCATGGAGTGTAATGTGAAGGGGCTGTTGTTGAGGTGGGAAATCAGTTGTTCTGCTACACACTTTTCAACAACCTTCGACACTACAAGTAGTATACTAATGGGCCTGTAGTTACTCACATCAGCAGGGTCGCCCGATTTAAAGATGGCCGTTATTATGGCTGACTTCCATACCCTTGGAAACACCCCCAGACCAATAGATGTGTTGGTGACCTTAGTAATGGGGCCAATGAGTGACTCTTTGTAGTTTTTAAGAAAGGTAGAGTCCAGCCCAAACACATCTTTGGATTTAGAGTTCTTTAGTGAGCTAATCACCTTGTTCACCTTTGACTCAGAAACCTCCCTTATGATGAAGACAGGTTGAGCGTCATTTACTAGCACTGAGCCCAATAAACCAGTGGAGGGGTTCTGTGTCAGTACCTTGACAGAGTCAATAAAGTAGGAATTGAAGGCTATTGCTATTTCAACTGCATCCTGTGTTAGATTGTTATTCACCATGATTTCTAGTCTTTTTGCGGTGTTACTATGGTCTTTCCCTGTTAACTTTTTTAGATTCTCCCAGATCAATTTAGAATGTCCCTTTGCCTCACCAATTATGTTAATAAAAAAGTTTGCCTTGGCTGTCTGATTTCTTTCATCACCTTATTTCACTACATGGTAAACCTACGTCTGTCATGCTCTAATTTGGATTTTAGGGCTGTTTTTAGAGCATAATCTCGTTCTTTCATCAATTTCCAAATTTCTCCATTTAGCCAAGGAAGACTGCTCTTTTGGCCAGGTTTGGATTTGATTTTCTTTAGGAAACCATTTATTGTAGCCTGGATTGTGGATAGAAAAACCTCACTATCAGCTTCCACGTCTGTATAGGACAAGAGATCATTCCAGTTAATTCCATTAATTGCTTTTTCAAAATAGTTTAATTCACTCTTAGGTATTCTTAGTTGATCCGGGTTTCTAACAGTAGAGAGCTTAAACCTGCTCTTAGACAACTTTCTGGCTATAAGTGTCAAATTATGATCAGATAGCCCAGTAACCATATTGAATGATTTAGTCACTCTCTCTGGTTTATTACTGAACACCAAATCAATCTGTGTTTTAGAGCAACAAGTCACCCTGGTTGGCCCTTTAACGAGCTGTGTAAGGTCAAAGGTATTAGTGATCCGTTTGAGGGTTTTCCTACAAGACTTGTCTTCATAATTAATATTAAAATCTCCCATTAAGATGACCTCCTTCCCAAAATCACATTCCCTAAGCATGTTATTAAACTGATCAAAAAACACACTTTTGGTGGAAGGTGGTCTATACATTCCAATAAGGGTAAAGGACATTTGGGGAGACAGTGTAACGTTCAGGCCAATACATTCTAGTTCATTATCACATGACCACTCAATTTGTTTACATCGGATATGTTCTTTAATGTAAATCATCAGACCCCCTCCTCTTCCTTCAATCCTGTCTCTCCTGAAAACATTGTAGCCAGGCACAATCAAAGCAGCACATGGAGAGTTTGTATGGAGCTATGTCTCTGAGAGGCAGAGGAAGTCAAGGTTGGAGTCTGTGAGTAGATGTTGAATTTGATCACTTTTTGGAATGACACTACGAATGTTCAAGTGCCCTCCTAGTAGTCCCTTGGGCTTAGCCCGTGGGTCCCAGATGACTCGAGAGTGATTGACACATTGAAAAAAGTTAAATTTTCTGTGTTTTCTGACAGCTGGGTTTAGGCCGTTTTGTTTCGTTTTGATTAGGGGCATTTCGGTAGCGGAATTAACAATCCCTCCCGCTTGCACTGGATGTGGGGAACTACTTAAAACAGCTTGCGTACCAGAAGCAAAGTCAGGGATCGCATATAGCGGCTTGGGTATGTTTGAAGAGTCCAAATCTATCCTGGAACCGGGTGAATCGAGAGAAACCATGGGACGATAGCACTCACCCACTTCCACAGCAGCGATGATCTGTGGACGAGGCCATCCCCTGCTTTCCACTCCGGTGAGTATCGCTGGCTCGGTGATGTTAGGCCCAGGATTAAGTTGCACATCCCCGGAGAGCAGCAGGGTAGTGAACAGGTAGTTTAACAGTTTCCGATAAATGTTGGACTTGTGTTTGTCACGCCTAAGCGGTTCAGTGGAATAGGGAGCGAGGTAGACTTGGCCATTATTCAGAACATTATGGTATGCTGTGTATAGTCCGCTCCGGTGGATCGGTGAACCAATGTGTTTGGTGTAGATATTCTCCGGCAGTAGATGATGGCAATGAAAAAAACAATGATGATGACATAATGACAGCGACAATGATCAGAATAGGGATAATGAAGATCAAAACAGAGGAAATAGGGGAACACACTCACTCTGGACGCCATGTGACTTGACGTCTCTCCAGTCCTGCGAGCCCACTTCTTTGTAGTTGACCAGGTAGTGGCCAATGGGTACACCGCCATGTGAGTCGGGTTTCATGAATGTCACCGTGGCGATGCGCTGTGACACGGCCGACAAGCGCACCGAGTACGGGTTCGAGGGCACGTCTACAAAAAAGCAGAGAAATAGGTGTCACACTCATAACCGTCCCCCATTGAAACAACACACATCCAAACATCAGTTCCGGTAACCCTTCAGAAACATTACATTGTTTGGAAACATAACATTGTTGGTGTGTCTTTATTGGCAAATCAAAACTCTCACAAGTGATACAAAGATGTCGCTATGGCAACTCAGCCTTATTGGGTTTTACAATGCAGAATGCTTTGTGTTTACCCACATACAGTGTTCAGGCGTAGTTTAAAAAAAAGCCAAGGCCATTATATTTATCAGCGGTTGACTCAATACCGTTATCACACAAACACTTCCCTTTTATCTGGTGGAGCCACGGGGCTTTGAGCAAATCAAAAGAAACCGTTGCTGTCCTAAAGAGCCTCTCTTTTATAAGACCAGGAATACATTAAGGAGAGAGAGGCCTTTCAGCACGGTTGTGGGGCTACACACAATCGGGCACACACATGCACACACGTACATACACAAGCATAAGCACACACACGTACACACTGATATGCAGCCTGCACACACACACACACACACACACACACACACACACACACACACACACACACACACAGACACACACACACACACACACACACACACACACACACACACACACACACACACACACACACACACACACACACACACACACACACACACACACACACACACACACACACACACCTCAAAGGGAAACCATCAATCATATGGATAAAAACAAAGTTTGAGCTAGGAATGTCTATGTACAAAGCCTGATTCAACAATTGATTCTGAAAACCCAGCACATACCTTCTAAATAAGTCATACACGTTGCAAAAGTTGCATAGTTACAATGTGTATCTAGCGACAAGTTATTATTTACACACAAACTGTATTTCTTTCAATCTCTGTTGCTATATGACACAAAGTTAGAGTGGGAAGGGAGACAAATTGAACTATCTTTGCTAACACTGTGGGTATAGGCAGTTCAAGCCTTCAGAGTCAATCCTTAACAGTCTTATATACACTGCATTTTTAACTTGGCACAACCCCATGATATCTTGAGTAATACATCAAAGACCATATTCACGATGCATCTCAGAGTAGGAGTACTGATCTGATTTTGCCTTTTAAGTCATAATGAATAAGAGGGTTGACCTGATCCTACAGTAGTTCATCACTCCTACTCTGAGAGGCTTTGTGAATTCAGGCCCAAAATGTATTAACATCAGGGATAATGCATGACTTTTCAACTATGATCTGACATTTACTTGCATCAATAACATTCATAATATCATTCAAGTTACATAAGGAGTTGCATAAGTGGGTTAGTGCTGCGACACGGTTTCTATAGAAATGAACTGATCATGAATCAAGTGTTAGCATTTAGCGGGGTAGTTGGCTTACAGGGTTGGCTCACAGTCTTCTATCTAGAGTTATTACACTAGAGTTTCCTCTCTCTTTAATGATCAGACTTTGAAGCCGAATCAAACTGATGTGTGTGAAGGACCCATTGTTTCATTTCATGGATCTCCAAACCTCTGTTTTAGTCTTATGGTTTGTTATTCACAATGTGGCGACACTCCATTCATTGCGATAGAGGGAAAGAGATCTGAATCTTAATTGAGCGAAGACTTGTTTACTTTCCTTTAGTGATGATGTCTGTGTGTCTGTGACAGAGAGAGAGTTTTTAAAGGTGTCTCTGTGTGTTTGAAATGTGTGTTCCGACATGTGTGTGCGCATGTATGCGAAAAATGCATACGTATATGGGTATGTGTGTGGAAGAATATCTCTTAAAACTACATTGTAAGTACTTTTTCTCAGAATTCTACTTCTAAGAGGCCCTGTGTTTGAAGTAATTGGATCTGCACTAAAGTGAATTGGACTGTGTTATTTTATATTAGCCTGCTCTATGCACCATAAATTAGGGGGTACTTTAGTAAATAGAGGGAACTACGTTAAATCAGCGAGCACTATTTGAGATTAGGTTAGGCTAAATAGAGGTTGGGGGGTGGTTGTGGGGGGGGTTAGGGGATTTACTGACATGGAAATGGCAAATAAGTAGGTTATCAACAACAAAATAGAGCGAGAGGGGTGCAAAACAGTTGGAAGACACTATCTGGGAAAGCATAAATGCACACACGTACATATAGTACACACAGCAATGCACGTACACACTGATATGCAGCATACACACAAACACACTAGTATAAATGCACACACGCACGCACACACACACACAATGCCATGCGCACGCTCACACACACAAACACACACACACACACAAAGGGAAGTTTGAGCTATGAAGGTCTGTGCACAAAGCCAGAATCAACAATTGATTCTCAAACCTTCCAAATAAGTTGTACAAGTCGCTAAAGTTGAATAGTTAGAATGTTTATTATCTAAACATAAACCATACTTAGGCGGTACTTTGGTAAATAGGGGGAGCTACAGTAGGTTAAATCAGTGAGAACCATTTGAGATTAGGTTAGGCTAAATAGAGGTTGGGGGGTGGTCGGAGGTGGTTATGGGATTTACTGCCATGGTAACAGCAAACAAGGAGGTTATCAACAACAAAAGAGTGAGAGAGGGGTGCAAAACAGTTGGAAGATACTATCTGAAGTGGCGCTTTGTTGCTTTGGTCAGCAGTAGATATTTCATTGAGTGATTGGGGCGATGATACACAGTTGGAACTATTTGATTGATGGATGAACTTTGATATGTTGAGGTGCATGGTTTACCCAATTCCATATGTATGATATCAAGGGAAAGACCAATGTGCTATAAAGAGGGAGGATTGGTTACTTTATGAGGCCAGCACTTACCTGCCTGGGCCAGGATGAACTCTTGGTATTTCACTCCGATGTTGTTCCGGGCCGTGCAGTTGTAGCGTCCGAAATCCCTGTCGGACACTGGGGTGACCTAGGGACAAACATTTGAGTGAGCACAGAGACCAGAGCTAAGTCAATACAATGACACTGGCATTACACTAAGTGAAGACATTTGGTAATACTATTTTAGCCATTATAAAGAATTGTTTCTTTCATTCAGCCCTTATTTTACCAGATAAGTTGGCAATGACCTAGGGAAAAGATGCAGAGGAGAGGAAAGGAGTTGAATAGACCACTTGGAAGCTGGGGATGATTTTTATTTCTGAAGTTAGATTGTTACCGGTGGGTGCCCTGTTGCTTCCTATACCCACCTCTAGCAGGGACTTGCCGTCGGTCGTGTGGATGCGTGTGTTGGCAGTGCCCTCAGCTGAGATGGTGAGGCGTCCTCTCCTCCACAGCATGGTGGCGGGCGGGTTGGACTTGACGTCACAGCTGATGTTTATCGGGTTGCCCTCCCACGAGTAAAAGATGGTTTGGTTGGTCTGGAATTTGGGCATGTCTATCCAAGACACAACATGATTGGTCGGTTAGCTTCCAAGTCATGCTTAACCAGGCAAATAAAAAACAGCCATAAAATCTGAGATGAAAAATACAAAAGATGGGTTGTTGGGCGAGTGAAAAGGGAGAGTGTCTCATGAATGCCTCAATACACTCTCGCTAAAGTTAAAAGGAAGCTTAAACTTAATTGAGGACACCTCATGCTGGGCGAGAGATCTCCATTACGATACTCTTTCCGAGTGTGCGTGTGTGTCGTGTGTGTGTGTGAATCTGTGGTGCTGAGCTGGATGGGCGCTAATGAACAATCCCCCCACTGCATTGGGGGGCCGCTTGCCATCACTGCTCGATGCTGCATTCACCCAGTAGTCAGTAGAGTGGCATTATGGTCTTTTTTATGCTTGCTCGCAGTATTCCATTAGGGAGATTGATGCCTGGTGCTTTGTCACGAAGGATGATGTGCCTCTACCTCTTCTTGTCCCGCCACAGACTTAATAAATTAGTTAATTAGCTCTGCGGTGACAGTTGGCTTAGCTCCCGCCGCTGCTACGCTCAGTCACACACCTCTTGGGCCCATTTTGTCCATCTACTTTCTGACTGTCGTGTTGAGGGAGGGCTTGATGGGTCACTGCTCTGAGGGTGTGGCATTGCCAAGGGTGGCGTGGGAAAAGTGAGGGCAGTGTTGTCATGCATGCTCACCTCAAAGGGTGCCACTTATAGCACGTTTGTTAGAAAAGACAGACACCTGGGTCTATATAGTTCCTTATTGCAATTGCACCTCTACTTTGGCAGTTATTACATGTGTGTTTCATGCCATTAGCCTTTCACGCGAGTTCCAAATATCTCAAATGGTTGCTCCAACGTGAGTTTTTTTATGCGTGTGATGTCAGAATGCACTCACTGTTCCAAAATGTGATTGTTATGCAACAAGACAGTTAACATACACTGCCCTCAAACCAAGGCACGCTGCCTGCTAATTATCTATAGGCTGTTTCAACTTTTACATTTTTTATTATTTTCTAACAAGTTTTATTTTCTAACAACAGTTTGAATGGAGGTGTATTCCGCCTCCTCATTACTTCACATAAGAAGTGGCCCATTTCACTGTTGGTGACAATTTATGTTTGAGACTGAGCCGAACAAACTTCTCTCTTCAACGAGAGCCCAAGCACTTCCCCAGTTTTTCCCCAGATCAAGTATGAAGACATTGTGCATCTCTAGGCAGAACAGGTCTTGCACAAACTTTTCCCCTGGCACAGTTTCTGGCTGGCGCCCGTATTGCCTTCATTGTTGTTTATTCACAGATAATAACTTTTGACATGTGTGCGTTCCTATCAAAGTAAGTGCCTTATTTTCTGTATAGTGTGTTGTCGTTCCTACTGTAGCATACTGTATTTATGTATGTAATGTATTTACTGTTATATTCACGTTTTGAAGTGTTAGTGACAAATCATGCATTCCAACTCTTGCATAGATTGTAATGTACACATATGATGTGTACTGACTATGATGAGCTAATGCTAAGCTATTTGCCAGCTATGTGTGGCGCCATGTTTGTTGATATCATACAATGCATTCTGGTTGTCACGTAAGGGTCTGTCAGACCAAAGATGTTATAAAAACAAATGAGGTGAAGGCATAGTTCACACGACTGACTTATGGTGCTTTCAAGATTACTGGGAACTGGAAAAAATACGAGATAAATCATGACATCAGTGATTTTCAGGTCAGAAAGTTGGAGCTTTAGAAAGAGGCACAATTTCCCAAGTTGGACGACCGTTCAAAACTAGTTTTCCCAAGTCAGAGATCGTTTTTTTCAGACTTCCCAGTTGTCTTGAACGCAATGAAATCGGAAGTCGGAGATTTCTGAGTTCCCAGTTGTTTTGAATGCGGCATCAGATTGTAACTACGGTACCTCAGGGTTGCCAGCTCAGACCCACTTTCAAGGGGTTTTATTTTTATTTAGCGTATAAACTTCTGTGTTTGCTCCCCACTTATTGATAAATCCCCCATTATAGTAGTATTTCCTGCGTCATATCTCCACACAATACCTTCCCCCATTTCTACCGACCATGGACTTGAAAAACCCTCTAAAATGGTTTCATCCCTGTCTAGCTTTTGCACTACGGCTAGGCTAGGCAGTAGGCTTGTATTTGGGGTGATCATCTGTGTCCTTTGTGATTTGTCAAGAACGGTAAGCGACTTGTCAAGTCATGTGCTTATATTTTTTTCAGGCAATGGGCACAGCCATCTTTGACTTTGACTATGTTTGTTTGTGTCTTATAGTGAATGGCATTCTGGGATTATGGAGTTTTCGCTTGTCAGACATAAACAAACATGGCTGCCATCATAAAGTATTTAGCTGCTGTTAGCTTAGCTGACACACAGCTATTTTCTAAACAGTATTATATTTCTCCCTTGTGCTCACCAGAGATGTGGTACATTGTAAAGAAATCTAGCTTTTAGGTCACTAACTTGTGTTTTGTTTTTTTGGCAGCGCAACCTGTTATTTAGACTGGTTTATGGAATGAGTTTGGCTGTGGATGTGTCCCGTGTGATGTTACGATGATGAAGATCACATTTATCTTTTACAATAAAATGTGAAATTGAGAAATAAAGGGGATAGATAAATGATGCAGCAGGATATCCTCCTACTACTTAGCCTATCTGGGGGGCAGGCAACTCTGTTGTGATTAATCTAGCACAAGCATAGCATCAAAACCACACACACAAATCTGCTGACTTGTAATATGCCAATGTTGAACACTGTTTCTGTTCCCGCAAAAGGGAAACAGAAACAGTGTTCAACAATGGCATATTACAAGTCAGCAGATTTGTGTGTGTGGTTTTGATGCTTTGTTGTGTAAACAAGTTGTATTGGTTTTAGATGTAATAATGAAGAAACTTTTTTATTAAATTCCATTGTCCTCCAATAGAGAATCTTATCTCTACTTCAGTTTGAGCCTCAATACTGTGCAGGTGTGCAAACCTGTGTGTGCATACTGTATCTGAGTAGGCATGTATGCTTTTGTTCTCAAAATGTACTTACACTCTATATCGAGGAACATGCTCTTTTGGTGGCCCCCGATCCTGCTGAGGGCCTCACAGTCAAAACGGCCTAAGTCAGTTAGCTTCACCCCACTGATGGTCAACATGGACTTGCCATGGCGGCCCCGCACGTCCACACGCCCATCCTGGCTCTGTGCAGGCACACATGCATGCGCACACACACACACACGCACACACACACAAACACACACACACGCAGACACACACACGAATGATCATGAATGTATTGTATACTGTACATCTCATGTGAAGAATTTGCTTTATCCCCTCCATCCACACACATACACTTTTTTTCTGTTGACCTTTACTCCAAAACAACCTCACACAACTTCAACACTGTTAACCTCTATGGGCTAGGTGGGACGCTTGAAAAAAAGGCTTTACAACGAAAGCAAAACATTAGATTATGTCAGCAGAGTACCAAGCCAGAAATAATCAGACACCCATTTTTCAAGCCAGCATATAATGTCACCAAAACCCAGAAGACAGCTAAATGCAGCACTCACCTTTGATGATCTTCATCAGATGACAACCCTAGGACATTATGTTATACAATACATGCATGTTTTGTTCAATCAAGTTCATATTTATATCAAAAACCAGCTTTTTACATTAGCATGTGACGTTCAGAACTAGCATACCCCCCGCAAACTTCCGGGGAATTCGCTAACATTTTACTTAATTACTCACGATAAACGTTCACAAAAAGCATAACAATTATTTTAAGAATTATAGATACAGACCTCCTCTATGCACTCGATATGTCCGATTTTAAAATAGCTTTTTGGTGAAAGCACATTTTGCAATATTCTAAGTACATAGCCCAGGCATCACGGGCTCGCTATTTAGACACCCGGCAAGTTTAGAACTCACCATAATCATATTTACTATTATAAAAGTTTGATTACCTTTTGTTGTCTTCGTCAGAATGCACACCCAGGACTGCTACTTCAATAACAAATGTTGGTTTGGTCCAAAATAATCCATCGTTATATCCGAATAGCGGCGTTTTGTTCGTGCGTTCCAGACACTATCCGAAATAGTAAAGAAGTGTCGCGCGCATGGCGCAATTCGTGACAATAAAATTCTAAATATTCCATTACCGTACTTTGAAGCATGTCAACCGCTGTTTAAAATCAATTTTTACGACATTTTTCTCGTAGAAAAGCGATAATATTCCGACAGGGAATCTCCTTTTCGGCAAACAGAGGAAAAAATCCCAAAGGCGGGGGCGGTCGGGGTCATGCGCATAAGCCAGTGTCCCTTGATCGGCCACTTGAGAAAGGCGATAATGTGTTTCAGCCTGGGGCTGGAATGACGACATTCTGTTTTTTCCCGGGCTCTGAGCGCCTATGGACGACGTGGGAAGTGTCACGTTAGAGCAGAGATTCTTAGTAAATGATAGAGATGGAAAAGAAGTTCAAGAAATGGTCAGACAGGCCACTTCCTGTAAAGGAATCTCTCAGGTTTTGACCTGCCATTTGAGTTCTGTTATACTCACAGACACCATTCAAACAGTTTTAGAAAATTTAGGGTGTTTTCTATCCATATGTAATAAGTATATGCATATTCTAGTTACTGGGTAGGAGTGGTAACCAGATTAAATCGGGTATGTTTTTTATCCAGCCGTGTCAATACTGCCCCCTAGCCCTAACAGGTTAAACCCCCTTGACACTCAGTCAAACCAAGTATCTGATATAAAATCAGTTTTACGCCTCTGGCTAGGATTAATGTGATTGACTATCAATTGATTTGCAATAATTAGATAGAGAACTGTGAAGACAGATGGTCTCAATTTGAAGCCAAGGGTCAATTAGATTGGGAGCAGCAATCATTCCTTGTAATCATCAATGATACTTAACAAAGACAAACTGGCTCAACGTGATCATCACTTAGAAAGTGATACTTTGAGAGTTTGCACTTTTGGGACTACTCCATTGGTGATTTTAATATTTAAAAGAAAACAATTACTATTTGAACACAGGTCTGCTAGCTGTGCGGACTCCCTAAGCAGATAGTGACTGCCATTGATTAATCAAGAGCTAGGGTTAGAAACCAGCAGGACTGGGCCCAACATTCGTAACCACTGGAGTTCCCATGCCAATTTGGCCAATAGATATCTCTCCACCCTCTGGGACCCATCTCTGTGTCATTTTCCTCCCTTCTCCTTTAGTCTTGAGCCTTGGTGTCTCCTGGGAGCTTGCTCCTGCAGTGTGCAGATGTGGCAGACTCACACAGACTCCAACTGACACCAACACCCACTCTATAGATCTCCCTAAACAATCGATGCATATCCAGCTCCAGCTGTTAATGCCCATTATAATGCCTCAGTCATATTAGCCCTGACTGTGAAGTCTCTTGCAGTCATTTCAGCTCACACAGTCTCTCGCTACTGCCAGGTTAAAGAGGCCTCCCTTTAAGGAGTGATAAAGGGTATAATACAGTTGGTTTGATCTCGGGTGAATCGTCACTTGTGTAGATAAAAGTTGGTTTGATCCTGGTTTTACCTTGAATGTGATTATTGTTTATAAAATTGTGGTTGCTATGAAAGTGGTGCTTTCAGTAGCATGGTCACAGTGTGCTACTGCACATATACAGCAGGTGCCCTCCACATTCCATTTGAACAATTCAGGAGTGGAACTGGACATTGCATTTGGAGTGAATAGAAACACTGTCAAATAAATTGGGGGGGGCCAGAAAGCAAATCTGCCAGAGGAAGAGAATGCTGACTGGGCTTTACGCATTCTCTCTCTCTTGCTCTCTCTCCTGGATGTGGGTTATTTATTCCCAGGTTCCGCTGGCTGAGGAAGGGATGCTCTCTCTAGGGAGAAGGAGGGAGGAAAGAGAGGAGGGAGAGAGAGAGGGAGGGAGGGACTGAGACACTAGCCTGTTTGATATGCAGTGCAGAGGAGCTGACATGGACAGGAGACACTGCAGGAGCACACACTCAGACACAGACAGACAGAAGGAAGGAGAAAGAGAGAGAGAATGAGACAGCAATCACACAAAGCAAGAGGAAAAAGGGAGAGATAGGTAGAGAGAGGTAAAGGTAGGTGGAAGATGAAAGATGGAGAGCAGAGCAGATCAGTGGAAGCCCTCTCCATCTGATGTGAGGAAACTGGACATGCCCTGCTACACCCTGCAATGATCACACATGATCTTAAATAAGATATCTCCAAAGCTGAACTCCAAGTAACCCCATGCAAAGTTCTCCAATGGTATTAGTGCTGGCTCTGGATCAGTTTAAAACAAGATGCATCATCTTTCCTTATCCTCTTTCTTCAGTTAAGATACAGTGGCTGTGGCTGTTGACCTTGGGAGTGTCGTCTTGCTGTAAGACCTTATTAAGCTGTCGTGAATGGGGAGCTGCATGGCTTGCTGCTAGTGCTAGCATAACCTCGCCAGTGGCATTAAGACGAGAAAACAGGCAAACAGAAACCCACAATGCTGTGTTACTATGTATCATTGACTTTCAGTCAGCGTACACTGTTTCTCAGCTAGTTTGCTTGGTTTTCTATTTGCCTTAATGAGAAACAAATACGCTAGCTGGCTAGCGACATGGCAAATAGGCGACAAAACAAAACAATGCTCTTGCTACATTACCCCGACGTAAAAGTAGTGGCGTTACGTTTTATGGTACTGGATAAGAGAATAGAGAGCAGCCCGCTGGCTGTGTCTGGATATGCAGATGTAAATTGAAAGAAGGGGCGACTAGCTTTTCACCTAAATGAACATGGCCATCCATCAAGGCAACAGTATACACACAGCCCTGTTTGTTCTTTCCCATACATTTAGGTGTGTTGCTCGGCGCTCACATTTCCATAATTTCATTTGCCTCAGCGTGCAAAGAACTATTTACTCTCATGCGGTGCCTTGATTTATCAAGCTGAGCGGATTACGCCAACGCACACATTCATTTATCTCAGCCATTGACCTTTCTCCCGGGGAAAGCAGAAGCCATCTTTGCTAATGCAGCGCCTCTCGAAAAGTATAAGTGCTCGGAGACAATGACAGCAAAGCACATGGTAGCTGTCTGTTTACTCTTTGCCATGTTTAGAGCATTTCTTTAACCTTTGTCTGTTGAGGCACTATCTTTCACAATTTATGCTCCGAGAACCTCAGAGATGAATGGTCTTCGTTGAAAACATCCTAGTCATATACAACATGGTTTTGTTTCAAATAAGTTACCAATGGCATCCAACCTTGATACACTGTGAGTATAACAAATCTTTGGATGAGGTAGCTTACCCTATGGCCTACCTATCTCTCTTTTGTTCACTAACACAATTAACAATCGTTTACTTCACATATACCTTATTGCATGGTGGATATAACGTAGTGCCTCTAAAGAGCTCTAGGAAGGAGATGTTGGAATTACTGGGCCCACAAAACCTATACTCAAAAAATGTCTCAGTACTGAGAATTATTCTATGACGCAGTCACATCCATCCTCAAAGGTGAGCATTCTCCTCAGACGTGCTCTTTGTTAATACCGGCCATCTGGTCTGTGCATGTGTGTCTGTGCAAGAAATAAAGGGTGAGAGAGGGTTGAGGACGGTACTTTGTGTGACCGTAGGCAGTATGCAGTGAGTGGAAGGTAGACAGTAAAAGCAGGGACAACCTTGTGTGTGTGTGTGTGTGTGTGTGTGTGTGTGTGTGTGTGTGTGTGTGTGTGTGTGGTGTGTGTGTGTGTGTGCTTGCTTGCTTGCGTGTAACTGTGTGTGTCTAGAGAGGGTGATACGGGTACCAGTAGAGTGCAACAGCAGGCAACATACAATGAAAAGGGGGACGGAAGTAAGAGCAGGTGACAGCCTAGGGTTACCTTGTCTCCATCGGCGAAGCTCTGACCGTCACTGGCTCTCCTCCAGGAGATCTCAGGGAGCGGCTCCCCCTCAGCCACGCAGGAGATCATGGCGGCGCTGCCCTCTACCGCTGTCACGTTACGCAGCTGGGTGATGTGTGGCTGGACTGGAGGGACAGAGAGAGAAAGAGAGAGATTTAAAAAGAGGGAGGGAGAAGGGGGGAGAGTCCAAGATAGATAAAGGAGAGAGAAATAGAGAGAGGGAGAGCAGGAGAGAGACCAAGAGAGATAGAGGAGGGAAAGAGAGAGGGGGGATGAAAGAGAGAAAGAGAGAGATAAGGAGTCAGAGTGAAATGAAGAAAGAGAAATAGGGAGAAAGAGAAAGACAATTTTAGACAGGAGACGTCTAGGGCTAACACCATGTATTGGAGGATGAACGACTTTGGGCTTGACTATTGAGGCCATACGATCTAAATCTTCTGTTCAGAATCATACTTTTCCACTTCTGAAAGAAGGGGTGTGCATCGCAGTTTATAGCCTCGAGAAAAAGTAGTCTTTGGTACATTCGAGTCCACTGTCCACACCGTGCCCAGACCGACAACCAGACAACCAGACAGACAACCAGGACTTTGAGTTAAGTCTCCCTACTCCCTTACAACCTCTTTCTCACAACACCTATACTTCTCCTTTTCTCTGCAAAATACGTTTTTTTTCCAGACAAACCATTTTTTTATGCTGAGCACCCCCGATAAACAGCATTAAGGAGTGGGGAACCGTGGCTGTGGTGTAGAGGTCCGCTCACCGATAAGTCACTCTCTCAGACATGGCTGTCTAAGTTAGCGCTCGAACGTCACGTGTGTCATGGGCAAATAGTGTGCAATATGAATCATGTATATAAAAAAGAAATGACAACCTGTACAAGTAAAGTAAAGTAAAGTAGCAAGGGCTGTAAAACTGTGAAGAAATGAAAGTGAATGGAGAAATAGACCTAAAGTGTGTCTGATCTTTAAGGCTGTCTCGGCGAGATGAAGAAGTCGTTTGTAATTTCAAAAAGAGTGAACCTTAGGGTGGATGAGCCATCTAAGGGGATTTAGAGCTTGTCACGTAACAGGGTCATACACACACATATGCCTATATGCACCAACACACACACACACATACATGTACATACACACGCACACATACACACAAAATCAATTACTTTCTTAATTGATAGTCTTAATAGTTAAATTAGCTTAGTCCTTGAAGAGCCAAAAATGGAAGCATAAATAATTATCTTTCGACAGAAATGACAAGTCATTTAATATTTTGGTGATATTTATTTTTCAAGGTAAGCTAAATACTTTCAAACACGGCCTTGAGACCTGCATCAAGTACTACAACACTTTTTTATTTACACCCAGAGGCCCTAGTGGGAACCAAGCAGCAATACACAGATGAGGCCTATGATTCATACAATAACTCCAGGGTGGGAAAGTTGCTGTAAAGGATGAACAATAACTTACCCCCTTCAAATGAAATATGATAGTATTTCATATCAATATGATATGGGAATGGGCTTAAGCTTCTGAACAACAGGTATAAGAGATGGTAAATTTTGTGCAAGTGTGTCTTCTCCTTTATAGACAAATAACTGTTCAGTGGAGCAAGCTGAAGATGAAAAGATATTAAGCGACTCTTGGTAGAACAATGGAAGTGTGTTTTATTGATAAAATCAACGCATTTAGCCAATACCTTCATCAAGGTCTTCTCTTATACACATTATTCTGTAAAATAAGCTTTTGCTTCAAGTTTTTTAACATGAAGACTAGATTCCCATTTCAATATAGCCTACAGTGGTTCCTCCTTTAAAAGTTCCGAGCTTACACCCCGGGACTTAGAGGTACCCAGCGCCACGGCTTCATTGCTCCAGACCACCGCAAGGGAGAGTTAGAGCACTCATTATGCATTTGGGTCTCAAGGTTTATATTTGACCAATCATATCCAGTGGTTCCAATGACGAATTTGACGCAAGCCACCCGTCGCTGGTGACTTTCTTCAGCAAAGATGGCTGACAAAACATTAAGGTGGAAGCAAATGTAAGTAATAATGTCATAACGAGTCAAGCAAAAAATTTATAATTCAGAGGAATATGTCAGTAGAGACAAACGATTCTGCATATTTTTTGTCATAAAGTTAATTTACGAAAATCGCTATTTAGGCAGTTTTTTTTCAGTCATATCCAATACCAGGTGTATCAAACTGCTGTGTTGTGTCTGCATGTATGTATTACAATTATACACTTCAACCGTGTTTACCACTACTGCTCCTGGGACATCAATGATTACACATTGTAACTATGCAATAGACCAGAAACATGATTTAAGTAAAGGCTGATTTGTAATTCATATATACAGAACAAAGAAAACAGTACACTACACTTCCTATGCATATCTAACTCCCTTCATCTGCATTAATCTGAAGAGGTTCTCCCAGCCATGTGGATGATTGAAAACAGGGCAGCAAAGTTTGTTTGTCACCAGAGCGGTTAAGAGCATATTACTATTTGCCTGTGAATAACCAGACCTTCATACAAACTTGCTATGCTGAATACTTGACGCATAACCGAAGGTGCTGCCATATCCTGCCAGCACGCCCACAAGCAAGCCACTCAGGGGGAGAATGACGGGTGGAAGAGGGCGAGGAACGAGATGGGAGTAACAATCCAGGCTATTTGCTCTGAGACCGGCATAATAATGTAATGAAATAAGCAGGGAGCATATATCCGACCATGATTGGAAGTGCCATAGAGCAGCACACAATTAGTCCAGGGTCATCCGGGTTTGGCCGCGAGTGGCGCAGTGGTCTAAGGCACTGCATCTCGGTGCAAGAGGCTTTACTACAGTCCCTGGTTCAAAAACAGGCTGTATCACATCTGACCATGATTGGAAGTGCCATAGAGAAGTGCACAATTGGCCCATTGTCATCCGGGTTTGGCCGTGGTAAGCCGTCATTGTAAATAAGAATTTGTTCTTACCTGACTTGCCTAGTTATATAAAGGTTCAATTTAAAAAACAACTGGGAACCGCAGCACAATCAATAGGAAGTGAACAGTGGCTGGTGCTGAAAATATAGCTAATTTGTTACGTAAGTGTTGCACACCAACAGATGGATAAAACCTACAGCAGTCGAGCAATTCATTTCAACCATAATCTTCATTTTAATTTGACTTTACAAACAATGAGAGGGCTTAATTGGAGTCTATTTCTTCGGAGCCTAGACCTATATAAAATAACTTAACTGGCTGAGGTAGGCTATGAGGCTTAACAGCCTTCTAGAAGTAGGATTTTCTTTATTAGGCCTACTTACAATTGCAACTGGTCAAAAATGTAGCATCCTACATAAAATAAACATTTAAAGAAAAAAAGTCTAAAACAATGTAACTAATAATGAAAAGCGCACATTTGTAAATCCCAAACTCTAAAAGTAATTGGAAAGGTAGATACAAATTATTTGTGACATTGTGGTTACAATAAAGAATGTAAACAAGATGTAAGCAAGATGCTGTGTTTTTATTTACAGTAGTGATGGACAACCGGAGGCATTTTGAAAACAGGTTTTCAAACACATGTTTTTCACACGTGTACTGTTGTACTGTAGCAGGTGTAGCCCATCATGCAAGTATTTCCTATTAGCAGGACAATATACTTTTTATAGCCCGGCTACTGTTGTGAAAATCCCTCAACTTGCAATGTATTTGATGCTAAAGTACTCTAAAGTGTTACATTTCTAACTCAAAACAGCATTACAGTATTTCTTCATCAACTTCTTTATGCTTTCGTTAATAAAATAACGAGAAAAAATACATTCAAATGCGGATGTTTATTTAAACTACATTTTAGTCGCACTTCCACCCAGCTCCATGACCACAGGTAAAACCTTGATGAGATGATCAATGTATTTGTTGCATTGTTGTATCGTCAATTTCTCTAGCCAAAACATCTTGATGGCCTTGACCAGTTTATCTTTGTTTGTCAGCTTTGCAGTTACGGATGAATGTTTTCAGTTGATGCCAAACAAGTTCGATCAGGTTTAAGTCCGGAGACCTACATGTAGAGATGAAAAAAACATTTTTAGATATTATATATTTATTTTTATTTCACCTTTATTTAACTACATAAAGCTCTACTTACTCTGCTGGCGTCTTGACCCAGTTTATGCCCTCATTTGTAATGCAAACTCGGGCGGCAATATACACTGCTCAAAAAAATAAAGGGAACACTTAAACAACACAATGTAACTCCAAGTCAATCACACTTCTGTGAAATCAAACTGTCCACTTAGGAAGCAACACTGCTTGACAATAAATTTCACATGCTGTTGTGCAAATGGAATAGACAACAGATGGAAATTATAGGCAATTAGCAAGACACCCCCAATAAAGGAGTGGTTCTGCAGGTAGGGACCACAGACCACTTCTCAGTTCCTATGCTTCCTGGCTGATGTTTTGGTCACTTTTGAATGCTGGCGGTGCTTTCACTCTAGTGTTAGCATGTGACGGAGTCTACAACCCACACAAGTGGCTCAGGTAGTGCAGCTCATCCAGGATGGCACATCAATGCGAGCTGTGGAAAGAAGGTTTGCTGTGTCTGTCAGCGTAGTGTCCAGAGCAGGGAGGCGCTACCAGGAGACAGGCCAGTACATCAGGAGACATGGAGGAGGCCGTAGGAGGGCAACAACCCAGCAGCAGGACCGCTACCTCCGCCTTTGTGCAAGGAGGAGCAGGAGAAGCACTGCCAGCAGAGCCCTGCAAAATGACCTCAAGCAGGCCACAAATGTGCATGTGTCTGCTCAAACGGTCAGAAACAGACTCCATGAGGGTGGTATGAGGGCCCGACGTCCACAGGTGGGGGTTGTGCTTACAGCCCAACACCGTGCAGGACGTTTGGCATTTGCCAGAGAACACCAAGATTGGCAAATTCGCCACTGGCGCCCTGTGCTATTCACAGATGAAAGCAGGTTCACACTGAGCACGTGACAGACGTGACAGAGTCTGGAGACGCCATGGAGAACGTTCTGCTGCCTGCAACATCCTCCAGCATGACTGGTTTGGCGGTGGGTCAGTCATGGTGTGGGGTGGCATTTCTTTGGGGGGCCGCACAGCCCTCCATGTGCTCGCCAGAGGTAGCCTGACTGCCATTAGGTACCGAGATGAGATCCTCAGACCCCTTGTGAGACCATATGCTGGTGCGGTTGGCCCTGGGTTCCTCCTAATGCAAGACAATGCTAGACCTCATGTGGCTGGAGTGTGTCAGCAGTTCCTGCAAGAGGAAGGCATTGATGCTATGGACTGGCCCGCCCGTTCCCCAGACCTGAATCCAATTGAGCACATCTGGGACATCATGTCTCGCTCCATCCACCAACGCCACGTTGCACCACAGACTGTCCAGGAGTTGGTGGATGCTTTAGTCCAGGTCTGGGAGGAGATCCCTCAGGAGACCATCCGCCACCTCATCAGGAGCATGCCCAGGCGTTGTAGGGAGGTCATACAGGCACGTGGAGGCCACACACACTACTAAGCCTCATTTTGACTTGTTTTAAGGACATTACATCAAAGTTGGATCAGCCTGTAGGGTGGTTTTCCACTTTAATTTTGAGTGTGACTCCAAATCCAGACCTCCATGGGTTGATAAATTGGATTTCCATTGATTATTTTTGTGTGATTTTGTTGTCAGCACATTCAACTATGTAAAGAAAAAAGTATTTAATAAGATTATTTCTTTCATTCAGATCTAGGATGTGTTGTTTAAGTGTTCCCTTTATTTTTTTGAGCAGTATATTTTGGGTCATTGTCTGCATTTGGAGAAGAAAAAATATTAGTTAGCCTAACAGCCAACATTAGGTACAATAATAGAAATATACATGTAAATAGGCCTAAACGCAACAAAATATTGCTATAATCCTACCTTGAAAGAAACAATGTGATCCCAGAAACACCTCTCTGACATAGGGGACAGCCTATGTCTTGATGATTTGTTCCTCAAAGAAATCTCGAGCCATGATACTTGAAAAAGGAGGCAAGTGTGAATTATTTTGGAACACATAACAGTCGGTGAGGTGTAGGCTACAATATTTTATATACTTTTCGCTTTGTAAATAGCCAAACTTACCATCAAAAAATCAAATATGGGCCTGGTCCCTGGCGAGAAATTGCCACCCACACATGGAGTTTGAGCGGATACTTGGGACTCGGCTTGCTTGATCTTCTTCCTCTTTTTCTGTAGCAATTTTGAGCACATTGCTCAAGGGCCACGGTCGATTCGTCTGTGAAGATGACGTCATTGAATGTCTCGCCAGCTTTGATCCATGCCTGGGCCTGCAGGACGCGAAGTCTTTGTTTGTCAGACGAATCATTGGGTCGAAACTACAGAATATTATGGCTATATTTTGGCCTTTTTAAATATTATTTTGGCCTTTAAACAGATTACAATTGCTCACTGTCGTTTTTCTCAAAACAAAATAATCTCCAAAATATCGTTATAAATAGCCTTCCCACTGTGGACATCTTTTTCAGCACCGTTTCGCGCTGCTCTGAGACAAGCATGGAGAAACGAAAATGTTCAATTATATTCCATGATATTCTTAAGATATATGTGTTGACTGAATATAAGCATGTGATGTCTGCTAAATAATCAAGTTAGGTTTCTCCAGAAATAAATAATTATAAATAACAAACTGGCTTTAGTGAGAATGTCTCACCCCATGTTCAAGAATTGCCTTTTTCTCACTCACTCTAGGTTAAATGAAAATTAAATCTCCAAAATATCATTACTTTTTAAACGAAGCAATTATTATTATTATTATTATTAATACATTTAAAATTATATAAAAGACCCTTAGATATTCTCACAGATCCTAACAGAAAATGCCCCTTCGATATTAATTTAGAATCCTCCAATCCTAATTGAAAAAAAATATTTTTAGATATACTTGTAGGCCTACCATAGGCGAAATGAGTCTCACTAGTGTTGAGTAATGTGCTGTTAAAAACGGTGTAGGTCTGATTTTAAAAAAGCATATTGAAGTTAGAAGCAATATGATTTGAAGTAATACGATTTTTGAAGCAATACGATTTCAGCATTGTCTCGCGCTGCTCTGAGACAAGCATGGGGACTGGTCTTGATAAATCAATGAGATTTTTATTTTCACTGAATCTACGTGTGGGTATTGGTTAGACTAGAATTAGAAAATTAGGGTGCAGTTCAGTTCTTTGCACCCCATCACTGTGAGGTATTGTTTGTTTTGTGACATACGTCTTTCAGAGCTCTGTTTTTCCCGTGATTTACTTCTCTCGTGTATGATAGTTTTTGCCTGCCTCACTAACGACACCTTTTGCCTATTCCCTGCCTGTACATTAGCCTATCGGATTTCCTGTTATATACCTATTACCTGATCTCCCGGACTATGGTACAAGCCTTTTCCCTGCCTGTACTGTTGCCCTTTTGGACCCCCTGTGTATGACCTTCTGCCTGCCCCTGGACACAGCTACCTGCCTCCTCCTGTGGTCCTTTGCAATAAACACCAGCTGCGCCCTGCGCTTGAACCCAGCTCTCTGTCTCCCCTCGTGTTCATTACAAGCACCGTATTTTCCGTTCCATCCTAATGGAAACCTAGAGGGTTTTTCGTTTTTCTTGGAATAGAAACACCATAATATTAATCATATTAATTAAGCAATTACCAGTCAAAAGTTTGAACACACCTACTCATTCCAGGATTTTTCTTAATTTTTTACATTGTAGAATAATAGTGAAGACATCACGCCTATGAAATTACATATATAGAATAATTTAAGAACAAATTCTTATTTACAAGGACAGCCTACTCCTTCCTCCCCATCTCGGGGAATTGAACCACGGTCTCCTGCGTGCCCGCATTCTCTAGTACAGACATGGCCTGCTCTCCCTTATGTAAGGAATTAGGCACTTTCCCATGTTTACTACAGTATGTATTGTAGGCTATGTTTACTTGTCAGCCTGTACAGTAGCTTAATAAACAAATGCAGGTTGCTTATATCTTCAAAATTCTTTAAATGCTTTATTATCCAAATGTAAAAGCGTATACTGTTCAGTACTGTATTTCTTCATCAGCATCTTTATGCTTTCGTTAATAAAATAATGATACAAATATTCTTTCAAAATGCAGATGTTGATTTGGTTTTGGATCCATACGGAGGGTTTCGTTTTTCTCGGAATAGAAACACCATAATATTAATCAAATATATTAAGCAAAATGTCTTAAAATCAATCCCATGTACTATGTTATTACAAAAAAGGTTTTAAATTCTCTAGTAATGCTAATATGGGAGACTATCAAATGCTTCTCAAAGATGCCCTCTGGTGGTCAAACTAGCACTAACCGGCATTAACCTAAAAAATGGCTGACAATTGAATAACATGCCATAGAATGCTGCAGCAGCCCACAAGGTGTGTTGCAGTATGACGCAACTTTTAAAGGAGGAACCACTGTATATACAGTATATTGATGTTTCATGGTAGACCAGATGTTGGCCAGTGCAGCACTCTGCGGGCAACACCAACCTCTCTTCTCTTCATCCCCTGCTCTCTCAACTGTCAGGGGTAATAAAACTATCTTACAACTGTGTTTCAAGCCGCACTTTGCGAAACAAAACTCAAGCCCTCTGCTAACTTCTTAATTTAAAATGTGCATTTTGAAGAACAACCGGAGCCTTGGCCTTGAAAGGATCTTGATGACTAGAGCACAAATATCCATATATTTTCATAAAGAGGAAAGAGCTCCATCGGAATAATCAAGGAGGAAATATGCTGGCAGCTTTATGAAAATATAAATGTAAACTTTTATGAACAGGGTGTCACCGACTGTACAATAAATTAGATGCATTTTTTTCCATCCGGAATTGTATTAGAGTCAAGTTGTTGAATGATTGGTTGAGGTAGTGGCAACTGTATGCAAGTGTATGCATAGTCATATATGCATAGTCACTTTAACCATATCTACATGTACATACTTCCTCAATCAGCCCGACTAACCGGTGCCTGTATGTAGCCTCACTACATTTATAACCTCACTACTGTATATAGCCTTGCTACTGTTACTTTTCACTGTCTTTTTACTGTTGTTTTTATTTCTTTACTTAGCTATTGTTCACCTAATACCTTTTTTGCACTGTTGGTTAGAGTCTGTAAGTAAGCATTTCACTATGACAAATAAACTTAAATTTGATTTGTATGGTGAAAGTTTTCCTCTGCGATAATATTTTTCCTTGATGAATAGGAATTGGCTGTTTGTTGCGCTCAAGATGAAACACCTTATATTCAAATCAATATGTATTAATAATACCACAGATAGAACAATGAGACAGATATCTCACCGGATGTGTAATTGTGAAGCATCTGGTTGGCGTTTCTACTCAATGCCAAATATGGTGATAAGGAGAAGCCCAGTGGCCGGCAGTGGGAGAAGATGGAACAAAATGGATTTTGGCCGACATTATGCATATGTTCTCATGGATAAGGGTGGATATAGTTATTACACACGTGCCCTTCACAGAGTATGTGTTCCCCCTAACGGAAATATGGAAATACATTCTAGAAAAGGGCTGTCCAACCCTGTTCCTGGAAAACCAGCCTCCTGTGGGTTTTCGCTGTAACTCCAGTTGTAACTAACCCATCAACCAGCTAATAATTAGAATCAGGTGCGCTAGAAAAAGGTTGGAGTGAAAACCTACAGGACGGTATCTCTCCAGGAACAGATTTGGGGAGCCCTGTTCTTGGTTCTGCCCCCCTCCATGCTTGTTCTGCTCACTATGACTTATTTGTTCTCATTGGAAACAACAGGCTGTGGTCTATCTTGGGTTATTTATAAAAAATCTTTGGTAATACTCAGGAATATGTAGCTTATGTTGCTTATAATGCACAGGAAACATGTAGATTATTATAGTGCCTACTGTCTATGGCAGAATTTGCAGTTTGTAGCTCTCAAGATGCAGAAAAGAAAAACTTTTGATTTCTATAGGCAAAAGTAAATGGGTATGCTAAAATGACATGAATTCTTGGTCCAATTCTGTTTTTCTGGTCGAAGCAACATCAAATAACCAGATAAAATCCAGGTACAGTAGCATGACGACATTAAGATGGCTGAGAAGGACATTATATTTTGGTTGTAATTATTTTATGTGACGTGAGACCATTTGACATGTTTACTTAAATTTGAGAATGTCATAACATAAGTATGGATGCCCACGAAGAACATGCTGCTACACTCACCGAACACTTTGAGGAAGAGCTCCCTCTCCTCTGCCCCGGCCTTGTTGGTGGCTCGGCAGGTATAGTCGCCCCCGTCCCCCTGGATGATGTTGCGGATGGTCAGGGTGCTCCTGCCTGCCTCCATGGTGTTGAGGACATATTGCTCTGACCTCTCCAACTGCTGGCCCTTCCTGTGTACAGAGATACAGTACAGGTAGAGATGATTAATTCGTACAATACACATAAAAACATATAGGCTAGAGGTGCACAACCAATTCAACTACACACACATGCAAACATAGAGATAAAACATGTATATCCTAATGCATGCACACAGACACAACCCCCCCCACCACCACCTTGATACGATAAGCATAAAATAGCTTTACTGCATTTCAAAATACATTTCTGTCACACGCACACATCCCCCACACACATTATAATGATGTTAAAACTCCGTCTCTCAAGGAAAGAGAGAGCGAAAGAGAGGGAGGATAATTGAAAGTGGACTGAGAGAAACATTGAGGTATAGTAATAAGGCTGGAGGGAGCCAGGGAGGAAATGAAGAACTGTGCGTGTGTGTACGTACAAGCTGGTCTGTGGAGCGGGCAGCGCGCTAGGCACAGGAAATTACACTGGCCGTATCAGAGTCTATGACTGACTGAAAGCAGGCACAACCAGCCAGCCAGGTGGAAACACCACACGCCACAACAGGAAATGTAACTGAGGGAGGAGGGGAAGGAGGGTGTATGAGAGAAAGAAGATGAGAAAGAAAGAGGTGTCCTCTTGCTCCTTAATACCAGAATGGTTATGAGTGTAGTCTTGCAAACCAGTGTGAGGGGGAGGGAGGGGGGTATGGTTATGGTGGCACAGTGGTCAGATTGCAGTTGTCATGATGAAGAGAACACAATGGACATAGTGGAGTTGTAGTCAGAGTTGAGTTGTGGTCAGTGTTGAGTTGTTGTCAATAATTGACCTGTGGTCAGTGTGTGGAGCAATGATCAAAGTGTTAGGGTGAAGCTGCAGTCAGGATGGAGTGACGGTCAGGGTTGAGTTGTGGTCAGTGTGGAGTAGTGTTCAAGGCGGAACAAAGAGGGCAGTACACTCTTAGACAAAAAGATTCCAAAAGGGTTATTCGGCTATTCCCATAGGACAAACCATTTTGGTTCCATTTAGGACCTTTTTGGTTCCAGGTAGAACAATTTTTGGTTCCATGCAGAACCCTGGGTTTTACATGGAGCCCAAAAGGGTTTTACCTGCAACCAAAAAGGGTCCTTCAAGGGGGATCAGCCGAAGAACTCTTGAAAGCATATTTTTTTCTAAGAGTGTACGATGATGTGGTCACGAGGCCACAGTACAGAGTCAAGCTTGGTGGTCAGGATGGTTAAAAACCAGAGCTTTCTAAACCATTTATTTGAACTCAATACAGTGTGACAGTCTACATGGAGCAATTAGGCAAGCCAGTGGTGCAAGGCGAGGCACATCGAGATATCATTTTCACAGGATAAACCTAGATTTAACATTTCAATTGCTTTCTGTAATTACATGGCCAATTAAAACTCCATCTCTCCCATTGATAGAAAAGCTATTACAAGAGTGAATTTGAGGCGGGGGAACAAAAAAATGGTCAGTCAAAATCCTTCCCACAGCCAATGCAAAAACTGTTATATTTGGAGCCACTCCAAAGGTTATATGCATGGCACAGTTCAGACTTTTCTTCTGAAACTTGAAAATGAACTTTGACATGTACACAACATTTATGAATTCCTCCCACACAACTGTATTAGCATTTGATAGAGCATCATATATATGAATGCACATTTGGGAGACCTCCTAAAGTTTCCCAAATCTCTCCTCAAGTATCTCTAGCCACTCCACTTATTACATCTCTTCCAGCACTAGCACACATGATTGAACTAATCAAAGGCTTGATGATTAGTTGACCAGAAGAATCTGGTGTGCTAGCACTGGAATATACAAAATAACGGGAAAGGCTGGAAAGGCTTTCGCGAAAGAGAGGTTGGGAAACACAGATCTAGAAACAGAAAAGGGGGTTGTTGTCTTGCTGTGAAGAGGGCAGAACAAGCCATTAACTCACGAAAGTTACCAAAATGTTACAGGTGTAGGATCTGTTGCAGATGAGTTTTATGATTTACATAAATTCACTGAAAACCTTCACTAACACACAGTAACAGTATTGCACTTTTCACTTTTGTCCACCTAATCGCCTAACCACCAGAAAAGCAACATTATGGACTAAACGTTCAAATTCCGTTGCTGCAAGATTATTTTGCTACGACAATACTGGTCAAATTAAGATCCTACATCTGTAACAGGATAACAGTGTTGTGTTCATTAGGGCATACAATGAAAAGTGTTTTAAAGCGTTTTGCAATGGAGGAAACATCTGCATTTCTCATTGGACAAGCCCAAGTGGTTCCTCCTTGTTTCAGACTGTTTTCTTCCATTTGGTGCCTAATGAACACAACCCTGTTATTATAGCTTCTAACACCATGCTAATGAGTGTGTCACTCAGGTTCAGGATATATGCAACAGCTGTTGTATGAATGAATGAGCGTGTTAGGAGTGTGTTAGATGAAACATGTTACTGATGCAGGTATGACTAATGTCACACACGGTAAAGATGGCGGCACACTCTAGAAGGCCATGTCACAGTGTCAACGCGATGTCATCGTTTACAGTGTCTGTCGACAGCACTGGCTTGTGAAGAGAGTGTGTGTGTGTTAGTGTGCGTGTGTGTCCTTTAGAACATTGGGACATTGAAGGAGGCACTAGTCTGTAACAGTGATATACAGTTGAAGTCGGAAGTTTACATACACTTAGGTTAGAGACATTAAAACTTGTTTTTCAACCACTCCACAAATGTCTTGTTAACAAACTATAGTTTTGGCAAGTCGGAGGTGTACCTGTGGATGTATTTCAAGGCCTACCTTCAAACTCAGTGCCTCTTTGCCTGACTTCTTTGGAAAATCAAAAGAAATAAAAACATCTTGGTCATGTTCTGTTATAATCTCCACCCAGCAGAGCCAGAAGAGGACTGGCCACCCCTCATAGCCTGGTTCCTCTCTAGGTTTCTTCCTAGGTTTTTGCCTTTCTAGGGAGTTTTTCCTAGCCACCGTGCTTCTACACCTGCATTGCTTGCTGTTTGAGGTTTTAGGCTGGGTTTCTGTTCAGCACTTTGAGATATCAGCTGATGTAAGAAGGGCTATATAAATACATTTGATTTGATTTTGATTTGAAATCAGCCAAAAAATTGTGGACCTCCACAAGTCTGGTTCATCCTTGGAAGCAATTTCCAAACGCCTGAAGGTACCACGTTCATCTGTACAAACAATAGTACGCAAGTATAAACACCATGGAACCACGCAGCCGTCATACCGTTCAGGAAGGAGACGCGTTCTGTCTCCTAGAGATTAACGTACTTTGGTGCGAAAAGTGCAAATCAATCCCAGAACAACAGCAAAGGACCTTGGGAAGACCTTGACTTTATTGTCCTTAACCCCTGTGCGGCCTCGACATCCAGCGAAAAATCATATCGCCATTAGCATAACAACATTTTATAAAACATTTTTTTCAAAAAAAAATTCAAATTATATCGTTTTATACATACACCTCTCCTGAATCGAACCATGTTGTCCGATTTCAAAAAGGCTTTACAGCAAAAGCAAAACATTAGATTATGTTAGAGGAGTATATCGTAAAAGTAGCCACATAGCCATTTTCCGACCAACCACATGCATCACAAATAACCAAAAAACAGCTAAATGCAGCACTAACCTTTGACAATCTTCATCAGATGACACACCTAGGACATCATGTTACACAATACATGCATTCTTTTGTTCGATAAAGTTCATATTTATATATAAAAACAACATTTTACATCGGTGCGTAACGTTGACTAACTATTTTCCCTCAAATGCATCCGATGAAACAGAGCTACAATTTACTAAATTACTATTCGAAAACATTTTTTAAATGTAATATTGCCATTCTAAGATTTATAGATGAATATCTCTTGAAAGCACCTGTAATACCAGATTTAAAATTAACTTTACGGGGTATTCATACTTTGCGATGAAAGGGGATGCGATACTCTGAAAAATAGGCTAACGTTACATGTCAGCGCCATCTTGGAACAATCGCATATCACATCTAGTCTTGTATACTATTGTCAATAATCCCTTACCTTTGGTTGTCTTCATCAGAAAGCACTTCCAGGAATCCCAGGTCCACAACAAATGCATTTTCGTTCGAAAAAGTTCATCCATTATGTTCCATTAGCTTGTTCTTGATAGCGCGTCTGAAGGCTGATCCAAATCCTCCGTCGGGCGCGGGACAGCCATAGGTTCGTTCAAACATGTCAAACGTTGTATAACATAAATCTTCAGGGCCTGTTTCAACAAGAGAGCCAATAAGATTTGAGGGGGACGATTGCATTGTGTTTCAAAACGTTTCGAAAGGGGAGGGTAACCAGGGGCGCTGGCGTCATAATGGTGATGGCCCTCTCCGTGTGACCAAGTTCCACAGTGTCTCATTCATTCAATTCTAACAGTAGAAGGCTCAAACCAATTTGTGAAGACTGGGGACATCTAGTGGAAGCAATAGGAAGTGCTCAATGAACCATAGCTCACGGTGTGATTAATAGGCAATGTGATGAAGTTGAGTTCGCAATTCAGAATTCCACTTCCTGTTTCCATCTGTCTCGGGGTTTTGACTGCCATATGAGTTCTGTTATACTCACAGACACCATTCAAACAGTTTTAGAAACTGTAGGGTGTTTTCTATCCACAAGTATTAATTATATGCATATCCTAGCTTCTGAGTTTGAGTAGGAGGCTGTTTAAATGGGCACGATTTTTTTTCAAAAATCGCTTTAGCGCCCCCTATCCTAGGGGAACGCCAAGAGGTTAAACAATTTAAAGGCAATGCTACCAAATACTAATTGAGTGTATGTAAACTTCTGACCCACTGGGAATGTGATGAAAGAAATAAAAGCTGAAATAAATCATTCTCCATACTATTATTCTCACATTTCACATTCTTAATATAAAGTGGTGATCCTAGCAGACATAAAACAGGGAATTTTTACTTATTAACCTCTTATGGCCAGGGGGCAGTATTTTCACGGCTGGATAAAAAACATACCCGATTTAATCTGGTTACTAATCCTACCCAGTAACTAGAATATGCATATACTTATTATATATGGATAGGAAACACCCTAAAGTTTCTAAAACTGTTTGAATGGTGTCTGTGAGTATAACAGAACTCAAATGGCAGGTCAAAACCTGAGAGATTCCTTTACAGGAAGTGGCCTGTCTGACCATTTCTGGAACTTCTTTGCCATCTCTATCTTTTACAAAGGATCTCTGCTCTAACGTGACACTTCCTACGTCGTCCATAGGCGCTCAGAGCCCGGGAAAAAACAGAATGTCGTCATCCTGCCCCAGGCTGAAACACATTATCGCCTTTCTCAAGTGGCCGATCAAGGGACTGTGGGCTTAGGCGCGTGACCTGGCCGCCCCCGTCTTTGTGATTTTTCCTCTGTTTGCCGAAAAGGAGATTCCCGGTCGGAATATTATCGCTTTTCTACGAGAAAAATGGCATAAAAATTGATTTTAAACAGCGGTTGACATGCTTCGAAGTACGGTAATGGAATATTTAGAATTTTTTTGTCACGAATTGCGCCATGCGCACGACCCTTCTTTACCATTCGGATAGTGTCTGGGACGCACGAACAAAACGTCGCTATTCGGATATAACGATGGATTATTTTGGACCAACCCAACATTTGTTATTGAAGTGGCAGTCCTGGGAGTGCATTCTGACGAAGACAACAAAAGGTAATCAAACTTTTATAATAGTAAATCTGATATTGGTGAGTGCTAAACTTGCCGGGTGTCTAAATAGCTAGCCCGTGATGCCTGGGCTATGTACTTAGAATATTGCAAAATGTGCTTTCACCAAAAAGCTATTTTAAACCGGACATATCGAGTGCATAGAGGAGTTCTGTATCTATAATTCTTAAAATAATTGTTATGCTTTTTGTGAACGTTTGTCGTGAGTAATTTAGTAAATTGTTAGCAAATTCCTCCGGAAGTTTGCGGGTGGTATGCTAGTTCTGAACGTCACATGCTAATGTAAAAAGCTGTTTTTTGATATAAATATGAACTTGATTGAACAAAACATGCATGTATTGTATAACATAATGTCCTAGGTGTGTCATCTGATGAAGATCATCAAAGGTTAGTGCTGCATTTAGCTGTCTTCTGGGTTTTTGTGACATTATATGCTAGCTTGAAAAATGGGTGTCTGATTATTTCTGGCTTGGTACTCTGCTGACATAATCTAATGTTTTGCTTTCGCTGTAAAGCCTTTTTGAAATCGGACAGTGTGGTTAGATAAAGGAGAGTCTTGTCTTTAAAATGCTGTGAAATAGTCATATGTTTGAAAAATTGAAGTTTTTGTATTTTTGAGGAATTTGTAATTCGCGCCACGCCTATCATTGGATATTGGAGCAGGTGTTCCGCTAGCGGAACGTCTAGATGTAAGAGGTTAATTCAGGAATTGTGAAAAACTGAGTTTAAATGTATTTGGCTATGGTATATGTAAACTTCCGACTCCAACTGTATAAACCAGACTACAGTTGTTGACATCGCCATAATATGAATCTAAACATACCCCAAATGTGGTTGAGCTAGTGGTCTGGTTGGCTAATAGTTTTGTCAAAGAATGGGTGGATTGCATTTGGTTTGCCAAGCCACAAGTGTATGAAGAAATTTAGATGTATGAATAGGACACATTAATCATGTATATTAGGTCACAAGGTTGCAAATCGTTTTGCAATGTAACACAAAAACAAGGGTTTCTTATTGAAGTTCAGGTAATGCTTACTCTGTGTTCTTCCGTTTTGTGCTTAATGAACACAACCGTGACGTAGTGTGTAGGGGGCTAACTGTACCTGTGCCAGGTGACCTCGGGGTCGGGGGATCCTGATGTGACGCAGGTGAAAGTCACTGACTCCTGGTAATCTGCTGTGGCATTGAATGCCTGCTGTAGTACCGACAGCACAGGAGGAACTATAGGAACAAGACAAAGATGACAATTAGTGGTGAGAACGTCATCAAATTACACATATGAGAGCAAAACTGTGGCAGTGAAACAATATGCACACAGGCAACTAGCATTGTCACCTTCCCCACCCCATCTTCAAATGAAGATGGTTGTGACTTAAGAACAAGACAGATCAACACGAACGTTGGCCGTGCACAGTGGTTGTGCAGAGAGTGGTCGTGATATTGCCTCTGACCATAGAATATCAGCAATTTTTTTAGAATTTCTAAACGATTCTACATGTTAATTCGCCACCGTTCAACACCAAGTGATTTACTGTGCACGGTCAATGTTCGTGTTGGACTGTCTTGTCCTTAGAGGGGAAATGGGGACAAAATGTCACTCTGCAGTCTTCCAAGGGACAGGTAGGCAGGTACTCATGCTAGCAATGGGAGCTAGCATTTAGCCTGTCATCCTAGCCTAGCTGGTTAACCAGGGTAATAGTGTTAGCCAGCATGTAGCATGTCAACCAAGCCTAGCTAGTTAACCAGGCTAACAGTGGTAGATTGCATTTACCCTGTCATCCTAGACCTAGCTGGTTGACAGCAGTAGCTAGCACTTAGCCTGTCGTCCTACACCTAACTGGTTAGCCTGTATGAAATCAGTAGGTGTATTCTTCCCTATTCAACCAGGACACTGTGTGTAGCCAGAACATCCAGCTACCACCTTTATTTACAATAAAAACAATTATTTATAACAAAATTATCTGAAACAAAACCAAAATGAACTGAAAATACATCCAACAAATTTGTAGTCACAAGCTTGACATAGTGATTGCGTGCTTGGAATATGGGACCAAATGCTATACTTTTGACTACTTTATTTATAAGAATCTTTAGAGGTGTCAATTTTGACCCCTACCTTTTTGAGAGAAAAGTATTACTTGTTAAACAAAATCTCATTCTCTAAGCATTTGTATAGCATAACTAAGTATTTTAATTATTTATATAGTCATTATTGCTCATCTTTATCAAGGGACCCCACTATATATGAATATCAAAACTTTCCAAGCTTCAGGCTATTGAAACGGCCAAGCAATATCAATAGCATGTGTTTTATTCAGTACTACTGTGCCACAGGTTGAGCTAAGAGAATTTCTCTCTCTTTCTCTCTCTTACAAGATTACCATTGATTTGCTTGCCAATCGAACACCATTCTCTCAAGTCCCTGATCCAATACAGTCCATTCCCACATCAGTAAGCTTCATTGAAAACAGCTCAGTAAATGGGAGACCCATACTAGGCACAGAGACAGCAACATGCTAAGTAGCCGAGATAATACATGTTTAATCTCCTTTATCATTTCAATTTCAAAGACTTGGAGAAGAAGAAAGGTTGAGAGATATATGGGGGGAAACACATGCTCCCTTGTGCACACAAATATACGGTAATAGACAAAATGCCCAGAAACACACACATATGCATGCACACACACACATATAATTGAACTAATTCATTTTTTGATCATACAGTGTAATTGACTGTAATCAATCGCAAAAAATGTGTGGGAAAAATCTACCTAAATCAAACTTATTTCTGAAGGTCGTCTGAACAACGATGAGTTTGAAAAGACTACAGCTCCGTTTGTATTTAAAAGTTGTTTCAATTGGAAAAGGGTGAGGAAAAAGCAGGTGTAGCCGATGGGTATCTGCCTCAAATGACTCAGCCTCTTCCCTGGCGAACTTTTCTTTTCAGCCGGCCAATCAGAAGAGGAGTAGGACACTGCTGAGTTGACCCCTATCCACCAGCCAATCAGCGGGAGGCCAGCCCTTTGATGATAACGCCGGAGTCTGAGAGGGAAGGGTACGCTAGGCTAGCCACACTGTCTGCATGATAATGTCAATGCTAATACTATTCAAAAACATCTGAGCCGTATCGTGGTTTACTCCATTATAGACCAACTCTGTACTGACTGATGTAATTATTCCCTCCTCAACTAAAACTTAGAAATATGTTTTTACACTATTTGGCTGAATCTATAGTTTAATATATAATTCTGAGGCTTGGGGGAAATTTACCCACTTTGGGACAAGCTGTGTTACAGAGTGAGAAAAACACACAAATGACTACACATATTTATGTTACTTAGGGCCTTACTTTGGATGTTTATTTCTTTAGCGTGTCACTTATTGTCTCCTAAGGTCTAGTTCACTTCTTAAGGCACGTGTGACTATACTTCAAATTCCATTAGGACCACATATAGTATCTATGCTTCTTTAGAGGGGCTTACTTTGGGCTCTTTAGAGGGGTTTCCTTCCCTCCATTCTACTTAGTGTTCCACTCCTTAGGACTCTTAGGTTAGTGTTAGTCTTTCCCTATTTCCTCCCCTTTAGAAAGTTCCCACTGGGCACACTACATCATTTCAAAGTGGATCATTATTTACATTGTATTTTATTTAACCTTTATTTAACTAGACAAGTCAGTTAAGAACAAATTCTTATTTACAATGACGGCCTACCAAAAGGCAAAAGGCCTCCCACGGGGACGGGGGCCTGGGATTAAAAAAATAAAATAAATACAATATAAATATAGGACAAAACACACATTATAACAAGAGAGACAACTACATAAAGAGTGACCTAAGACAACAACATCACAAGGCAGCAACACATGACAACACAGCATGGTAGCAACACAACATAACAACAACATGGTAGCAACCACAAAACATGGTACAAACATTATTGGGCACAGACAACAACACAAAGGGACAACAATACATCACACAAAGCAGCCACAACTGTCAGTAACAGTGTCCATGATTGAGTCTTTTCTTTGAATGAAGAGATTGAGATAAAACTGTCCAGTTTGAGTGTTTGTTGCAGCTCGTTCCAGTCACTAGTTGCAGCGAACTGAAAAGAGGAGCGACCCAGGGATGTGTGTGCTTTGGGGACATTTAACAGTATGTGACTGGCTCAATGGGTGTTGTATGTGGAGGATGAGGGCTGCAGTATATATCTCAGATAGGGAGGAGTGGGGCCTAAGAGGGTTTTATAAATAAGCATCAACCAGTGGGTGCTGCGACGGGTATACAGAAATGACCAGTTTATACTCCTCTGTAGAGTTAAGTGATGTTTCCAATAAGGAGCATTGGTGGCAAATCTGATGGCCGAATGGTAAAGAACATCTAGCCGCTCGAGAGCACCCTTACCTGCCAATCTAAAAATTATGTCTCTAGCATGTGTAGGATGGTCATCTGAATCAGGGTTAGTTTGGCAGCTGGGGTGAAAGAGAAGTGATTATGATAGAGGCAACCAAGTCTGGATTTAACTTTAACCTGCAGCTCTGATATGTGCTGAGAGAAGGACAGTGCACCGTCTAGCCATACTCCCAAGTACTTGTATGATGTGACTACCTCAAGCTCTAAACCCTCAGAGGTAGTAATAACACCTGTGGGAAGAGGGGCATTCCTCAAACCAAACCACATGACCTTCGTTTTTGAGGTGTTTAGAACAAGGTTAAGGGTAGAGAAAGCTTGTTGGACACTAAGAAAGCTTTGTTGTAGAGCATTTAACACAACATCCGGAGAGGGGCCGGCTGAGTATAAGACTGTATTGTCTGCATATAAATGGATGAGAGATTCCTACTGCCTGAACTATGTTGTTGATGTAAATTGAGAAGAGTATGGGGCCTCGGATCGAGCCATGGGGTACGCATTTGGTGACAGGCAGTTGCTGAGACAGCAGATTTTTTGACTTTATACACAGCACTCTTTGAGAGAGGTAGTTAGCAAACCAGCCCAAAGACCCCTCAGAGACACCAATACTCCTTAGCTGGCCCACAAGAATGGAATGGTCTACCGTATCAAAAGCTTTGGCCAAGTCAATAAAAATAGATTTGCCAGTTCTTGCTGTGAGATGTTACCCCACTCTTCCACCAAGGTACCTGCAAGTTCCCGGACATTTCTGGGGGGAAATGGCCACAGCCCTCACCCTCCGATCCAACAGGACCCAGACATGCTCAATGGGATTGAGATCCAGGCTCTTCACTGGCCATGGCAAAACACTGACATTCCTGTCCTGCAGGAAATCATGCACAGAACGAGCAGTATGGCTGATGGCATTGTCATGCTGGAGGGTCATGTCAGGATGAGCCTGCAGGAAGGGTACCACATGAGGGAGGAGGATGTCTTCCCTGTAACGCACAGCGTTGAGATTGCCTGCTATGACAACAAGCTCAGTCCGATGATGCTGTGACACACCGCCGCAGACCATGACGGACCCTCTACCTCCAAATCGATCCCGCTCCAGAGTAGAGTCCTTGGTGTAACACTTATTCCTCCGACGATAAACGCGAATCCAACCATCACCCCTGGTGAGACAAAACCGTGACTCGTCAGTGAAGAGCACCTTTTGCCAGTCCTGTCTGGTCCAGCGATGGTGAGTTTGTGCCCATAGGTGACGTTGTTGCCGGTGATGTCTCCCTTACAACAGGCCTACAAGCCCTCAGTCAAGCCTCTCACAGCCTAATGCGGACAGTCTTAGCACTGATGGAGGGATTGTGCGTTCCTGGTGTAACTCGGGCAGTTATTGTTGACATCATTTACCTGTCCCGCAGGTGTGATGTTCGGATGTACTGATCCTGTGCAGGTGTTGTTACACGTGGTCTGCCACTGCGAGGACGATCAGCTGTCCATCCTGTCTCCCTGTAGCGTTGTCTTAGGCTTTTCACAGTACGGACACTACAATTTATTTCCCTGGCCACATCTGCAGTCCTCATGCCTTCTTGCAGCTTGCCTAAGGCACGTTCATGCAGATGAGCAGGGACCCTGGGCATCTTTCTTTTGGTGTTTTTTCAGAGTCAGTAGAAAGGCCTCTTTAGTGTCCTAAATGGTCGTTACTGTGACCTTAATTGCCTACCGTCTGTAAGCTGTTAGTGTCTTAACAACCGTTCCACAGGTGCATGTTCATTAACTGTTTATGGTTCATTGAACAAGCATGGGAAATGGAGTTTAAACCCTTTACAATGAAGATCTGTGAAGTTATTTGGATTTTTGCAAATTATCTTTGAAAGACAGGGTCATGAAAAAAGGAACATTTATTTTTTTGCTCAGTTTATAAGCAATTTAGAATGTATCATCTCATGATCAAACGCTTTGGATAAATCTAAAAAGATACCACGAGCATATTCATTGTTGTTAAGGTCTTGTAACGCCTTGGCCATAGAGAGGGGTTTTTAGTTCTCTATTTTGGTTAGGCCAGGGTGTTACATGGGTGGGCGTTCTATGTTTATTTTTCTATGTTGGTTTGTTTCTTTGGTTGGCCGTGTGTGGCTCTCAATCAGGAACAGCTGTAGTTCGTTGTTGCTGATTGGGAGTCATACATAGGCAGCCTGTTTTTCCTTTGGGGTTTGTGGGTGATTGTTTTCTGTTTAGTGTGTATTTCCTGACAGAACTGTTTCTGCTCGTTTTTGGTTTTGTTTTTGTATAGTGTTCATTCGTTTATTAAAATTCCTAATGATGAACACATCCACCGCTGCACCTTGGTCTCATTGCAACGACGGCCGTTACAGGTCTTTAACGATTCTATCCACAAGTTGAAAAAGAGGCATATCTGTGGAGTACTTTTATGAAAACCATATTGGTGCTCATATGGAATATAGAATAACGTGTTGATTTTAATGTTTCAACATTCTATTACACACCAATTTTTGTTGGATTTTAGAAAAACATGGTAGTACTAATACTGGGCGAAAATATGGAAAATATCTGGGATCCACAGATTTATAGAGGGGGATAACTTTGGCAATTTTCTTATCTTTAGGAACAATACCAGTTTGCATAGATTTGGTGAAGATATATGTTACAGGCTCAGTAATCGAGGAAAACACTGATTTCACCAAAGAGACACCAATCTCATCATGACCTGCTGCTGATATCTACCAATTACCTCCATTACATCAGAAGGATCAAACTGAACCAGAGAAAGGAAATGTCCCTTAATGTAATCCAAGGGATTTCCATCAGTTCTCTCTTTTTGGGGGGACTGAGAGGAACCCACATTCACAAGAAAGTTATTTAATTGACATTAAATAACATCAGGATCACTATAGGTCTTATTGACAACATTACATTGAAATGGAATAATTATAGATTCCTTTATCTTATTCAACAGTCGATTGATGATTTTCGAAGTTGATTTTATAGGATTTAAGGGTTCTTGGAATTTTTTGGTAAAATATATTTTGGGGGATATCTTAAGTAGGTGAGGAAATTTGTTCTTATACTTTTTGTAATTTGCAGAATTCAGGGGAGAGGGATTTGTGAGAAACTTTTTATACAAATTGTTTTTTTTAACTTAGGGTTTTTTGAGACCGGTTGTAAACCAAGGTTTCCAGAATCATTCTGGAACACCCCACTGACAATTTTATTCGACCTAGCAGAGCTGGTTAGGATGTTTTCATGTCATCCAGTGCGTTGGTGACTGTAACTGTGCTGCTGGCAACAATTTAATTACGCTTTTTTGCAGATGTTTATGGACACCGGCCATATTCAACAGGTGTTGAGTGTTCGTATATTCATCAGTTCTTCTGCGCTATGGCACACTCAGACAAGAGTGCTCTGAAATCGGAGTGGATGGCCAGACTGAATTTACGAATGCACTCGAAATGGTTACTTGATTAGTGAAGTTATTTGTTAAGATGTTAATTGTAAACAATGAACCATAATCCCAACTCATGACGTTACTACCCTGCATGAATCTGCAGGTAGCTAACCAACCTGGTTCAATGTTAGCTAACTAACATTAGGCTATAGCTAGCCAAGCAAATAGCTCTGAGATATGAATAATAAGATCATACACGTAATGTTAGCTAGCAAGCCAGCCAGCTAACGTTAGCTAGCTAGCTAACAGCATGCTTTATTTTGAAATGCAACCAATTTCTGTCAAACTTAGAAATGTGTAATATCTGAAAATATAGCTAGCTAGACTATCTTACCCGTATACATCATTCATGGATGGACCCGTGTCGGATGCAATGGCCGCCCTTAGTTTGAAAATGTATTCCGGAGACAGGTGTTTTCTCCATCTCCTTAGCTATCATATTCTAATTCCAATTCCACTAATTCCGCAACACTTATGCAGTTTAACAACACAATACATTTAAAAAAAAAAGATGCATTAAACAGGATACTGACATACTGAGCAGCTCAAATAGACAGAAGCATGCTATATGGCAGACCAATCGAAACTCATCTCTCGGCATGTCCAGCCCACTCATTATCTCAGCCAATCATGGCTAGTGGGAAGGTTGCTTATTTTTTCTGTGGCTAAACCAACTAGGCTTGTAATTTAACAATTGTATTCATATTTACAGATGGCATACAAGTTTGTTATTAAGGCACATGAAAGTGCACGTTAGAAAAGGCATTTCTGCCAAAAAATCCATTTTGATTAAAAAAAGTGTACTTTCAAAAGGCTCTCCTGTGAAGTAGTGACCCGCGACATACGTCCAGTTTCCTGAAACAGGTCACATTTAATTAATGCTACTAAACATTCTCAACTGTTCATTTCCAGCTGCCAAAGAAAAGTGGAAAATTGGAAAGTGGTCAGAAATGTCAGTATAAATCATACCTGTATTAGCCACATTATTCAAAGAATTAGTAATAACATTATCAATAAGGGTGTCAGATGAACTGGTCACTCTTGTGGGCTTATAGATGAGGGGATACAGATAGCTGGAGTATAAAGTATTCAAAAAAATCTGATGTCAGTGAGTGGTTCTCACTTTTAAATACATTTACTGTATGTTGTAATCACCCAATAGAAAACAAATGTTATCTTCATTATTAATCAAATCCAAGGATACCAATGAAACTTCCAATGTCAGAATCAGGTGGCCGATAGATGCATCCAATTACCACTTTTTTACCACCTAAAAATGAACAGGGGGGAATTTCTATGAAAAAAGATCCAACAGCAATGTTATCAGATGTAAGTGCGAGATCCTCTCTTACAAAGAATTGAAAACTTTTATGAACAAAAATGGACACTTCTCCTTCCACTCTTGATGTTTTACAGTGGTGAACATTATTGTAAGGAGACATGTCATAAAGCATGGTTGTCTCTTCAGTCAACCATGTTTCTGAAAGGGCAACAATGGAAAATTCATGACTGAGCGAAGACACAATGAACAAGATGGTCATGATTTTTAGGAAGACTGCAAACGTTCAAATGAAAGGTAGAAAATAAGATAGTCTTGGAATTAGATAAACTGCTATACAAGTTGTTAAATTGCTTAACATTATAGTAATCACAAGCGATAGACTCATTTCTGGTAAATTTCAAGAAATTTGAATCTGAATCAACACATTCATGATATTTATAATTCGCTTCATTAATATCTAATGAGTTAAAGAACATGTTATCATGGTTGATATCCTGCCCAACTAAGAGAGATACACAGTCAGATTCATCCACAGAGTGGAACGGAAAGATATAATTGCATGCCTCACATGTCCAATACCACCATACATTTCTGTTAGTTTTATCAATAGGGGTGCACATCCTATGGAATACACATTGACACAGTCCACGTAACACCACTGAAGACTTCAGAGGGTTATGACATTTAGAGCAATGTGTGTTTTTGGTAATGAGTTTAGATGACACACATGAACAAAGTAGATTCAATATGTTTATGTACAGTATATGTGGGTGTGTGTGTGTGTGTGTCAAATCAGTGGACTATAGTTTAGTGACTTGCCATAGGCCTACGAGAGGGGGGGTGAACGACCAGCTGATCATACTTCAGGTATGCGATGTTGCCTTTTTTCGTTCTTCAATTAGTCGTAACAGCAGTTCATTCTTTTGAGGCGAACCTTTTTAGAGAAGTCTTCATTGATTTTGGTTCCATTCAGGCACTTGGCTCTCCAGAGCGTCTCTACCTTGTCTTTGAACCTGAGTACTTTCACCACTACAGACCTGGGTCGTCCATCGGGGAAGAAAGTGCCATTCCTATGCGCCCTCTCCATCTCGATGAGTTTAGGGTCCAGTTTGACTTGATCTGCCAGGAGTTTCTTGGCCTTCTGTGTCATGCCAAGTTTCAGTCTTTACATCCTCAATTCCATCGATGAAAATGTTATTGTGCCTCGATTGGTTTTCGAGGTAGTCTCCTTTGTAAGAGTTCTTGTCAAGTGTTTTTGGGGAAATTGCAGCGTTTTTCTATCTATTATTAGCCAGGCTACAAGTTTGTTGTGAGCTAAAATGAGTTCGTACTCAAATCCACACTCTGCCTCCCAAAAACAAGCTCTGCCAGTGAAATGGCAAGCACACACAAGCAACACAGACTTGATCACACATGCACCAGTATGATAAACAGAGAGAAGGCAGAGGACTTACTCACTGCATGGAGCCTGGCTTCACTTTACTAAACAAGCAGGAGATCACCAACTTGCAAGTTAGTGCTGTGGATACAAGTAGTATGCGGGGCAGTAAGCCAAAATACCGGTTGAAGATGCTTGGGAGAGATAGTGGTAGGAGCATTCGCTTACCCACGGAATGAGCAGTGTAAACGTGCTGTTGTTGGAGATCTGATCCCCTAGTCGTCTTGACTACTTTCTTACCAGAACTTATGAGTGTTGATAGGGGACATAAATAATAGGTCAGACCATCAAGTAATTGGTATACACATAACTCTTACAGAATTTCCGCGAGGGTCAGGATATTGGACATTTTAAATAAACCAAGACAGAAAATGTATTACTTACAGTTTTCTACATAACATAGGCACAGCAGATCCCCTTATTGTATGGGACACTTTTAAATGTGCCTTTAGAGGCCATGCAATTCAATACTCATCTTTAAAACAAGAACAATTTAGGTCAAAAGAGTTCATCCTAAAAAAGGAAATAGAGGAACTAACAGTACAGCTAAATAGCAATAAAAACTAACATAGTGGCACAGAATAAGTTTGAGGAAAAAACAAAAAGAAATGGAGGAACTTATTCAAGAAAGATCAAGTGTAATATATATATATTTTTTAAAGTGAACTGGATGGAATATGGAAAAAATTGACCCAATATATTTTTAATCTTCATAGGAACATAGAAATGAATTTACAGAAACTTGTTACAAATTACAGTCATCCATGATTCACCAAACACTATTTTGAAAGAAGAAGCAAAGTACTTTAACCATATGTTTTCATTTCAGTCTCCTCCATTTCAAGTTAATTGCAAGGATGTTTTTTTTATATTAATAGTGTAAAATTAACAGCTATACAAAAAGTCTCATGTGAAGGCCTAATTACAGAAGTGGATCTTCAAGATGCAGTTAAAGCCTTCATGTCCAGGAAAACTCCAGGGATGGATGGCATACCAGATGAGGTATATCACATATTTTTGATGTACTCAAAGGACCGTTATTAACATGTGTTAACAGCTCCAATAAAAATGGTGACTATCACATACTCAACAAGAAGGTATATATAAATATTCAGTCCGCCTAAAAAACTGGAGGCCCCTTACACTTATGTTGTGATGCCAAAATCTTAGCAAAATGCATAGCGCATAGATTTAAAAAGGTATTGCCGGATATTATTCATCCTAATCAGACAGTTTTTTACATGGACGATACATTGGTGATAATATAAGTACTGGAAACAATAGAACACTATGAAAAATCTGGGAAACCAAGCCTGATATTTATAGCTCACTTTGAAAAGGCCTTTGATCAAGTTTGACTGGAATTTATATATAAATGCCTTGACTATTTTAATATTGGAGAATCTCTTATACAATGGGCTAAAGTTATATATAGTTAACCTAGGTGTAAAATAGTAAATAATGGCCACTTCTTAGAAAGTATTAAATTGACAAGAGGAGAAAAACAAGATTGTCTGTCCATTATTGGCATATCTATTTATTATGGCCATCGAAATGTTAGCTATTAAAATCAGATCCAACAATAATATCAAGGGGCTAGGAATCTAGGGCTTAAAAACAAAGGTGTCATTGTATGCTGACGATTCATGTTTTCTTTTAAATCTCCAATATGGATCCCTGCACAGCCTGCACAGCCTCACAGCCTCACAGCCTCAATTTTTCTAGATAATTCAAACTAAATTATAATAAGTGTATATTACGTATTGGATATCTAAAAAAAACAAATTATGATAAATGTATATTACGTATTGGATATCTAAAAAAAAAACTTTTACATTACCGTGTAGTTTACCAATAAAATGGTCCAACTGATTAATGAATTTGTCTTTTCCCAGTTTACCTATATACTTATGGATCTGCCTACACATAACGACTTTTTTTTTAAATGATATGAGCAAAAACTATTCCACTTTATTTGGAACGGCAAGCCAGACAAAATGTTACGGGCCTATTTATATAATGAATATGAATTCGATGGGGAACAATGATTAAATACTAAAGCATTGGACCTCTCACTAAAGGCTTCAATCACACAAAAACTATACTTAAATCCGAACTGGTTTTCTAGTAGATTAGTAAAAATGGCTCACCTCGTGTTCAGGAATCACCTTTTTCTCCAAAATATCGCTATTTTTAAAACAAGCAATATAAAGCTGGTTGCAATTTCAATTTAATGCAACTGAAAATACAGAACTAATATTATGTTTAAACTCAATATACTAATACACTTTTTTTTAATATTACAAAAAAAAGTAATTTTTGTAAATATCATAAATACGACTGGTGGAGTTATGTCACACATGTAGTTAACAAAATGTATGCTCTATCCAAAATTTCAACCAACTGAATGCAGCATTACCACAAAAAGGGAAGAAGGTAAGGCAAATGTCTGTCAGCCCTACATTAAAGACCAAAATTGGCAAAAAGAAATTTGTGATAAATAAGAAAGTATACCAGTTTCATTTACACCTGCGTTATACTGTTTGCAAAAAAGGTGGGAGGAGATTTTAGATGTACCGATTCCATGGCACATAGAACCAATAGAATGTTATCTATATGGGGGATACAACCATCCCAGCTTTGTAGATTTTTCTGCGAAGAGACAGAATCATTAGATCACTTGTTTTGGTACTGCCCATATGTAGCTTGTTTTTGGTCGCAGATTCAGGAATGGATGAAGAATTGCAACATTTCCTTGGAGCTAACTCTGCAAATAGCACTGCTGGGTGATTTGAAAAGTCATAGCCAATCAATCAATATAGCAATAATACTCTTAGCAAAGGTGTTTATCTTTAATTTACAATCTGTAGAAACTATGAAAATAGAAAGGTTCAGAACTTTTGTGAAACATCACAGCACAGTAGAAAAATATATGGCAGCTAGAAATCAAAACTGGTTAGGTCTTCAGCGATAGATAGGAGGATTTGAGGGGAGCTGAAGGCTGGGACTAAAAACAAACAAAAGATAACTAATGTAAAATATACTGTCCATGTTGCTTCTACCATGCTATAGAAAGAAACTCAAACAGGATGTACCCATGACAAGAACTATTCAACGCTGGTCTGACCAATCGGAATCCACACCTCAAGATTGTTTTGATCACGCAGACTGGGAAATGTTCCGGGCAGCCTAAGAGAATAACATTGACTTATACACTGATTCAGTAAATTAGTTTATAAGGAAGTGCATTGGAGATGTTATACCCACTGTGACCATTGTTGGAATCGGCTAAACTTTGAACATTGAGATATTAAATAATTGATAGAGACAAAGCCTTGAATAGAAAGAGTTTGTAAAAAGCCAGAATGCTTTGGAATGTGTTTGATGGAGGAGAGGAGAGCGATGTATTGATATAGTGAAGACAGATGGATATCTGTGGATTAGGTGAAGAAGGGGTTGAGGTCAGGAGGTGAGGGGTGAGGTCAGTTTCCCTTAAGGGAGTCATCAGGGTTGGTATCTGGTTACCTTCTTTCCTGTGGAGCCATAAACTGTAAAGAGGAGGAGCGTCTTAAGTAGGATGCATATAAACTGTGACGTCTGAAATGTTTAGCTGTCTGATTTCAGCTGTACAGAACCTTTGGGGATGATTAAACATGGTTAAAGCTGCTCTAGTGTCCGTGAGTTATTTACTCTGAAAAATAAGAACCTAACAGTTGGCGTTGTTGACAGGATTCACCACGATTTTTAATCAAACCAAAGAGTCCAGATCAGTGGAACAGGAGCCGGCACAACAAATAAGGTAGGCAAGTTCCTACACCTGTTACCACTCATTTTGACATCTTGGGGAGATGAGAATCATAGGCTGAATAATTATAGAATAAGGACTTAGGAAGCCTGAGTTTAATTCTATAGGCCCATTGTGGAAATGACCGGTCGTAAATAAATGGTGTAGGGTAGGTTCCATAAGGATCGGTCCCGAGTGGAGGTTTTTCTTCTGTGAGAACCAGATAAAAATATAAGAGCCAGCCTAATATAAGTGAAGGGTAGGTTCCTTTTAAGGATAGGTCCCAAGTGGAGGTTTTTCTCTGCAAGAGCCACGCTAATATACGTGAAGGGTAGGTTCCAAATAGGATAGGTCCCTAGTGGGGGTATTCCCCTGCGAGATCTGTAAAAAAGGACAAAAGTCCCCATTGCAGTGAGTTTTAAGACGAGAGTTCTTGAAGATAGTGAGTTAAAAAACGAAAAGAAAGATAGGATAATCGAACACTGTTTGGTTTACGTGTAGTAGCAGTATCAATATGGAGGATGGTTTGTGCCCTATGGGGAGAGGGTGCAGTGAGAGATGATATGGGTTATCAATAATAGTGATATTTGAGGAAGTATTGGAATAGGACATAAAGTCCTGTCCGTATTCTCCAGTAATAAATTCGCAGACGCTATGGTATCGGTTCTAATACAAGGTATAAGTGCCGTGACCAATTAATTATTATCCGGGAAAAGTGTGTTGTGCTATCTTAGAAAATAGCTAATAGAAGGTGTGTATTATAGACGGGAGTGAATAAAGCTAAAATACCCTGAAAACCGATGGGTGTGTTTAGGGAATAATAACTAGTGATATGGCGACAAACGGACACAACGTTTCTCCCTGTAATATAGAGATAGCGGAATTTAATAAAGCCAACTCAGCTGGAATATGGGAAAAATTGAGCAAAAAACAAAATAAAATTGCTACATTTTCCTGCTGACGGAGAATTGAAATTAAATAAAGAATTCAGGGAGGCAATCATGACTTGGCACAAGGACATAAAACCAGAATCAAAAGCTCAATATACCAGCATTTTGATGTCAGCATTCTATTAACGGAAAATGTGTAACAATAAACCCATAAAGTGTGACACCAGTACTTTACTACAAAAGGCCTGGGAATGGGAGTGTATTGATACAATTTGCGCTTCTGCTTTGATGTCGGGGTTGAACCCTGTGATCAAAACGGTAATTGCGGGAGTAGTATATTTAATTTGAGACGATGTTTTAAGAGTGGAATATGACTCCGCTCACCTCGCAGACGTGCGAGGGGTTAATAGGGCCATAGAGAAAAGCACTGAATATAGTTTCAATCGCCAAGATAAAACTAAGAAACATGGCTAAAAAGCATCAAAGCGTAGGGAAACCGAGTCCTGTTTTAGGTGTGGGGCTATTGGTCATTGGAAAAGGAGTGTAAAGTGGGTAAGGAGCCTGCTATATTCGGAGAAAATGTTGCCAGGCAAGCCTTTGCATCATTTTCAAAAGAGCAACAACAAATCCTCCGGAAAGTAGAAGGAATGGAACTTTCACCTAACGGTGTATAGTCTCTGTTCGATCGATAGGTGGTACATAGAGATTACAGTTTCTATGTGAATGAAGACGTATGAGATAACGTTATACCGAACTGTTTAGTAAAGGCCAGGGATTAAATCTTGCGGAATACCTATGATGAGAAATTGACTAAAATTCCAAAAGGAAAAATAATTTTGGGTTGAAGATACTAGGCGAAATGCCAATGTAATGGATTCTAGACACATTTAAATGATATGACCGAACACTCATTGCAAATGCAGAAGACCTTAAAACCTGTTGGGGCTAGGGGGCAGTATTTGCACGGCCGGATAAAAAACGTACCCGATTTAAACTGGTTACTACTCTTGCCCAGAAAGGAGAATATGCATATAATTAGTAGATGTGGATAGAAAACACTCTAAAGTTTCTAAAACTGTTTGAATGGTGTCTGTGAGTATAACAGAACTCATATGGCAGGCCAAAACCTGAGAAGATTCCATACAGGAAATGCCCTGTCTGACAATTTGTTGTCCTTCTGTTGCATCTCTATCGAAAATACAGCATCTGTGCTGTAACGTGACAGTTTCTAAGGCTCCCATTGGCTCTCTAAAGCCGCCAGAAAGTGGAATGGGGTGTCTGCTGTCTCTGGGCAAAGAACAGCAGCAGCGTTTGTGAGTGGTCAGCCTGGAGACAGTGAGACTGAGATGCGCATTCACGAGAATTAAAAAAAAATGTATTTCAGCCTTTGAATGAATACAACGTTGCCCGGTTGGAATATTATTGCTATTTTACGAGAAAAATCGCATAAAAATTTATTTTAAACAGCGTTTGACATGCTTCGAAGTACGGTAATGGAATATTTTGACATTTTTTGTCACAAAATGTGCTCGCGCGTCACCCTTCAGATAGTGACCTGAATGCACGAACAAAACAGAGCTATTTGAATATAACTATGGATTATTTGGAACCAAAACAACATTTGTTGTTGAAGTAGAAGTCCTGGGAGTGCATTCTGACGAAGAACAGCAAAGGTAATCCAATTTTTCTAATAGTAATTCTGAGTTTGGTGAGTCCCAAACTTGGTGGGAGTCAAAATAGCTAGCCGTGATGGCCGAGCTATGTACTCAGAATATTGCAAAATGTGCTTTCGCCGAAAAGCTATTTTAAAATCGGACACCGCGATTGCATAAAGGAGTTCTGTATCTATAATTCTTAACCTCTTGGCGTTCCCCTAGGATAGGGGGCGCTAAAGCGATTTTTGAAAAGAATTCGTGCCCATTTTAAATGGCCTCCTACTCAAACTCAGAAGCTAGGATATGCATATAATTAATACTTGTGGATAGAAAACACCCTAAAGTTTCTAAAACTGTTTGAATGTTGTCTGTGAGTATAACAGAACTCATATGGCAGTCAAAACCCCGAGACCGATCGTAACAGGATGTGGAATTCTGAATTGTGGACTCAACTTCACATCTTTGCCTATTAATCACACCATGAGCTATGGTTCATTGAGCACTTCCTATTGCTTCCACTAGATGTCCCCAGTCTTTACAAAGTGGTTTGAGTCTCCTACTGTTAAAACTGAATGAATGAGACGCTGTTGAAATTGGTCACATGAGGAGGGCCATCACCATTATGACGCTGGCGGCCCTGTCTACCCTCCCCTTTCGAAACGTTTTGAAACACAATGCAATCGTCCCCCTCGAATCTTATTGGCTCTCTTGTTGAAACAGGCCCGGAAGATTTATGTTATACAACGTTTGACATGTTTGAACGAACCTAAATGGAAAAAAAATGCTTTTTCTCGAAATAGCTGTCCCGTGGCCGACGGAAGTTTTGGAGCAGCCTTCAGACGCGCTAACAAGAACAAGCTCTTGGAACATAAAGGAGTAATTTTTTCGAACGAAAATACATTTGTTGTGGACCTGGGAATCCTGGAAGTGCTTTCTGATGAAGACAACCAAAGGTAAGGGATTATTGACAATAGTATACAAGACTAGATGTGATATGCAATTGTTCCAAGATGGCGCTGAACTGTAACGTTAGCCTATTTTTCAGAGTATCGCATCCCCTTTTATCGCAAAGTGTGATTACCCAGTAAAGTTATTTTTAAATCTGGTAGTACAGGTGCTTTCAAGAGATATTCATCTATAAATCTTAGAATGACAATATTACATTTTAAAAATGTTTTCGAATAGTAATTTAGTAAATTGTAGCACTGTTTCACCGGATGCATTTGAGGGAAAATAGTTAGTCAACGATACGCACCGATGTAAAATGCTGTTTTTATATATAAATATGAACTTTATCGAACAAAAGAATGCATGTATTGTGTAACATGATGTCCTAGGTGTGTCATCTGATGAAGATTGTCATAGGTTAGTGCTGCATTTAGCTGTTTTTTGGTTATTTGTGATGCATGTGGTTGGTCGGAAAATGGCTATGTGGCTACTTTTACGATATACTCCTCTAACATAATCTAATGTTTTGCTTTTGGACGTGGTTCGACGTGGTTCGATTCAGGAGAGGTGTATCTATAAAACGATATAATTTGATTTTTTTTATGTATTTTTTTATTATTACATTTTGTTATGCTAATGGCGTTATGATTTTTCGCTGGATGTCCGTCCCGGCCGCACAAGGGTTAAAATAATTGTTATGTATTTTGTGAATGTTTATCATGAGTAATTTAGTAAATTCACCGGAAGTTTTCGGTGGGTATGCTAGTTCTGAACATCACATGCTAATGAAAAAACTGTTTTTTGATATAAATATGAACTTGATTGAACAAAACATGCATGTATTGTATAACATAATGTCCTAGGAGTGTCATCTGATGAAGATCATCAAAGGTTAGTGCTGCATTTAGCTGTGGTTTTGGTTTTTGTGACATATATGCTTGCTTTGAAAATGGCTTTGTGATTATTTTTGGCAGGGTACTCTCCTGACATAATCTAATGTTTTGCTTTCGCTGCAAAGCCTTTTTGAAATCAGACAATGTGGTTAGATTAACGAGAGTCTTGTCTTTTAAATGGTGTGAAATGTCATATGTTTGAGAAATTGAAGTGATAGCATTTTTGAGGTATTTGTATTTCGCGCCACGCGATTCCACTGGCTGTTGAATAGGGTGGGACGCTCGCCCATAGAAGTTAAGGTTTGTCTAAATAATTAGACAGTTTATGTGGTTTTATTTTTAAATACATTTACATTTGATGTTGTCTTATTCTGGAATGGGATTCTAGAATGGACGTAAGGGTGGAGGGGTCAGGAGGAATTCAAGAGGAATTGTCATTGGGGCACCAAACTTAAAATTAACTTACATTTTTTTTATTTGGTATGATGGTTATGGAGAATCAGGGGAAAAGGAGACCAGTGAATCATTAGACTCGGTGGAGAGATACTATCGCCGTGTTGTGGGATTTATTGGAAGGAGTCTTTTCAATTCAGTTAAAATGGGTATGCAGGAGGATGAAATGTATTGAAGAGGTATTTAAATGGTTTCTGAAGGACAGGGAAAGAAAGGGAGAGGAAACATTTTAATGGTGACGAAAGCCCTGATTATAAAAAATTCCAAATGAAGAATGATCAACTTCATTAGGAATTAAAAAGAAGGGGTTTTCAGCATAAAATTCATGAGAAACACCATTCTCTATCCAAATTGCACGTTTACTTTAGGAGATTATTATTATTTCTGTAGGGAGTTATAAAGACTTGTAATTCTAAATTGTTTATTTTTGATTTAACATGGTTTTTTTTATCACTCGTTTGAAAGGGGTAAATTACCAGTTCCCTGAGGTCCTGGTTTTTGGGGGTACTTACACAGTGTACTGTGTTCAGGCTGCATATAGAAAGGGAAATATATGTTAATATGGGAGTATTGACGAATTTAGATTTTTTTTTTTAGTAGCAGTAACATTATGTCATGCTTTTTGACATTTGTCTTAGAGATGGTATAAAGGAAAGGTTAATGTCATAATTCGTCATATAGTCAATGTTTGTCTAATTTACTGAAACAGAAATATAATGAATTTAACTGTTGTGATGATCTGTGTTTTTTTTTTAGGTTATCATGGAAGGTGACGTCAGATCGTGTTTCAATACATGGTAGAAATAATTTGACCATAGACAGTGTGTGTTAACCTCAAAACCCTCCCTAACCGGCTGAAGAAAAAGCGACAAAGGCGTGCTATGAGAGACAATGACTTTTACCACTCGTATCTGAGTCCGAGCCATAAACCAGGGCCGGGGTGCTGCGAGCGCGTGTGGAGTGAGCATCAAGCTCAGGTGAGAGACTCGTGTACGTGGAAAAAACAGAAGTATCTAATTGGATATTAAAATCGGGACATTATCAAGGGCCATGAAATGTGACCGGCAAAAGTTACATGTGCCGTTGGGAAAATGAACTGTAAACAATATCTGAAGAAGACCTGCTAGAATGATAAGTGCCGGGTGAAGGACGTGGGGGGGGGGGGGGGGGGGAGAGGATACGCCCTGCTAACTATTTAACCTGTTAGGGCTAGGGGGCAGCATTGACACGGCTGGATAAAAAACATACCCGATTTAATCTGGTTACCACTCCTACCCAGTAACTAGAATATGCATATACTTATTACATATGGATAGAAAACACCCTAAATTTTCTAAAACTGTTTGAATGGTGTCTGTGAGTATAACAGAACTCAAATGGCAGGTCAAAACCTGAGAGATTCCTTTACAGGAAGTGGCCTGTCTGACCATTTCTTGAACTTCTTTTCCATCTCTATCATTTACTAAGGATCTCTGCTCTAACGTGACACTTCCCACGTCGTCCATAGGCGCTCAGAGCCCGGGAAAAAACAGAATGTCGTCATTCCAGCCCCAGGCTGAAACACATTATCGCCTTTCTCAAGTGGCCGATCAAGAGACACTAGCTTATGCGCATGACCCCGACCGCCCCCGCCTTTGGGATTTTTTCCTCTGTTTGCCGAAAAGGAGATTCCCTGTCGGAATATTATCGCTTTTCTACGAGAAAAATTTCGTAAAAATTGATTTTAAACAGCGGTTGACATGCTTCGAAGTACGGTAATGGAATACTTAGAATTTTATTGTCACGAATTGCGCCATGCGCGTGACACTTCTTTACTATTTCGGATAGTGTCTGGAACGCACGAACAAAACGCCGCTATTCGGATATAACGATGGATTATTTTGGACCAAACCAACATTTGTTATTGAAGTAGCAGTCCTGGGTGTGTATTCTGACGAAGACAACAAAAGGTAATGAAACTTTTATAATAGTAAATATGATTATGGTGAGTGCTAAACTTGCCGGGTGTCTAAATAGCGAGCCCGTGATGGCTGGGCTATGTACTTAGAATATTGCAAAATGTGCTTTCACCAAAAAGCTATTTTAAAATCGGACATATCGAGTGCATAGAGGAGGTCTGTATCTATAATTCTTAAAATAATTGTTATGCTTTTTGTGAACGTTTATCGTGAGTAATTTAGTAAAATGTTAGCGAATTCCCCGGAAGTTTGCGGGGGGTATGCTAGTTCTGAACGTCACATGCTAATGTAAAAAGCTGGTTTTTGATATAAATATGAACTTGATTGAACAAAACATGCATGTATTGTATAACATAATGTCCTAGGGTTGTCATCTGATGAAGATCATCAAAGGTGAGTGCTGCATTTAGCTGTCTTCTGGGTTTTGGTGACATTATATGCTGGCTTGAGGTTAACCTCTTACATCTAGACGTTCCGCTAGCGGAACACCTGCTCCAATATCCAATGATAGGCGTGGCGCGAATTACAAATTCCTCAAAAATACAAAAACTTCAATTTTTCAAACATATGACTATTTCACAGCATTTTAAAGACAAGACTCTCTTTATCTAACCACACTGTCCGATTTCAAAAAGGCTTTACAGCGAAAGCAAAACATTAGATTATGTCAGCAGAGTACCAAGCCAGAAATAATCAGACACCCATTTTTCAAGCTAGCATATAATGTCACAAAAACCCAGAAGACAGCTAAATGCAGCACTAACCTTTGATGATCTTCATCAGATGACACACCTAGGACATTATGTTATACAATACATGCATGTTTTGTTCAATCAAGTTCATATTTATATCAAAAAACAGCTTTTTACATTAGCATGTGACGTTCAGAACTAGCATACCCCCCGCAAACTTCCGGAGGAATTTGCTAACAATTTACTAAATTACTCACGATAAACGTTCACAAAAAGCATAACAATTATTTTAAGAATTATAGATACAGAACTCCTCTATGCACTCGATATGTCCGGTTTAAAATAGCTTTTTGGTGAAAGCACATTTTGCAATATTCTAAGTACATAGCCCAGCCATCACGGGCTAGCTATTTAGACACCCGGCAAGTTTAGCACTCACCAATATCAGATTTACTATTATAAAAGTTTGATTACCTTTTGTTGTCTTCGTCAGAATGCACTCCCAGGACTGCCACTTCAATAACAAATGTTGGGTTGGTCCAAAATAATCCATCGTTATATCCGAATAGCGACGTTTTGTTCGTGCGTCCCAGACACTATCCGAATGGTAAAGAAGGGTCGTGCGCATGGCGCAATTCGTGACAAAAAAATGCTAAATATTCCATTACCGTACTTCGAAGCATGTCAACCGCTGTTTAAAATCAATTTTTATGCCATTTTTCTCGTAGAAAAGCGATAATATTCCGACCGGGAATCTCCTTTTCGGCAAACAGAGGAAAAATCACAAAGACGGGGGCGGCCAGGTCACGCGCCTAAGCCCACAGTCCCTTGATCGGCCACTTGAGAAAGGCGATAATGTGTTTCAGCCTGGGGCTGGGATGACGACATTCTGTTTTTTCTCGGGCTCTGAGCGCCTATGGAAGACGTAGGAAGTGTCACGTTAGAGCAGAGATCCTTTGTAAAAGATAGAGATGGCAAAGAAGTTCAAGAAATGGTCAGACAGGCCACTTCCTGTAAAGGAATCTCTCAGGTTTTGACCTGCCATTTGAGTTCTGTTATACTCACAGACACCATTCAAACAGTTTTAGAAACTTTGGAGTGTTTTCTATCCAAAGCCAATAATTATATGCATATTCTAGTTACTGGGCAGGAGTAGTAACCAGAATAAATCGGGTATGTTTTTTATCCAGCCGTGAAAATACTGCCCCCTAGCCATAACAGGTTAAACTAAAAATGCATTGAGATACTGATTTTTCTTTACCAGGCCACTCATGACAGGAAAACAGGGACAAAGGGGGACTGTAATGATCGGCAATAAAAGATTGTTTATAAATGTGTGTTCTAACAGGGATGATGTGTGCGGAGTTGATCAACTGGAATTTGAGCCTTAGTCTCAAAGAAAGCACTGAGGTCAGTCATTCTAAATTCGGGTTGGATAAGTGATAAAAGGTTTTCGTTGTGATTGGAATACTGCGAGAGAGAATGGCTAAAGCACGATGAGGGGCTGGGTGCGCTGCTAACGGTTATGTGGCCAGGAGAGTTTCAGAAACGTATCTCTAAGTGTCATCGTGAGGGGAGGTGGTTTGTTTGGGAGACTCACTGGATGATAGCTTGGGACAAACATGAATGTTTTTTTTTGTATTACCCTGTATTGAGAGTTTTTATGTTACATCGCATCAATGAGTGGTGCAAAGTTATGAAAAATGTCCTTTGTTTCTCTTTTCAAGTCAATATGTTTTTAGGTTTCTTGGAACATGAGGGTGTTCATTGTTCCAGAGGAGGGAATGATGTATATTGACTAAATTGATTTGATAATGTGTTAGTAGGTGTGTAAATGTAGAAAATGCATTATGAATATAGTGTGTTATGGGTTAGATGTAATGATATAGGATTATCATTCCCAAAGACTGAATATTGTTACAGGAGATAGATCATAGAAGAAGAAGAGCAGCTAACTGTACACAATATGGGGATTTAATTGAACGTTACACATACCCAGATCATGGTGAAAGTAGCAGAGATAGTGTTGTCATTTCAGACACTATTGTCAACTTTCAGTAATGATTTTGTCACAGAAGGCATAACACTTGAAAGAATAGCAACTGATCCCTGTATACAGGAGGCCAGAAGGGAAGTTTGCTGTGATAATAGCATCACATCTCCTGCAGAGTGTGATTAAGAAACATGTGACTCAGAGTTTTGTACGGTTGGATACTCTTCCAACGCCACTAATCTCTCCCCCATTTCTGACAGCTAGTAAACACTTGACATACCTCCCAGTAGATTGGGACCGAACCACGGTAAATGGTTCAAAAGTGTCAGAAGGTGGCTGCTTATCAACCGTTGGGGCTCAAAGTCTACACTGTAACAAAGGTGTTTACAAACGGGTGGGGGGTAGATCGGCCTTAGGATGAGAGATGTGTACCTAACTTGAGCACAGGGATGTATTATCCACAGGTACCAACTGTAGCAGAATACAGGAGGTCAGTGGAGATGTTGGTGGCTAGAGACCAAGGGATAAACTGCGAAACAGGCAGGGGGTATCTGAAAGTTCAGTCCTAAACTTATCAGTAAACCACGAAGACAATAGGAAAGCAGGAGACAAATTCCGAGCAATGGGGGGACAGTAGGGACAGTAACAGAAGGAGCAGTAGTAGAAGCATAGAATGCTATATTAATAGCATGAAATTGGACTACTGTGCAAATGAGGGGTATTGTGAGACTATAGTCATGTAGTAGCATTGTTGGGATATCAGTTTATGACGACTCATGTCACATGGACTGGTTACTGGTAACTCGGGGACCGATGGGAGGACAGGGCTTGCTGGTATTCAAATATCACAAATTATGTTGTCAGGAAATAACCCATGTGTTACAGTGTGCATATCCTCAGGTGGAACCAAGATATAACCAATGACACGGTCTGAATTCTAGAGATTGAGTGTACATCAAGAGACACCAGGCGGGGGTGTTGGAACAGCATTGATTTGAGAGACACTACTTCGAACAGTACCTGCAGTGGTTAAGATCGTCATGTCTCTCCTTGGGGGTTGCATAGTTTTCACGTGAAGTGAGGTCCAACTGCATAATGGGTGAGTGAAGACACTATGACACAGGAAGCGGAGCGAGAGAGAGACCAGATTCCACCGTAAGACATACATATGGTTGGGTCTGGAAACTACTATAAACATCATATTTGGTTTGGTGTTTAACTGCTTTATGGGTTAATGCATCATATGATAGAGGATAGAGGGGTAATTGTACTGTGAACAAAATGTTGAAGGCATTGATGTAAAAGCAGATACAGTGCTGAGTTCCCTCGAGGATGGAACGTGGATTAGGGATACACACTTGCATATCAGGTATTCGTGCCTATCAGGTGAAATGGAGAAGATGGGGAACAAAGTGAAAATGACATGACTTGGGAACACTTCTCGGAACCTGGGGCCTAAAGGGGAAGACTGGGTGAAAGCATGAGGAAGCTTTTTAGAGATTTCATTTTTGTGGAACCCAGCAGGAAATTATCTTGGAGGCAGACTGTCAGGTGAAGAGGGAGTGGGAATTGTCATGATTTCAGACTTTGTTTTCATGCATATATAAATATGCATAGCTTATCACATTGTTAATACTGTTACGTATTATGTTTGTTTTTGTTGCTTTCCAAGTCTTGTGCTATCACTCTCTTAGGAACAGGGGGGGAACCAAAGCCGCTCCATCTGATATATAACAAGACCGCAGATTCAGCTGGAAAGACATTTTGTTATGTGATGATAGATGGGAATACATTTGTTTGATCATAGCACAGAGGCCATAAGTCTCTTACATATGTAAACCTTGCGGTGACTGGTTGTTCATTGTTTGTTCATTTGTTTGTTTGTTTAACCTGTTGGGGCTAGGGGGCAGTATTTGCACGGCTGGATAAAAAAACGTACCCGATTTAATCTGGTTACTAATCCTACCCAGTAACTAGAATATGCATATACTTATTATATATGGATAGAAAACACCCTAAAGTTTCTAAAACTGTTTGAATGGTGTCTGTGAGTATAACAGAACTCATTTGGCAGGCAAAACCCTGAGACATTTTCTGACAGGAAGTGGATACCTGATGTGTTGAATTACCTTTAAGCCTATGCCATTGAAACACACAGGGGTTGATTAATGTTTTGGCACTTCCTATTGCTTCCACTAGATGTCACCAGCCTTTACAAAGTGTTTTGAGTCTTTTACTGTGAGATCTGACCGAACAAGAGCCATGGAACGGTGATGGCCGATTAGACTCTGGCGCGCGAGTTCATGTTGGGTACCCTCGTTCCAATACGTAATAAAAGAGAATGCATTCGTCCATCTTGAATATTATTCATGTTCTGGTTAACCTGTTAGGGATAGGGGGCAGTATTTGCACGGCTGGATAAAAAAATGTACCCGATTTAATCTGGTTACTAATCCTACCCAGTAACTAGAATATGCATATACTTATTATATATGGATAGAAAACACTCTAAAGTTTCTAAAACTGTTTGAATGGTGTCTGTGAGTATAACAGAACTCATTTGGCAGGCAAAACCCTGAGACATTTTCTGACAGGAAGTGGATACCTGATGTGTTGTATTACCTTTAAACCTATGCCATTGAAAAACACAGGGGCTGAGGAATATTTTGGCACTTCCTATTGCTTCCACTAGATGTCACCAGCCTTTACAAAGTGTTTTGAGTCTTCTGGAGGGAGATCTGACCGAACAAGAGCCATGGAACGATGATGGCCCATTAGACACCTGGCGCGCGAGTTCATGTTGGGTACCCTCGTTCCAATACGTTATAAAAGAGAATGCATTCGTCCACCTTGAATATTATTCATGTTCTGGTTAAAAAAGGCCCTAATGATTTATGCTATACAACGTTTGACATGTTTGAACGAACGTAAATATATTTTTTCCCCTCGTTCATGACGAGAAGTCCGGCTGGCTTAGATCATGTGCTAACAACACGGATCTTTTTGGATATAAATGATGAGCTTTTTTGAACAAAACTACATTCGTTATGGACCTGGGATTCCTGGAAGTGACATCTGATGAAGAGAATCAAAGGTAATGGATTATTTACATAGTATTTTTGATTTTAGATCTCCCCAACATGGCCGTTTGTCTGTATAGCAAAGCATATTTTTCTGGGCGCAGTGCTCAGATTATTGCAAAGTGTGATTTCCCAGTAAGGTTATTTTTAAATCTGGCAAGTTGATTGCGTTCAAGAGATGTAAATCTATAATTCTTTAAATGACAATATAATATTTTACCAATGTTTTCTAATTTTAATTATTTAATTTGTGGTGCTGACTTGACTGCCGGTTATTGGAGGGAAACGATTTCCTCAACATCAATGCCATAGTAAAACGCTGTTTTTGGATATAAATATGAACTTGATATAACTAAAAATGCATGCATTGTCTAACATAATGTCCTAGGAGTGTCATCTGATGGAGATTGTAAAAGGTTAGTGCATCATTTTAGCTGGTTTTATGGTTTTGGTGACCCTGTCTTTGAATTGACAAAACATTACACACAGCTATTGTCAATGTACTCTCCTAACATAATCTAACTTTATGCTTTCGCCGTAAAACCTTTTTGAAATCGGACAACGTGGTTAGATTAAGGAGATGTTTATCTTTCAAAGGGTGTAAGATAGTTGTATGTTTGAAAAATTTGAATTTTGACATTTATTTGGTTTCAAATTTGCCGCTCTTGAAATGCACCTGCTGTTGATAGGGTGCACCACGGGTGGCACGCTAGCGTCCCACATAGCCCCAAGAAGTTAATTCATGTTTTATAATCATTTGTTAATTTTTTTATTTCATGTTTTATTATCATTGTTTATACATTTAAGTAATTTCCAAGTTTATGTAAAGTGAACATTAGGATGCTATTGTTCAAGAAGAAGGACTGTTGGAATCGGCTAAACTTTGAACATTAAGATATTAAATAAATGATAGAGACAAAGCCTTGAATAGTAAGAGTTTGTAAAAAGCCAGAAGGCTTTGCAATGTGTTTGATGGAGGAGAGGAGATTGATGTGGTGATATAGTGAAGACAGATGGATATCTGTGGATTAGGTGAAGAAGGGTTTGAGGTCAGGAGGTGAGGGGTGAGGTCAGTTTCCCTTAAGGGAGTCATCAGGGTTGGTATCTGGTTACCTTCTTTCCTGTGGAGCCATAAACTGTAAAGAGGAGGAGTGTCTTAACCTGTTAGGGCTAGGGGGCAGCATTTGCGCGTCTGGATAAAAAAAATGTACCCGATTTAATCTGGTTACTAATCCTACCCAGTAACTAGAATATGCATATACTTATTATATATGGATAGAAAACACTCTAAAGTTTCTAAAACTGTTTGAATGGTGTCTGTGAGTATAACAGAACTCATTTGGCAGGCAAAACCCTGAGACATTTTCTGACAGGAAGTGGATACCTGATGTGTTGTATTGACTTTAAACCTATCCCATTGAAAAACACAGGGGCTGAGGAATATTTTGGCACTTCCTATTGCTTCCACTAGATGTCACCAGCCTTTACAAAGTGTTTTGAGTCTTCTGGAGGGAGATCTGACCGAACAAGAGCCATGGAACGATGATGTCCCATTAGACACCTGGCGCGCGAGTTCATGTTGGGTACCCTCGTTCCAATACGTTATAAAAGAGTATGCATTCGTCCACCTTGAATATTATTCATGTTCTGGTTAAAAAAGGCCCTAATGATTTATGCTATACAACGTTTGACATGTTTGAACGAACGGAAATATATTTTTTCCCCTCGTTCATGACGAGAAGTCCGGCTGGCTTAGATCATGTGCTAACAAGACGGAGATTTTTAGACATAAATGATGAGCTTTTTTGAACAAAACTACATTCGTTATGGACCTGTGATACCTGGAAGTGACATCTGATGAAGAGAATCAAAGGTAATGGATTATTTACATAGTATTTTCGATTTTAGATCTCCCCAACATGACGTCTAGTCTGTATCGCAACGCGTATTTTTCTGGGCGCAGTGCTCAGATTATTGCAAAGTGTGATTTCCCAGTAAGGTTATTTTTAAATCTGGCAAGTTGATTGCGTTCAAGAGATGTAAATCTATAATTCTTTAAATGACAATATAATATTTTACCAATGTTTTCTAATTTTAATTATTTAATTTGTGACGCTGACTTGACTGCCGGTTATTGGAGGGAAACGATTTCCTCAACATCAATGCCATAGTAAAACGCTGTTTTTGGATATAAATATGAACTTGATAGAACTAAAAATGCATGCATTGTCTAACATAATGTCCTAGGAGTGTCATCTGATGGAGATTGTAAAAGGTTAGTGCATCATTTTAGCTGGTTTTATGGTTTTGGTGACCCTGTCTTTGACTTGACAAAACATTACACACAACTCTTGTAAATGTACTGTCCTAACATACTCTAAATTTATGCTTTCGCCGTAAAACCTTTTTGAAATCGTAAAACGTGGTTAGATTAAGGAGATGTTTATCTTTCAAAGGGTGTAAAATAGTTGTATGTTTGAAAAATTTGAATTTTGACATTTATTTGGATTCAAATTTGCCGCTCTTGAAATGCACCTGCTGTTGATGGAGTGCACCACGGGTGGCACGCTAGCGTCCCACCTAGCCCATAGAGGTTAAGTAGGATGCATATAAACTGTGACGTCTGAAATGTTTAGCTGTCTGATTTCAGCTGTACAGAACCTTTAGGGATGATTAAACTTGTTTAAAGCTTCTCTAGTGTCCGTGAGTTATTTACTCTGAAAAATAATAACCTAACACTATTAAAACCTACCCTAACCAGAAACAGTGGATAGATGGCGGCATTCGCACAAAAATGAAAGAGCGAACCAGCGTATTTAACCATGGAAAGATGACTGGGAATATGGCGGAATATAAACAGCGTAGTTATTCCCTCCGCAAGGCAATCAAACAAGCGAAATGTCAGTACAGGGACAAAGTGGAGTCGCAATTCAACGAGTCAGACATACGACGTATGTGGCAGGGTCTACAGGCAATTACAGACTACAAAAAGAAAACCAGCCAATTCATGGACACCGACGTCTTGCTTCCAGACAAACTAAACACATCATTTTCCCGCTTTAAGGATAACACATAAGGGGCCCGCTACCAAGGACAGCAGGCCACCCCTCTCCTTCTCTGTGGCCAACGTGTGTAAGACATTTAAAAGTGTTAACCCTCGCAAGGCTGCCGGTCCTGACGGCATCCCTAGCTGCGTCCTCAGAGCATGAGGACATATTCAATCTCTCTCTATCCCAGTCTGCTGTCCCCACATGCTTCAAGATGTCCACCATTGTTCCTGTACCCAAGAAAGCAAAGATAACTAACTAAATGACTATCGCCCCGAAGCACTCACTTCTGTCATCATGAAGTGCTTTGAGAGACTAGTCAAGGATCATATCACCTCCACCTTACCTGCCACCCTAGACCCACTTCAATTTGCATACCGCCCCAATAGTTCCAAAGACGATGCAATCGCCATCACACTGTACACTGCCCTATCCAATGTGGACAAGAGGCATACCTATGTAAGAAAGCTGTTCATGGACTACAGCTCAGCATTCAACACCATAGTACCCTCCAAGCTCATCATTAACCTGTTTAGGATAGGGGGCAGTATTGACACGGCTGGATAAAAAACGTACCCGATTTAATCTGGTTACCACTCCTACCCAGTAACTAGAATATGCATATACTTATTACATATGGATAGAAAACACCCTAAAGTTTCTAAAACTGTTTGAATGGTGTCTGTGAGTATAACAGAACTCATTTGGCAGGCAAAAACCTGACAAGGTTTCAGGCAGGAAGTGGCCTGTCTGACAAGGTGTCGTTCTTCTTGTCTCTGTTTATTGAAGAGTGAGGATCTTAGCTGTCCTGTGACACTTCCTACGGCTGCCATAGGGTCTCAGAAGGCGGCAAAAAGCTGAATCGTGGCTTTGCAGGCTCTGGCTGAAACAAAGTAGCGCGTTTGGGTAGTGGCTGGTTACAGTACTGTGAGACTCAGGCGCGTGCCCGCGTCGACCGAAAGCTTTGTTTACTTTCCTCAGTTTAGCTAAATGGACATTCCCGGTCGGAATATTATCGTTTTTTTACTAGAAAAATGGCATAAAAATGGATTTTAAACAGCGGTTGACATGCCTCGAAGTACGGTAATGGAATATTTAGATTTTTTTTGTCACGAATTGCGCCATGCGGGCGACCCTGATTTACCATTTCAGATAGTGTCTGGGACGCACGAACAAAACGCCGCTATTCGGATATAACGATGGATTATTTTGGACCAAACCAACATTTGTTATTGAAGTAGCAGTCCTGGGAGTGCATTCTGACGAAGACAACAAAAGGTAATCAAACTTTTATAATAGTAAATATGATTATGGTGAGTGCTAAACTTGCCGGGTGTCTAAATTGCTAGCCCGTGATGCCTGGGCTATGTACTTAGAATATTGCAAAATGTGCTTTCACCAAAAAGCTATTTTAAAATCGGACATATCGAGTGCATAGAGGAGGTCTGTATCTATAATTCTTAAAATAATTGTTATGCTTTTTGTGAACGTTTATCGTGAGTCATTTAGTAAAATGTTAGCGAATTCCTCCGGAAGTATGCTAGTTCTGAACGTCACATGCTAATGTAAAAAGCTGGTTTTTGATATAAATATGAACTTGATTGAACAAAACATGCATGTATTGTATAACATAATGTCCTAGGGTTGTCATCTGATGAAGATCATCAAAGGTTAGTACTGCATTTAGCTGTCTTCTGGGTTTATGTGACATTATATGCTAGCTTGAAAAATGGGTGTCTGATTATTTCTGGCTTGGTACTCTGCTGACATAATCTAATGTTTTGCTTTCGTTGTAAAGCCTTTTTGAAATCGGACAGTGTGGTTAGATTAACGAGAGTCTTGTCTTTAAATAGCTGTAAAATAGTCATATGTTTGAGAAATTGAAGTAATAGGATTTTTAAGGTTTTGAAAATCGCGCCACAGGCTTCAAGTGGCTGTTACGTAGGTGGGACGAATTCGTCCCGCCTAGCCCATAGAGGTTAAGCTTGAAACGCTGGGTCTGCAATTGGGTTGTTGACTTTGACGGACCGCCCGCAGGTGGTGAAGGTAGGAAACAACATCTCCACTTCACTGATCCTCAACACTGGGGCCCCACAAGGGTGCGTGCTCAGCCCCCTCCTGTACTCCCTGTTCACCCATGACTGCATTGCCATGCACGACTCCAACTCAATCATCAAGTTTGCAGATGACTTCACAGTAGTGGGCTTGATTACCAAAACGATGAGACAGCTTACAGGGAGGAGGTGAGTGCACTTTGATTGTGGTGTCAGGAAAACAACCTCTCACTCGACGTCAACAAAACAAAGGAGATGATCGTGGACTTCAGGAAACAGCAGAGGGAGCACTCCCCTATCCATATCGACGGGACAGCAGTGGAGAAGGTGGAAAGTTAAGGCCCTTGGCGTACACATCACGGACAAACTGAAATGGTCCACCCACACAGTCAGTGTGGTGAAGAAGGCGCAACAGCGCCTCTTCAACCTCAGAAGGCTGAAGAAATTTGGCTTGTCACCTAAAACCCTCACAAACTTTTACAGATGCACAATTGAAAGCATCCTGTCAGCCTGTATCACCACCTGATACAGCAAATGCAGTACCCACAACCGCAAGGCTCTCCAGAGGGTGGTGCAGTATGCACAACGCATCACCGGGGGCATACTACCGGCCCTCCAGGAAACCTACAGCACCCAATGTCACAGGAAGGCCAAAAAAATCATCAAGGACAACAACCACCCGAGCCACTGCCTGTGCACACTTCTACCATCCAGAAGGCGAGGTCAGTACAGGTGCACCAAAGCTGGGACCTAGAGACTGAAAAACAGCTTCTATCTAAAGGCCATCAGACTGTAAAACAGCCATAACTAACACAGAGAGGCTGCTGCCGACATACAGACTCAAAATCATTAGCCACTTTAATAACTGGACCACTAGTCACTTTAATAATGCCACTTTAATAATATTTATATATCTTATGTTACTCATCTCATATGTATATACTGTATTGTATACCATCTATTGTATCTTGCCTATGCCCCATCACTCATCCATATTTTATTTGTACATATTCTTATTCCATCCCTTTAGATTTGTGTGTATTAGGTAGTTGTTGTGGAATTGTTAGATTACTTGTTAGATCTTACTGCATTGTCAGAACTAGAAACACAAGCATTTCACTACACTCACATTAACATCTGCTAACCATGTGTGTCACGTCCTGGCCAGTATAAGGGTTAATTGTTATTGTAGTTTGGTCAGGACGTGGCAGAGGGTATTCGTTTTATGTGATTCGGGGTGGTGTGTTTGTTGTAGGGGATTTGATTTGTGTATTCCGGGGTTTTTGGGCACTGTTCCTTGTTATGTATGTCTATGATTGATCTAGCTGTTGTATGTCTATGTGTGGTCAATTGGGGTTGGGACTCTCAATTGAAGGCAGGTGTTGTCCATTTGCCTTTGATTGAGAGTCCCATATATTAGGGTGTGTTAGTATGTGTCTTTTGTGGGAGATTGTTTGTGTGCACTGCGTTTGTTTGAGCCTGCCACACTGTTGCAAGTATAGTTTTTTTTGTTCAAGTGGATGCTTTACATGTTTTCTTTAATAAACATGAGTGTCCACAATCCCGCTGCGCCTTGGTCCTCTTCTCTACATGACAACTTTTGTGACAATGTGTATGTGACCAATACCATTTGCTTTGTATGTTTAAGCTGGAAGTGGAAGCCTAAGTATTGTTGTCCATTAGTTTACAGTGTGTGTGTGTATATATATATATATATATATATATATATCAGTACCATTCAAACGTTTGGACATATGGAATCATGTAGTAACCAAATAAGTGTTAAACAAATCAAAATATATTTGAGATTCTTCAGAGTAGCCACTCTTTGCCTTGATGACAGCTTTGCACACTCTTGGCATTCTCTCAACCAGCTTCATGAGGTAGTCACCCGGAATGCATTTCATTTAACATGTGTGTTTGAGTCAATCAGTTGTGTTGTGACAAGGTAGTGTGGTATATAGACGCGAGCCCTTTTTGGTAAAAGACCAAGTCCATATTATGGCAAGAACAGCTCAAATGAGCAAAGAGAAACAACAGTCCATCATTACGTTAAGACATGAAGGTAAGTCAATGTGGAACATTTCAAGGACTTTGAAAGTTTCTTCAAGTGCAGTCGCTAAAACCATCAAGTGCTATGATGAAACTGGCTCTCATGAGGACCGCCACAGGAAAGGAAGTCCCAGAGTTACCTCTGCTGCAGCGGATAAGTTCATTAGAGTTACCAGCCTCAGAAATTGCAGTCCAAATAAATGCTTCACAGAGTTCAAGCAACAGACACATCTCAACATCAACTGTTCAGAGGAGACTGCATGAAATCAGGCCTTCATGGTCAAATTGCTGCAGAGAACCCACTACTAAAGGACATCAATATTAAGAAGAAACTTACTTTGGCCAAGAAACAATGGACATTAGAGCAATGGACATTAGACTGGTGGAAATCAGTCCTTTGGTCTGTTGAGTCCAAATTTGAAATTTCTGGTTCCAACCGCCATGTCTTTGTGAGAAGCAGAGTAGGTAAACGGATGGTCTCCACATGTGTGGTTCCCACCGTGAAGCATGGCGGGAGTGGTGTGATGTGTGGGGGTGCTTTTATTAAGAATGTATTTAGAATTAAAGGCACACTTAACCAGCATGGCTACTACAGCATTCTGCAGCGATACGCCATCCCATCTGCTTTTGCGCTTAGTGGGACTAACATTTGTTTTTCAACAGGACAATGTCCCAACACACATCCAGGCTGTGTAAGAGCTATTTTACCAAGGAGAGAGTGCAGCATCAGATGACCTGGCCTCCACAATCACCCGACCTCAACCCAATTGAAATGGTTTGGGATGAGTTGGACCGCGGAGTGAAGGGAAAGCAGCCAACAAGTGCTTAGCATATGTGGAAACTCCTTCAAGACTATTGGAAAACATTCCAGGTGAAGCTAGTTGAGAGAATGCCAAGATTGTGCAAAGCTGTCAAGGCAAAGGATGGCTACTTAAGAATCTCAAATATAAAATATATTTTCAGTTGTTTAACACTTTTTTTTGGTTACTGCCTGATTCCACGTGTTATTTCATAGTTTTGATGTCTGCAATATTATTATACAATGCAGAAAATAAAAATAAAGAAAAACCCTTGAATGAGTAGGTGTGTCCAAATGTTTGACTGGTATATGGGGGATTATGCAGACAATTGCACTGATAGAATCCACAATGTATCTGCAATATTAAAGCTGATTTTCTCCCCCCCCCCCCCCCCCCCCAAAAAAAATAAAAATAAATCAGTTGATGACTCTTTTCAAATCCAATGTATTTTCCACGTCAGAATAAGCTGAAAAATTACATTGAAACAATGTTGATTCAACCAGTTTGTGCCCAGTGGGTGACTTCTGAGTTTTTCTTTATCTCAGTCGGACACACTCTATAGTGATGGCTGCGGTGGACTATCCCATCTCCGTAGCCAGATGGTGGGTGTCATGTTGCCGAGTGGATAATAGGACTCGCCTCATTGAGCAAGCTTATTGGATCTTCCTCACAACTATAAGTGGTGCTCTAAATTGAACGCAATCCGTGTTTTTTTTTCCACCGAGTGCGTTTATTACATTAGGTGGGAAGAGCAAGATAGCCGAGACAATATTGTGGGCGCTCATGCATAACCGGTGCTTATAGCTCGCGAGAGATCACATTTCAATCACTCCCGAAACACTCTCAGGTGGCTTGCATTCTTGGCTTCACTGGGGCCTTCCTGAGGACAAATTAGAGAATTAAAATGACAACCTTTCGCTTTTTGGGCTACAAAGCCCCGAGTTGGCACTAATTGAAATCTTCAATCACAGAAATAGTGCGAGTATAGAGGAAATCAAAGGAGCGGTGGCAGCCTTTGATCATTAAGTAGCTCTATAATGAGCCTGTCTAGATCGGTGAGTCTGTTCTTTCTCTCAAACTAAGCCGATCTGAGGTGAATGCTCAGTTCTTATGTTCAACACAGCAGAATTTAGTGACTCTACAGTTCTAACTGCTGGAGTCACTGCCTTTGTAGCGGTGGTGGTTCAAAACTACACTTGCGTGATGAGTAACCTTGATTGAGACCTGATGGACAGGTTCAAACCCCTGTCCATCACACTTCCACCTACACCACGGGATGCTGCTGAGGGGAGAATGGCTCATAATATTGTCGGAACAGAGCAAAGGGAATGGCATCAAACACAAGGAAACCATGTGTTTGATGTATTTGATACCATTGCACTAATTCTGCTCAAGCCATTACCACGAGCCCATTCTCCCCAATTAAGGTGCCCCCAACCTCCTGTGACCTACACTATTAACAAGATTAATTCTTAATCAATGACTCGATTCTTACACACCAGGTATGATTATTTTCGTATCAATAACTCAAAAGAGAACCTGAATTGAATCAGATCAGAGAAAAAAACATTTTCCGCCACTATTGACAATTTAATCCCTGCCACCGGAGACAAAAGTTCCTTCTTTGTGTGAGACCAAGTGTCTCTGGACAGATAAGCGTTTCATTTTGCCCGTGGTCCTGGGGTGCGATTGTTTGGGAGCTGGCAGCCCTGTACCTGTGTCAGTGCTGTGACTGTGGAGTGTAGGAGGGGAGAATGATTCTGTCTTACTAGGTGACTCTATTCTCACCCTGAGAGGAGCAACAATTCTGCATGCCACTGATCGATACACCCCAGTGCCTGGCCTAAGAGAGCCTTTACACTGTGGCTCCGTAAGGGGCTTCTCATCCTTAACATCACTGCTGTACGGCTGCTATTGTAGAAGGGACCACGGTATATGGTTGGATAGGCTTTTGATATATATAAAACGAGAGCAGGTACTGTATGCTACGCTAGTCTTCATAAGTCTGCTCTGAGATCAGGCCCAGCTGCTACAGTGAGAGGAAAAATATGTCTGGGTAGGGTTTTAATGATTCTGATTTGTTGAGCTTTGTTCTTTCAGAGAACCAAGTTTAGATATATAACTGAACATTTTGGTTATGATAGTCAAGGGGAGAGTCGGTATGATATGCTAGCTAGATGGCTAACTCTTCGTTCACCACTGCATATGAATGGATAGGTATTAGCTATAGTGGACTCTATAGCTTCTCACCATTCACCACCAACTCGATGTCGACAAAGTCGATCTCGCCGCGGGCCTCCACTCGCGCCTCACAGCGGTACACGCCCTCGTCCGCCTTGGTTACCTTGTGGATCTGCAGGTTGTTGTTGGGCAGCACCTGGAACCTGCCTTCAGGGGGGGGGGGGGTATAGAGAGAGCGATACAGAGTGACAAAGGGAGTGATAAAGAGGGATAGACAGAGAGAAGGGGGCAAGAATAGAGAGAGGGATAGAGCATGAGAAAGAAAGACAAAGACAGAAAGAAAGACAGAAAGAAAGAAAGAAAGAAAGGTGGAGAGAGAGGGGTAGAGAGAGTTAGAAAGAGACGTGAAATAAGGAAAGAAAGATACAAGGAAAACGATAGAAAGGAAAAATAGTGAAAGGAAGTCTCATGACTCCAATCACACACTTGCTATCAAATAATATTTTCAGAAACCTTTATCACTTTTAGCTTTTTAAAATAAAGTTAGATAAGCGAAGTGAGATAAATACTTTAGCAATTAGGTCTGCAGTTTACAAAAAGTTTCCCATCCTTCTTCATTGTTGTCACTGGCAGATAAGTGATAACCCTATCTCTCTCGGTCGAGCGCAAAGATATTTAAAACCTTGACCCGTAATTAGTGTGGAATTTTTTTTAAAGCAGCGCTATCTTTACCTTTAATCATTACTGCACGGCAAGGGGAGATCGTGCTTAGAAGGGAAGGGCCTTTGAATTTCAATTAAAAAACCTGACTACTTTCAAAGGATTCAAACAAATAATTTGCCTAATCAGCCTAGCAAGTCTGTCTATGTGATGGGTGAATGAGGGGGAAGGTGTAGGAGGAAAAGTAAGGATGGGGTGACAGAGTATTGGTAAACAAGTCTGAACCTGCAAATTAACTTCTGTCCATCATGCAAGAGCCATGAATGTGTTCCCAATAGTCGAAGATACATTTCATTCCTTCTCCTTTCTTTCTCAGCCCCAAGATGTATTCCAATAATCTAAGTTACATTACTTTCCCTCTCCTGTCCTTCTAGCATTGGAATGTGTTCTAACAGTCTAAAATAACTTTCCCTTCTCCTTTCCTTCTAAGCCATAGGATGTGTTCCAATCTAAGACACTGTTCTTTCCTTATCCTTTCCTCCTTAGCTAAAGGATGTGTTCCAATAGTATACGACACCTTTGTTTCCTTTCCTTTTAGGAGCAATGATCTGAAATAACTAATTTAATGAAGAAAAATAAAAGTAGAGAAATATGGTGGAATTATTTCCTGTGCTGTCACTTACAGTATCAGTGTTCAAGACAGACAGAAAATCCCCTTCATATCCCCACATACTGTAGGTCAACAACATAAGCACACAAAAAATAAGTGAAGGAATAATACAAAATAAAGAAAGAAAAAATAAATAAGGTGAAATAATATCCTGTATTGTGACTTTTCAGCGGCCATGAGAGAAGGAAGTAGAAAGATCTTCTTTCCACAGATCTCAACAACATGGGAACAAAAAAATACTAAATTAAAAAGTAGAAAGACATATGTAGAATATGGAAGAAGGAAGAAAGGATGATTCCCACAGATCTCAACAGCATGGCAGCGAGCATCGGACCACCAAATGACATTTGCATCCACTACTCTCCATCTTCTAGGCAGGCTCGTTAACATGTTTTATTGTCCAACAATATGTTTAATGAAATCACATGCTGTGGCTTTTATTGCTAGAACTAGCTATTTATAGCGTCAAACCCCTGACAGAATCTGGGGAATACATTTTTCATAAAAGTGGTTTGTTTAAATAGGTTACATCCCAAATGACACCCCTTTCACTATACAGTGCACTGCATATGAACAGGGCCCATAGGGCTCTTGTCAAAAGTAGTGCACTACATAGGGAATAGGGTGCAATTTGGGACACACCCATGTTCTACAGTAAGCACATTTATTAAACTGATATAACTCAAAATGGTGTGTGAAGCAATCTGACATGTAAACTGAATTCATTAGATGTTACATTTTTTGATGCGCTAGCAAACCCGTTAATTGGCTTCTGATATCAATGTTAATGTAATTATCAGCTGCTTCATTAAAAGCAGACTGTAAAATAGCATCAAAGAAAAATCCAATGACATGTTCACATGAAAATATCACTTGATTTCTATTTGGTCTGTACTGCTCAATAGATTACTTTCCATGAGTCAAGTTATGCTGCTATTGTGGTAGCTACAGTAAGCACGTTACAAAGTTAGGCATTTTAACAAGCAAATAAGGTTTACCAACACATCAACAGAGGCAGCATGTATCAAATGACCATAAGCAGACTTACTGTAGTGCTCCTCTGTGATCTCCATGCTCCTGAAGCCCTTTTGGTAGAACCAAGAGACAGCGGGTGCCGGCGAGGCGATGACATCACACACGACCTCTGCCGCCTCGTCGTGACGGAACTCCTGGGGGGACCTCACGTTGCGGAACGTTAGCTTCTCTGTCACATAGGAAATGAGGTAACAGGAACTGAAGACACATTAGAGATGTCTTTCCAAGAGAGTTTATGTTACAATATTCACACAAGTATACCATTTAGAATGCATGGCCAATACATCACCTCATTCTAAGTAGTATGTGAGTGTGGGCTTTGGAACAGAGCCCAAGTAACGTGTATTGATTGAGGGAAACCCTGCAGTGGAGTAGAGAGTAAATTCCATTCTATAGAACAAACTGTTTTACATGTTGTTTATGATTCTACACCACTGAGACAACTCGGATTCTCTGTGCTCTAAAATAGTCCCAGAAACTTTCCCACAGCATATTCAATGAATCCTCCCACCCCGAAAGTTCTGTTTGTAATCAAATGATTGATTCAACTTGTGTTGGTCTAAAGCTGTGGCACCTGTCTGACAAGCCCTGGCAGATGGTTGATAGATTACACCTGGGGAAAGCTGACTTGGGACCTGCATTTCTGTTCTCTTAAAAAACACTCCACCACCCTCTCAGAACCCGTAGTGCTGGCTAGTGTCGTCAACTTATCACACGGCGTGTGTGTATGGCGTATGGAGAGAAAAAAAGAGTGTGCATGCATGCGTGTGTATTTTGCATGTGGAGTTTGGCACCGGGTTATCCACTTTGTGAGGAAAAATGAAAGTGTGCATAAATCACATGCATGGCCCTATTTATTTCAGTCCCATCCACTAGATCACTCTGCAACCTATTACATTAGCATTTTTCAATGTGATTTATGTCAGGCGGCTCTCTAAAACATACTTTTTTTTCTCTTCGCCGCTCTTTAACGTGCCTCTGAATGTGAGATTCAACCCTCCTCATCTGCCCGGTTTCATTCCACGGCATGTTTTAGCTGGTTTCTCTCCTCTCTCCTTGTGTCTAATTCCCTCACTCCCTCTCTTGCGCTATGTCATTCCCTTTAATTCTCTTACCCCCCCTCTCTCATTCTCTCCCTCTCCTTCTCTCACTACATCTCAAATTCACCCACCCCTCTCTCTCCATTTTTCTCTCTCATTTAATTCCCTCACTCCCGCTTTCTCTCTTCCCTCACTCCCTCTCATTCCCTCTCCTTCCCCCAGTTCTCTCCCTGGGATTCAAACACGTTGTTGTCCCTTGTTCTCCCGCTACTTGTTTTCATTTCCTGTCTTCTTTGTCGTTACCCTGCTCGACAAGAAAATCAGTAAGAAAAACAAATCCTCTCGTGTAATAGTCTACCGCTCGCTTGACACCGTCAAATTGGTAACACAGTGAGAATTTCTCTTCCGTCATTTTGCCCACATAGCTGCAAGGGCAACTGTCAAAGTGGGGTGACATGACATTTTTCTTGGAGCTCCCTCAGGTGGGATATCGACTGCCTCCACTGTCTCCTGTCTGAAGTGGGTCTCCGTTGGTCGGTGCTCAAAGATAGACTCTGGAAACTCTATACTTGTCAATTACTCAGCAGTGCGGAAAATTATAGTCTTTCATCTGTTCGCTAAAATAAAAATATAATTTGAGTTTGAATATGAATAGCTTTTGTCAGGTTGTGAGTTGTGATGCACGAACACATATGATAATGTCAAGACGTGTGCACGTGTGTGTGGGTGTGTTGACGTCTTCTGGAAATGTCAACACTCACAAGTGGTAATGTACAGCACATTTAAAGTGGCCGTCCATTTTTCATAACATGTGGTGTTTATGTTTATCACAAGAAATCACATTCGGTATCGCCTCAGATGGGTGCTGGCTACTACAGGCCTGCTCAAGCCCTTTAGGTGACTATCTTCCTGTTACTGCTCATACATACTGAACACACAGAGCTGAACGGTGGCTGACTGATGTTGTCATGGATACAGCTGCCAAGCTGTGGTGCCGCTGTAACGAGGTGTGTGAGAGGAGGTAAGGGGACTTGTGGAGAGGGAGAGAAAGGTAAGCACCCTCCAGAGGGGGGTGTGCGTACGTGTGCATGAGAGCGTGTGCATATGTACATACAGTTGAAGTCGGAAGGTTACATACACCTTAGCCAAATACATTTAAACTCAGTTTTTCACAATTCCTGACATTTAATCCTAGTAAAAATTCCCTGTCTTAGATCAGTTAGGATCACCACTTTATATTAAGAATGTGACATTTCAGAATAATAGAGAATTATTTATTTGAGCTTTTATTTCTTTCATCACATTCCTAGTGGGTCAGAAGTTTACGTACACTCAATTAGTATTTGGTAGCATCGCCTTTAAATTGTTTAACCTGTTAGGGCTAGGGGGCAGTATTGACACGGCTGGATAAAAAACATACCCGATTTAATCTGGTTACCACTCCTACCCAGTAACTAGAATATGCATATACTTATTACATATGGATAGAAAACACCCTAAATTTTCTAAAACTGTTTGAATGGTGTCTGTGAGTATAACAGAACTCAAATGGCAGGTCAAAACCTGAGAGATTCCTTTACAGGAAGTGGCCTGTCTGACCATTTCTTGAACTTCTTTTCCATCTCTATCATTTACTAAGGATCTCTGCTCTAACGTGACACTTCCCACGTCGTCCATAGGCGCTCAGAGCCCGGGAAAAAACAGAATGTCGTCATTCCAGCCCCAGGCTGAAACACATTATCGCCTTTCTCAAGTGGCCGATCAAGGGACACTGGGCTTATGCGCGTGACCCCGACCGCCCCCGCCTTTGGGATTTTTTCCTCTGTTTGCCGAAAAGGAGATTCCCTGTCGGAATATTATCGCTTTTCTACGAGAAAAATGTCGTAAAAATTGATTTTAAACAGCGGTTGACATGCTTCGAAGTACGGTAATGGAATATTTAGAATTTTATTGTCACGAATTGCGCCATGCGCGGGACACTTCTTTACTATTTCGGATAGTGTCTGGAACGCACAAACAAAACGCCGCTATTCGGATATAACGATGGATTATTTTGGACCAAACCAACATTTGTTATTGAAGTAGCAGTCCTGGGTGTGCATTCTGACGAAGACAACAAAAGGTAATCAAACTTTTATAATAGTAAATATGATTATGGTGAGTGCTAAACTTGCCGGGTGTCTAAATAGCGAGCCCGTGATGCCTGGGCTATGTACTTAGAATATTGCAAAATGTGCTTTCACCAAAAAGCTATTTTAAAATCGAACATATCGAGTGCATAGAGGAGGTCTGTATCTATAATTCTTAAAATAATTGTTATGCTTTTTGTGAACGTTTATCGTGAGTAATTTAGTAAAATGTTAGCGAATTCCCCGGAAGTTTGCGGGGGGTATGCTAGTTCTGAACGTCACATGCTAATGTAAAAAGCTGGTTTTTGATATAAATATGAACTTGATTGAACAAAACATGCATGTATTGTATAACATAATGTCCTAGGGTTGTCATCTGATGAAGATCATCAAAGGTGAGTGCTGCATTTAGCTGTCTTCTGGGTTTTGGTGACATTATATGCTAGCTTGAAAAATGGGTGTCTGATTATTTCTGGCTTGGTACTCTGCTGACATAATCTAATGTTTTGCTTTCGTTGTAAAGCCTTTTTGAAATCGGACAGTGTGGTTAGATTAACGAGAGTCTTGTCTTTAAATGGCTGTAAAATAGTCATATGTTTGAGAAATTGATACGCAAGCGTCCCACCTAGCCCATAGAGGTTAACTTGGGTCAAACGTTTTGGAGTAGCCTTCCACAAACTTCCCACATTAACCTCTTGACGGTCGCCTAGGATAGGGGGCGCTACAGCGATTTTGGAAAAGAATTCTTGCCCATTTTAAACGGCCTCCTACTCAAACTCAGAAGCTAGGATATGCATATAATTAATACTTGTGGATAGAAAACACCCTAAAGTTTCTAAAACTGTTTGAATGGTGTCTGTGAATATAACAGAACTCATATTTCAGTCAAAACCCTGAGACAGATCGTAACAGGATGTGGACTTCTGAATTGAGGACTCAACTTCACCACTTTGCCTGTAATTCACACAGTGAGCAATGGTTCATTGAGCACTTCCTATTGCTTCCACTAGATGTCCCCAGTCTTTACAAAGTGATTTGAGCCTTCTACTGTGAAAACTGAATGAATGAGACACTGTGGAAAGTGGTCACATGAGGAGGGCCATCACCATTATGACGCCGGTGCCCCTGGCTACCCTCCCCTTTCGAAATGTTTTGAAAGACAATGCAATCATCCCCCTTGAATCTTATTGGAGCTCTGGTTGAAAAAGGCCCTAAAGATTTATGTTATACAACGTTTGACATGTTTGAACAAACCTAAATTTAAAAAAAAATGCATTTTATTGAAAGAGTAGTCCCGCAGCCGACGGAAGTTTTGGAGCAGCCTTCAGAACGCGCTAACAAGAACAAGCTATTGGGACATAAAGGATTAACTTTTTCGAACGAAAATACATTTGTTGTGGACCTGGGATCCCTGGAAGTGCTTTCTGAGGAAGATAATCAAAGGTAAGGGATTATTGACAATAGTATACAAGACTAGATGTGATATGCGATTGTTCCAAGATGGCGCTGACCTGTAACAGTAGCCTATTTTTCTGAGTATCGCATCCCCTTTTATCGCAAAGTGTGATTACCCAGTAAAGTTATTTTTAAATCTGGCATTACAGGTGCTTTCAAGAGATATTCATCTATAAATCTTAGAATGACAATATTACATTTTAAAAATGTTTTCGAATAGTAATTTAGTAAATTGTAGCGCTGATCACCGGATGCATTTGAGGGAAAATAGTTAGTCAACGTCACGCGCCGATGTAAAATGCTGTTTTTATATATAAATATGAACTTTATCGAACAAAAGAATGCATGTATTGTGTAACATGATGTCCTAGGAGTGTCATCTGATGAAGGTTGTCAAAGGTTAGTGCTGCATTTAGCTGTTTTTTGGTTATTTGTGATGCATGTGGTTGGTCGGAAAATGGCTATGTGGCTACTTTTACGATATACTCCTCTAACATAATCTAATGTTTTGCTTTTGCTGTAAAGCCTTTTTGAAATAGGACAACGTGGTTCGATTCAGGAGAGGTGTATCTATAAAACGATATAACATAGTCCTATATTTGAAAAAAATAGATATAAAATTTTGTTATGCTAATAGCGATAGGAGCCCGACCAGGGGTTAAGGGGTGAATTTTGGTCCATTTCTCCTGACAGAGCTGGCGTAACTGAGTCAGGTTTCTAGGCCTCCTTGCTCGCACACGCTTTTCCAGTTCTGCACACAAATGTTCTATAGGATTGAGGTCAGCGCTTTGTGATGGCCACTCCAATACCTTGACTGTGTTGTCATTAAGCCATTTTGCCACAACTTTGGAAGTATGCTTTGGGTCATTGTTGATTTGGAAGACCTGTTTGCGACCAAGCTTTAATTTCCTGACTGATGTCTTGAGATGTTGCTTCAATATATCCACATAATTATTATATCTCATGATGCTATCTATTTTGTAAAATTCACCAGTCCCTCCTGCAGCAAAGCACCCCCACAACATGATGCTGCCACCCCCGTGCTTCACGTTTGGGATGGTGTTCTTCAGCTTACAGCCTCCAGCTTTTTCCTCCAAACATGACAATATTTATTATTGCCAAACAGTTCTATTTTTTTTTCATCAGACCAGAGGACATTTCTTCAAAAGGTACGATCTTTGTCCCCATGTACAGTTGCAAACTGTAGTCTGGCTTTTTTGTGGCGGTTTTGGAGCAGTGCCTTCTTCCTTGCTGAGCGGCCTTTCAGGTTATGTCGATATAGGACTCGTTGTACTGTGGATATAGTTACTTTTGTACATGTTTCCTCCAGCATCTTCACAAGGTCCTTTGCTGTTGTTCTGGGATTGATTTGCCCTTTTCGAACTAAAGTACGTTCATCTCTAGGAGACAGAAAACGTCTCCTTCCTGAACGGTATGACAGCTACGTGGTCCCATGGTGTTTATACTTACATACTATTGTTTGTACAGATGAATGTGGTACCTTCAGGCATTTGGAAATTGCTCCCAAGGATGAACCAGACTTGTGGAGGTCCACAATTGTTTTTCTGAGGTCTTGGCTGATTTCTTTTAATTTCCCATGATGTCAAGCAAAGAGGCACTGAGTTTGAAGGTAGGCCTTGAAATACATCCACAGGTACACCTCCAATTGACTCAAATGATGTCATTTAGCCTATCAGAAGCTTCTAAATCCATGACATAATTTTCTGGAATTTTCCAAGCTGTTTAAAGGCACAGTGTATGTAAACTCTGACCCACTGGAGTTGTGATACAGTGAATTATAAGTGAAATAATCTGTCTGTGTCACGTTCCTCGTATTCTCCCTCATCGGAAGATATGTCGAAATCACTCGATGACCAATACGCAGCAGGTTGACTGTTCCACATCATATTTATTTTAGATGGAAACGACAAAACAAAATAAACACGCAGAGGAGAAAGGTGACAGTTTCACAGGTGAAACGAAACACAGTGCAAAATTACAATTACCCACAAAAATCAAACAAACACACCCCACTATATGGGACTCTCAATCAAAGGCAGATAGACAACACCTGCCTTCAACTGAGAGTCCCAACCCCAATTAACCAAACAAACATACACTCACTAAACTCCACATAGAAATACCTAACCTAGAACCTACCCCAACACTCACAACCCCACTATACCATAACCAAACATAACTGCCACGTCCTGACCAAATATAATACAAAAAAACCTAAGTATATGGTCAGGACGTGACATTACCCCCCCCTAAAGGTGCATACACTGAATGCACAAAACCAACAGAAAAAAAAAAAAAAAAAAAAAAAAAACAACACACAATTAACCTCCTAACTAAAGGGAGGGAAGGGAGGGTGGCTGCCGTCAACGACGGCACAGTGCTACACCCCCCCTCCCCAAACCACCTCTATTGGAGGTGGCTCCGGTTCTGGCCTACTGTCCAACAGACCGTAGACAGACCTGTTGGGCTTAGGACAGTAGGCAGACTTCTTTGGTTCTGGTTCGTGGGCCGACTCCGTCGGTCCCAGGCTGTAAGCAGACTCCTTCGGTTCTGGGTTGTAGGCAGAATCATCACAGTCATAGTTAATCAACTTTATTTTAGAATTGTGACCAGACTCACCCGGTTCTGGGTCACAGGCAGCTCCCCTCAGTCCCGGGTCGCAAGAGGTTGTCGGATACTCTGGTCCGCACCCCGGTGTCGGATCCTCTGGGCCGCACCCCGGTGTCGGATCCTCCGACGGCCCTGACCCAGGATTCACCAGGCTGGGGAGACATGATGGATGCCTGGCCCTGGGCACAGGCACAGGACTCACCAGGCTGGGGAGACCCACTGAAGGCCTGGTCCTGGGAGGTGGCACAGGATGAACCAGGATGGGGAGACCCACTGAAGGCCTGGTCCTGGGAGGTGGCACAGGACTCACCAGGCTGGGGAGACCCACTGAAGGCCTGGTCCTGGGAGGTGGCACAGGATGAACCAGGATGGGGAGACCCACTGAAGGCCTGGTCCTGGGAGGTGGCACAGGACTCACCAGGCTGGGGAGACCCACTGAAGGCCTGGTCCTGGGAGGTGGCACAGGATGAACCAGGATGGGGAGACCCACTGGAGGCCTGGTCCTGGGAGGTGGCACAGGATGAACCAGGATGGGGAGACCCACTGAAGGCCTGGTCCGAGGAGGTGGCACAGGACGGACCAGGATGGGGAGACCCACTGAAGGCCTGGTCCTGGGAGGTGGCACAGGATGAACCAGGATGGGGAGACCCACTGGAGGCCTGGTCCTGGGAGGTGGCACAGGATGAACCAGGATGGGGAGACCCACTGAAGGCCTGGTCCGAGGAGGTGGCACAGGACGGACCAGGATGGGGAGACCCACTGAAGGCCTGGTCCGAGGAGGAGGCACAGGATAAACCGGGCTGTGGGGGAGCACTGGAGTTCTGGTACGGACACTCTTTACCCACACTCCAGGCTGAATGCCCACTTTGGCCCGGCACGGGCGGAGAGCAGGCATTGGGCGAACTGGACCCTCCCAGCGCTCTGGAGACACAGTGCGCAACGCCGGCGCAGGATAACCTGGACCGAGGAGGCGCACCGGAGACCAGACGCGCTGAGCTGGCACCATCCGCCCTGGCTCGATGCCTGCACTCGCATGGCACTTGCGGGGGGCTGGTATGTAGCGCACCGGGCTTTGAACGCGCACTGGGGACACCGTGCGCTCCATCGCATAACACGGTGTCTTACCAGTACCACGCTGCTTCCGGTAAGCACGGGGAGTTGGCTTAGGTCTACCACCTGACTCCGCCAATCTCCCCGTGTGCCCCCCCCAAAAAAAATTGTGGGGCTGCCTCCCGTGTCCGTTGCGCTCCCTCTCCTCATACCAGCGCCTCTCAGCTCTCGCCGCCTCGATCTCCCACTGTGGGCGGCGATAATCCCCAGCTTGAGTCCATGGTCCTTTCCCGTCCAGGATTTCCTCCCAAGTCCATGACTCCAGATAGCCTTTCTCCTGGTGCCTCTCCTTGTGCTGCTCCTTCCTCTGCTGCTTGGTCCGTTGTCGGTGGGTAATTCTGTCACGTTCCTCGTATTCTCCCTCATCGGAAGATATGTCGAAATCACTCGATGACCAATACGCAGCAGGTTGACTGTTCCACATCATATTTATTTTAGATGGAAACGACAAAACAAAATAAACACGCAGAGGAGAAAGGTGACAGTTTCACAGGTGAAACGAAACACAGTGCAAAATTACAATTACCCACAAAAATCAAACAAACACACCCCACTATATGGGACTCTCAATCAAAGGCAGATAGACAACACCTGCCTTCAACTGAGAGTCCCAACCCCAATTAACCAAACAAACATACACTCACTAAACTCCACATAGAAATACCTAACCTAGAACCTACCCCAACACTCACAACCCCACTATACCATAACCAAACATAACTGCCACGTCCTGACCAAATATAATACAAAAAAACCTAAGTATATGGTCAGGACGTGACAGTCTGTCAACAATTGTTGGAAAAATTACTTGTTATGCACCAAGTAAATGTCCTAACCGAATTGCCAAAACTATAGTTTGTTAACAAGACATTTGTGGAGTGGTTGAAAAATGATTTTTAATGACTCCAACATAAGTGTATGTAAACTTCCGACTTCAACTGTACACACACAGTACACACACCACACCAGTGATTCAAATCAAGCGTCTGCCAGATGGTTACCAGCCGCAAAACTCCTCCGTGTATCACGTCCCATTAACGGTCACAGAAGATTCCCTCTCCCATACAATTAGAGCCTGCCTCCTTCGCCTGCACACATTCAATACTATCCATCACACACACCACCAGACCCAGCAAACATTCACTACACTCTTTAATGGGCAAGTTATTACGGAGGTGCAATGGAATGTAAATATTGTGTATCTTTATGATCTAACAGAGGAGACGGCGATGTATTCAACTCATGTCTTTGTATGTCTGAAGGACCCCTACAGAGGCTGGAATGGATAAAGAGGGAATGAAGAGAGGGTGGTGTGTGTGTTCTCCTCTGTTACATATTGCATGTAAGTGACACTCACGGTACATTTCCAGCACCATGGTGGCCTCCTGCGTTTGTCCCTGGGCGTCGGTGGCCTGGCAGCGGTAGATGCCCGCGTCCTCCACCTCAGCATTATAGATGGTCAGCCTGGAGCTGTCCTCCCCGGTGTGCAGGGCCACACGCTGGGACGACACGATGCGCTCCCCCTGGGGGTTAAACCACTCCAGGTTCACCGGCTCTCCGATCACTGGTGGGACAGAGAAAACTTGTAGGTAACTTTAAGAAACTGTAAAAAGAACCAAGCCAAGCCGTAGACTTTAGAGCAGTATTTCCCAAACCTCCCCTTGAGTACCCCACCATTAGTCCCACGTATATATTCATAAGCACACCTGAAATAAATGGTAACCTAATCAGCCCTTGTTCAACATGGGAAAGTTATGCCTCTTTGAAATTTGATAAACGTGTTATCCCACTTCAGAGACGAGTAGGAGAAAAATGCCGTTGAATGATTTTCACACTTTCGAGAGCATTGGTGCCCAGGACGTCGATCGTAGTCGACCGGTCGATCGCAAACTTCTTTCTAGTAGACCGCAAAAAAGTTAGCAAAATGTATGCACTAAAAATATATATTTTGGCAATTCACAGCGTTACCATCGAGTCTGCTTAAAAATAATAAAGTCCACAGTTCTGAAGCACCGTATGCTTTGCTTACAGGTTAGCTTCTTTCTCGAATATTATTGCACAGCCAAAATAAAAATTAAAACAGCTTGATTGACATAAAATTTGACCAACCCACGGCACTATAGTTGCCACATTTTTTTCCCAAACTGTCACTACCATAGCAACCGTCTGCAGTTAGCACGTTTCCATTTCCATGCTTGCGAGACCTGTAACAGAATATTTTTGATGTTCCAGTGGTAGCAATTTTTTTACACATTTTTTTTCTATGAAGTTGCGGTTATGTTTTTAATATTATTGCTGGACCAAGCAGCAAGAAAACGAAAATCTACCACTTTCACAGTGAGTGGGAAGATCTGCCATTCAAGCATAACTCTTGCTAAGAAGGAAAATGTCGAGAGGCATTTCAAAACTGTTCACAATAAATATGAAAGTGACTTTCCAGGTAAAAGTGAACTACGTAAGAGAAAAGTAAAAGAGTTGAACTCTCAACTAGCTGCCCAACAATCGATCTTTACAAGGCCCAGCTCAAAATCAAAGGCAACCACGATTGCATCATTCCGGGTGAGTCGCATACTAGCAAAGCACAAGAAACTGTTCCAGGATGGAGAAATGGTAAAAGAGGCCTTTTTAGAGGCAACAGAATGATTGTTCGATGATTTCAAAAATAAATCCGAAATCATTTCCGCTACTAAGGATGTTCAGCTATCCAGGAATATGTTTTCGTTTCAGTCTCCTCCATCTCTTCTAACCGAAGCTAGTTTTATGGATTTGTTTTCTATTAATAATGTAAAATTAACAGCCATACAGAAAGACTCATGTGAAGGTGAAATTACAGAGGAGGAACTTCTTGATGCAGTTAAAGCCTTTAAGTCCGGGAAAACTCCAGGGCAGGATGGCAAACCTTTTTATTTAATTTTTTTATTTTTTACCCCCTTTTTTTCCCCAATTTCGTGATATCCAATTAGTAGTAGTTACTGTCTTGTCTCATCGCTGCAACTCCCATACGGACTCGGGAGAGGCGAAGGTCGAGAGCCATGTGTCCTCCGAAACACCCAACCAAGCCGCACTGCTTCTTGACACAACGCACATCCAACCCAGAATCCAGCCGCACCAATGTGTAGGAGGAAATACCGTACACCAAGCGACCTGGTCAGCGTGCACTGCGCCCAGCCTGCCACAGGAGTCACTAGTACGCGATGAGACAAGGATATCCCTGCCAGCCAAACCCTCCCTAACCCGGACGACCCTGGGCCAATTGTGAGCCGCCCCATGAGCCTCCCGGTCGCGGCCGGCTGCAGCAAAGCCTGGGCTCAAACCCAGAATCTCTGGTGGCACAGCTAGCACTGCGATGCAGTGCCTTTGACCACTGCGCCACCCGGGAGGCTTGGCAAACCTTTTTTGATATATTCAGAGCATTAGCATGTTTTAACCACTCCTATGTAAATGGTAGATTATCAGACACTCAACAAGAAGGTCTGATTTCTTTATTACTGAAACAGGATACAAGTGGAAAATATACATTTCCAGGCCATTAAAAAAATTAGAGGCCCTTTACACTTCAGTGTGCGATGCAAAAATTCTAGCAAAATATATAGTGCATAGAATTTCAAAGGTATTGTCGGATATTATTCATTCTAATCAGAATGTTTTTTACATGGACGATACATTGGAGATAACATAAGGCAAGTACTGGAAACAATAGAACACGATGAAAAATCTGGGAAACCAGGCCTGCTATTCATTGCAGACTTTGAAAAGGCTTTTGATAAAGTATGACTGGAGTTTATATATAAATGCAAGGAACATTTCAATTTTGGAGAATCTCTTATAAAATGGGTTAAAATAATGTATAGTAACCCTAGGTGTAATGGCTACTTCACAAAACGTTTTAAACTGTCCACTATCGGCATATCTATTTATTATGGCCATCGAAATGTTAGCTATTCAAATCAGATCCAACAATAATATCAAGGGGTTAAAAATGCAAGGCTTAAAAACAAAGGTGTCATTGTACACTGATGATTCATGTTTTCTTTTAAATCCACAACTTGGATCCCTCCGCAGCCTCATAAAGGATCTAGAACATTTTTCTAAACTCTCTGGATTACAACCAAATGATGATAGGCGAACCTATCACAACTCACACAAAGTACTTTCTTCTGAATCTATTTTCTTATGGTCTTGCCTACACCTAGCAAACAGTTTTTTTTATTATATGAGAAAAATATATTCAATTTTATTTGGAACGGCAAGTCAGACCGAATTAAATGGGCCTATTTATATAATGAATATAAATTCGGGGGGCAGAAATTATTAAGTATTAAAGCATTACACCTCTCACTAAAGGCTTCAGTCATACAAAAGTTGTACTTAAATCTAGCAAATTAGTAAGAATGTCTCACCCTAAGATCAAGAAAGGCCTTTTCCCTTTATTCAGATTACAGCCTATCACTTTCAGTTATTTGAAAAGGAAATCTCCCAAATATTGCTATTTTTAAAACAAGCCATACAAAGTTGCTTGCAATTTCAATTTAATCCACCAGAAAAACAAAACAAATAACAGAACAAATATTGTGGATAAACTCAAATATACTAATTGATTAAAAAAAACTGTATCAATTGGAACCTTTAACCTGTTATGGCTAGGGGGCAGTATTTTCACGGCTGGATAAAAAACGTACCCGATTTAATCTGGTTACTACTCCTGCCCAGTAACTAGAATATGCATATAATTATTGGCTTTGGATAGAAAACACTCCAAAGTTTCTAAAACTGTTTGAATGGTGTCTGTGAGTATAACAGAACTCAAATGGCAGGTCAAAACCTGAGAGATTCCTTTACAGGAAGTGGCCTGTCTGACCATTTCTTGAACTTCTTTGCCATCTCATTCAATTACAAAGGATCTCTGCTCTAACATGACACTTCCTACGTCTTCCATAGGCTCTCAGAGCCCGGGAAAAAACAGAATGTCGTCATCCCAGCCCCAGGCTTAAACACATTATCGCCTTTGTCAAGTGGCCGATCAAGGGACTGTGGGCTTAGGCGCGTGCACTGGCTGCCCCCGTCTTTGTGATTTTTCCTCTGTTTGCCGAAAAGGAGATTCCCGGTCGGAATATTATCGCTTTTTTACGAGATAAATTGCATAAAAATTGATTTTAAACAGCGGTTGACATGCTTCGAAGTACGGTTATGGAATATTTACAATTTTTTTGGTCACGAATTCCGCCATGCGCACGACCCTGATTTACCATTTCGGATAGTTTCTGGAACGCACAAACAAAACGCCGCTATTCGGATATAACGATGGATTATTTGGGACCAAACCAACATTTGTTATTGAAGTAGCAGTCCTGGGAGTGCATTCTGACGAAGACAACAAAGGTAATAACATTTTTGTTATAGTAAATCTGATTTTGGTGAAGGCTAAACTTGCCGGGTGTCTAAATAGCTAGCCCGTGATGGCTGGGCTATGTACTTAGAATATTGCAAAATGTGCTTTCACCAAAAAGCTATTTTAAAATCGGACATATCGAGTGCATAGAGGAGTTCTGTATCTATAATTCTTAAAATAATTGTTATGCTTTTTGTGAACGTTTATCGTGAGTAATTTAGTAAATTGTTTGTAAATTCCCCGGAAGTTTGCGGGGGGTATGCTAGTTCTGAACGTCACATGCTAATGTAAAAAGCTGTTTTTTGATATAAATATGAACTTGATTGAACAAAACATGCATGTATTGTATAACATAATGTCCTAGGGTTGTCATCTGATGAAAATCATCAAAGGTTAGTGCTGCATTTAGCTGTCTTCTGGGTTTTTGTGACATTATATGCTAGCTTGAAAAATGGGTGTCTGATTATTTCTGGCTGGGTACTCTGCTGACATAATCTAATGTTTTGCTTTCGCTGTAAAGCCTTTTTGAAATCGGACAGTGTGGTTAGATAAATGAGAGTCTTGTCTTTAAAATGCTGTGAAATAGTCATATGTTTGAAAAATTTAAGTTTTTGTATTTTTGAGGAATTTGTAATTCGCGCCACGCCTATCATTGGATATTGGAGCAGGTGTTACGCTAGCGGAACGTCTAGATGTAGGTCCTGGAGTGGCCTTGCCAGTCTCCAGACCTTAATCCCATAGAAAATCTGTGGAGGGAGCTGAAGGTTCGAGTTGCCAAACGTAAGCCTCGAAACCTTAATGACTTGGAGAAGATCTGCAAAGAGGAGTGGGACAAAATCCCTCCTGAGATGTGTGCAAACCTGGTGGCCAACTACACGAAACGTCTGACCTCTGTGATTGCCAACAAGGGTTTTGACACCAAGTACTAAGACATGTTTTGCAGAGGGATCAAATACTTATTTCCCTCATTAAAATGCAAACAATTTCTAACATTTTTGACATGCGTTTTTCTGGATTTTATTTGTTGTTATTCTGTTTCTCACTGTTCAAATAAACATACCATTAAAATTATAGGCTGATAATTTCTTTGTCAGTGGGCAAACGTACAAAATCAGCAGGGGATCAAATACTTTTTTCCCTCACTGTACATCAAAAATCTCTTCCCAACTATTTTGCAATCTGTTTGGCACAGTTGTCAACATCCTGGTCCTCAAATGAAACTGGTATACTTTTCTGTTTATGCTATTTTTATTCCTCCACCAGTTTTGATCCTTTATATTGGGCAGACAGACCAGTTCCCTGCGTCCTCCCACTGCCTACCGCCTCCTCCATTTTTGGGGCAATGCTGTAATCAATTGGTTGTACTCTTGGATTGAGCAGACATTCCCGTACAATTCGGATAACTCCATGAAGGGCATAACTCTACCATTACAATATCATTTAAGAACAAAATACCCTTTTCAAACATCTTTCCCATAAATACAGGTATTTTATCAACCAGCACATTTGAGTTCAGCCATAATATTTGTTGTAATATTTGTTCTATCTTTTCAGGGGGGTGAAATTGAAATTGTAGCCAGCTCTGCAATGTTGTTTGAAAAAGACAGATACTTTGAAAAAAGTATCATTTTCAATTAATCGAAAATGAGACATGGCAATCTGCACAAAGGCAAAAAGGCCATTTTTAAACAATGGATGAGCTTTTCTTATTAATCTACTTGAGAACCATTTAGGGTTCAAATAAAGTGCCACTGAATGAGTGAAGCTTTTAGAGAGAGGTTTAGTGCTTTTATATTTAATAATCTCAACCCACCCAATTCATATTCATTATATAGATATGCTCGTTTTATTTTGTCTGGTTTAGCATCCCAGATAAAGCAAAATATTTTTTGCTCATATGAATTGAAAAACGAATCATCAGGAGTAGGCAGCGCCATAAGTAAGTGAGTAAACTGAGATATGACTAAGGAGTTAATCAGGGCAATTTTTCCATAAATAGACAGGTATTTACCTCTCCATGGTTGCAGGATCTTGTCTATTTTTACTAGTTTTCTATTGAAATTCATTGTGGAGAGCTTATTTATATATTTTGTGATATGAATAGCGAGTATGTCTACTTCACCATCAGCCCATTTTATAGGTAAGCTGCAGGGTAATGTAAAAGTTGTATTTTTTTGGATCCAAAACATAATATTGTACACTTATCATGATTTGGTTTTATTCCAGAGAGTACAGAAAATTATCTAGATCTTTAATGAGACATTGCAGGGATCTAGCTTGCGGACTCATGTTTCATGATGTTCTATTATTTCTAGTAGTTGTTGTATATGATCCCCAATGTATGAGTGCTATGCATTTTGCTAGTATTTTTTCATCACAAGATTGAAGTGTAAGGGGGCTCCTGTTTTTTAGATAGACTGGGTCTTTATATTTGCCATCTGGGTCTTGTTTTAATAATAGAGAAATCATACCTTCCTGCTGAGTACCTGACAGACTACCATTTCTATAGGAGTAGTTAAAACAATCTAACAATGGAACTCTTAGTATATCAAAAAATACTTGATATACCTCTACTGGTATGCCATCAAGCCCTGGGGTTTTTCCAGACTGAAAGGATTTAATAGCCTCAAAAAGTTCTTCCATTGTAATTTGGCCTTTGCACTGATCTTTCTGTACATTTGTTAATTTTCTATTTTTTATATTATTTGGAAAGAATTCCTTACCATAATCTTCATTCAGTGGGAGAGGATGAGATGGAAAAGAGAACATCTGCCTAAAATAATTAGCTTCCTCTTTTAAAATAGCATTCAGATAATCATAGATGAGTTTCTGCAAATGCTTTTTGTTAGGGTTCCTGTATTGGAGATTCAGGAAGAATTTTGTGCATTTTTCTCCATATTCCATCCAGTTTGCTTTAATTTTGTAATAGATTACATTAGATAATTCTTGAATAAGTTCCTCAAGTTCTTTTTGTTTTTCCTATAACTTATTTTGTATCTCTGTAGTATCATTTTTATTGCTATCTACCTGTACTATTAGATCATGGATTTCCCTTGTTAGTCTTGTTTCTTTAGCCAGAAACTGCTTTTTATTATTTATGAATATTGAACTGAATGACCCCTGAAGGTACATTTAAAGGTATCCCAAACAATAAGGGGATTTGCTGAACCTATATTATACTGGAAAAATTCAGAAGATAAATGATTTTTTCTTAGTTAAAATAAGTTGTCCTTCAGTAAACTTTGATTAAATTTCCAATTTCCCCATCCACGTGGAAAATCTATGAGTTATGTGAATGCCAATTAGATGATGATCTGATCGCATTCTGTCTCCTATTGTCACGAATGCTAGGAGTGGTGGTAGGAGTCAGGCGCAGAGAGCAGAGGTAAGAAAAAATGAGATTTATTTTTCTCTGGTACGACAACAGTCGACGCCAACATAACAGGCGTGTGAACTAAGTGACCAACCCATACACAACGGGCACACAGTCCGGAAAGAAAATAAATCAGGCAGATCGCCAGCACATCCAAAAAGCACACTGACGTAAAACTAATCCTGCACAAACCTGGGCGGGCTAAACAGGCTTAAATAACCACAAATCAAGATACACAAATAAGGAACAGGTGCAAACAATAAGACATACCAACAGAAAAGGAAAAAGGGATCAGCGGCGGCTAGTAGGCCGGCGACGACGACCGCCGAGCGCCGTCCGAGCAGGCAGGGGAGCCACCTTCAGTGGGATTCGTGACACCTATTAAAACTTTTTTAACCTTTGATGCAAGAGAGAAAGAGAAAAGAAAGTAGTCAAGACGACTAGCTTGATTAAGTCTCCTCCATGTATATCTCACTAGGTCTGGGTTTTTTAGTCTCCAAATATCCACTATTTCTAATGTGTCCAGAATATTTGTGATTTCCTTAAGTGCATGGTGATGATAGTTTGTAGAGTGATTTCCTTTACGGTCCATTGAGGTACTTGACACTGTGTTATAGTCTCCTATCATAATGATTAGATAATTTGTTGCTTGTAAGTTCAATAAATTGGTATAAATGTTTTCGAAGAAGTGTGGATCATCCTGATTTGTACCATATAGATTAATGAACCAAATCTCTTTTTCGTCCACGTTCATATTCAAAAGGATCCAACTTCCTTGCAAATCATTCTTGATTATTTGCACATTCAGATCGACATTTTTGTTAATTAATATCATCACACCCTTTGAGTTCCTTTGTCCATGACAGAAAATTATTTCACCACCCCATTCCTTTTCCCACGCAACTTCATCTAAGGATGTAGAGTGAGTTTCCTGTAAACAGTATATGTGATATTCCTTTTCTTTTAGGCATGTAAAGACTGATCTTTTTTATAATCTGCCAAACCGTTAAAATTATAACTAGCTATACTTATTTCACCCCTTACCATAACTAGATACTATTCTCAGGCTAAATTGACCATAATTAGTGCTTGTAAAGTTACTGCCATCAGAGGTATTATGAAGGTCAAAACTAGAGTTTTCAAATGTCTGATATTTAGAATTCAAGAAATAGGTTCTAGCAATATTTTTTTTATTCCCTTACCTGTTTGCCTGTGAGCCAATGCCACAGATGTTAGAAAATTTAGACAAATTATATGTATAACAAATCTGAGTAGGTTGATGTGTATGATATTGGATATGATATAATGAGAGTGTGTATGATGTCTGTATAAGAGTAAGACTATAATGTGTGATGTACAAATAAATAATAACTCTGCCAATTTGCATTTTTGAGTGTCTATGTGTGTAACATGTAGTGCGTATAGTCTTAATATTCATAATTGTAATCCATATCGTATCACCATCATAGTTGCATTATAATTACCTTTAACATAATTGAAAACACATCCCAGCATTTCCATAGCAATTGACGTTTCACATGATCATGAAAGAGACCTTGCATTACTCTAGAGTACAAATGTATTCCGTACAATATGTTATTATTCCCCAATGCCCCTATTCTGATATCTTCCCTTTGCTTGTTGTAAACATATATAACCTTGTAGACAAATACAAAAAATATAGACAAACAATAAACACATTAAATTATAAAACAGTTCTCAACAATAGAGAGAAAGGGAGAGAAGAGAAGAGAAAAGAGAGAAAGAGAGAGGAGAGCGAGATCAGGTGTGTGTGTGTATGTATAAGTCCGTATGTGTACGCAAGCATGTAGTTCAGTACGTGTGTGTTCATATCCACTTCATAATGTTCAGATATTTTAAACAGTTCCCAAACCCTCTTTTTTTTGGTAACCGGAAGTCCCTGTAGAATTTAGTACAGCCACGGTGTTATGGAGCTGTCTCGGAATAGCTGTCCATCAATAAAGAGTTTGTCCACAATGATAAAGGCACGCCTACCATCCTTCCTTTGTTGTCTTTGTACCGGATACAGTCTCTTACTACGTTCGTTTATCTCCTTTGGAAATTGGTCATTGAGACCGAATTTGGTCCCTTTAAGCTCCCTTCCTCTGCATTTGATCAGCTCCTTTTGTTGGCAGTGTTCAAATTTTACGATGATCGGTCGGTGACCCTTGGTCTTGTCGCTGCGAGCTCCAAGTCTGTGTACTCGGTGGAAAGCCACCTTGTTTACAGTCTCTATAGGAAGTTTCAAGGCGGATTGCATGAATTCTCTGATCGCGCCCTCTGGATTATTGGATGCGTCCTCAGGATACCAGAAAAAAATAGATTTTCACGCATGCTACGACTTTGTATGTCTAGTAGCGTCTCCTTCATCACCCTGTTTTCCCTGAGTAGATAATCCATGTTGGAATCGTGTACTTTTACCTTGGCTGTGAGTGTCTTGTTTTCTCTTTGGAGTTTGAGAATTTCACTCTGGCTGAACTCCAAACTCCCCCTCAGCCATGCTACCCCCTCACACAACTTTTCCATTGTTGCATGGATTCCAACCAGAGCACTAGCCTCTACCTCAATGGTAAGTAAATCGCCCGTGTCTGTAGATTAATCTGTTTTTCTTTTTTTTGTCGGGTTAAAGTTATTTTGTGAGGTGGGCGGAACTTTTCACGAAGGAGTATGTTGTTCCTCCGTAGCGTAAAGCTGTTGGTACTTGTTGATTTCATTCAGGATCTCCTTGGTATCCAGATTGGCTCTATACTGCAAACAGTTGTTTTACGAAAAGATAACAATGAGTCTTTCCCACGACAACGACAGGTGTCTGTAGTACAGCTAGCTAGCACTCGCAGAATCCAAGCAAAAAGAAGGAACGTAAACTCCCAGCCGTAAAGGCTAACCGCATTGTGGAATCCTTAGTAACAAAACTTTAGTTCGGATTAAAATCGATTTAATGAAAATATTTTAATGTAAACAACAAACCGAGTGTAGACAGTACAGTGTCCTGTTGCGCGCTGGAAACCAGTCTTAACCTTTTGGGGCTAGGGGGCAGTATTTGCACGGCCGGATAAAAAACGTACCCGATTTACTACTCTTGCCCAGAAATGAGAATATGCATATAATTAGATTTGGATAGAAAACACTCTAACGTTTCTAAAACGGTTTGAATGGTGTCTGTGAGTACAACAGAACTCATATGGCAGGCCAAAACCTGAGAAGATTCCATACAGGAAGTGCCCTGTCTGACAATTTGTTCTCCTTCTGTGGCATCTCTATCAAAAATACAGCATCTCTGCTGTAACGTGACATTTTCTAAGGCTTATATTGGCTCTCAGAAGGCGCCAGAAAGTGTAATGGGGTGTCTGCAGTCTCTGGGCTAAGTACAGCAGCTCTGTTTGTTACTGGTCAGGCTGAGGACAGTGACACTGGAGATGCGCGATCATGAGAATTCTCCATGTTTTCTTTCAGCCTTTGAATGAATACAACGTCGCCCGGTAAGAATATTATCGCTATTTTACGAGAAAAATCGCATAAAAATGTATTTTAATTGTTGCACTAGCAGAAGAGTTTTGACCCACGGTTTGTTTGCTTAATTGTACATATCCAAAATACTAATTGTCCGTTTGCATACTTTTTTGAATTGTTCCCTCCTAACGACATTTAACAATTTGCCAATACAGGGGCTGACCCTTTTCATAGCATACTGATTCATTTCAAACGTTTCTCATTACTCAGTCCTGTGGCGATTGAAATGCCACCAATCGCTGATAATATTTTTCCATAACTGAAGCTGAAGGTTATACTCGTTGTTTAAAGTGTGACTGAAACCGAAAATGTACACTTGCCTATTGACATGTTTTATTTTTAAATTTCAAGAGCGTATGTAACTTCTTTCCTAGGTCGGTTTGACCTCACTGCACATGTAGGGTAATCAACGGATGCTGAGTAAGAGGGAATTCCTGCAGCTCGTCTCAAGTTTAGGATTTGTATTTTTCCTTTTTTTTCTTTGAAGGGTGTTGTACTATCATTTTTATTTTTGTGTATGTCGGGAATGCTGGGGGTGGTGGGGGAGAAGGGTTACGTTGGCATTATCCAAAGATTCTTGTGCTTTGCTTTTTTTAGAGGATTTTATTTATTTTTTATTCAGATGTTTTGCTCATGCTGCTCCTCTCTCAATCTCTCTTTTCCTCTTTCTTCTTCATTTGACTTCTCTTTATAAGGATTAATGTATAGTTCAACAATGGTACTTTAGGGCTTCCAGTCAGACTGCTGACATGGAACATTTGCCGTTGTGAGGGGCAAATTAAGCGCTCCAGAGTATTTTCACATCTGATGAGCCTGAATACTGATATCTCATTTCTTCAAGAAAAGCACCTATGTGTTAACGACCATACTAGATTGCGTAAAGCATGGGTTGGACCGGTTTTTCATTTGAACTTTAACGGCAAGCCAGGGGAACAGCAATAGTGATTCACAAACGAGTACATTTTTCACCCTCATATATAATTTCAGATACTGAAGGACATTATACAATAGTTACTGGCACCCTCTTCCAAACCCCTGTAGTACTTGCAAATGTGTACGCCACTAACTGGAATGTTTACGCCCCTAACACTAGATGTCTGACATCTATTTTAGCTTCTTTCCCTAATCTTGACACCCACCGCCTCATCTTCGGCGGGGACCTTAACTGTGTCATTGAACTAAGACTTGACCAGTCTAATCCCAGAACATTTACTCCTTCCGGAATGGCAAAAGCTCTTTCTACATTCATGACCCCCATGGGTTGTGTTGATCAAATGGCGCTACCTCCATCCGGTCACAAAAGACTTCTACTTTTCTCATATTCATCAAGCCTACTCACGCATGCACAACTTTTATTTAGATAGAGCCCTTCTCCCCTCAGTTAAAAAGAGGAGTGGGGGGGGTTGGGGGGACACACAATGCAAATAGTCCGGGTAGCCATTTGATTACCTGTTCAGGCGTCTTATGGCATGGGGGTAAAAACTGTTAAGAAACCTTTTTGTCCAGACTTGGCACTCCGGTACCGCTTGCCATGCGGTAGTAGAGAGAACAGTCTATGACTGGGGTGGCTGGGGTCTCTGACAATTTTTAGGGCCTTCCTCTGACACCGCCTAGTGTAGAGGTCCTGGATGGCAGGCAGCTTAGCCCCAGTGATGTACTGGGCCGTACGCACTACCCTCTGAAGTGCCTTGCGGTCAGAGGCCGAGCAATCGCCGTACCAGGCAGTGATGCAACCGGTCAGGATGCTCTCGATGTTGCAGCTGTAGAACCTTTTGTGGATCTCAGGACCCAAGCCAAATCTTTTTAGTTTCCTGAGGGAGAATAGGCTTTGTCGTGCCCTCTTCACGACTGTCTTGGTGTGTTTGTACCATTCTAGTTTGTTGTTGATGTGGACACCAAGGAATTTGAAGCTCTCAACCGGCTCCACTACAGCCCCATCGATGAGAATGGGGGCGTGCTCGGTCCTCCTTTTCCTGTAGTCCACAATCCTCTCCTTAGTCTTGGTTACGTTGAGGAATAGGTTGTTATTCTGGCACCACCTGGTAAAGGTCTCTGACATCCTCCCTATAGTTGTCTTTGTCATAACTTGATAATTGTTAATTGATAATTGTTAGCTAGCCAGCCATCGAGGTTAGCTAGCCAGCTATTTCCGTCCCCCGCGACGCCATTTTTCCTAACCTAGCCAACTATTACCGACGAGCAGCATTGTTGAAACTAAATACACTACAAGGAACGTCTTGATTAGTGTTATGTTAGCTAGCTAGCTACAAAGTTGCTTTGTATCATGACAAGGTGTAGTACTGAAACTACCGAGGTTACCTAGCCAGCTACACGTTCAAAGTCAACAACGCAGCCACTGCTAGCTAGCCTACTCCACCAGCCAGCAGTACTGTATCATTTTAGTCAATAACATTTTTGCAACGTAAGCTTAACTTCCTGAACATTCGAGACGTGTAGTCCACTTGTCACTCCAATCTCATTTGCATTAGCGTAGCCTCTTCTGTAGCTTGTCTACTATGTGTCTGCCTATCCCTGTTCTCTCTCCTCTGCACAGGCCATACAAACGCTCCACACCGCGTGGCCGCTGCCACTCTAACCTGGTGGTCCCAGCGCGCACGACCCACGTGGAGTTCCAGGTCTCCGGCAGCCTCTGGAACTGCCGGTCTGCGGCCAACAAGGCTGAGTTCATCTCAGCCTATGCTACCCTCCAGTCCCTAGACTTCCTGGCGCTGACGGAAACATGGATCACCACAGATAACACTGCTACTCTTACTGCTCTCTCCTCGTCTGACTACGTGTTCTCGCATACCCCTAGAGCATCGAGCCAGCGGGGTGGTGGCACTGGAATCCTCATCTCTCCCAAGTGGACATTCTCTCTTTCTCCCCTGACCCATCTGTCTATCTCCTCATTTGAATTCCATGCTGTCACAGTTACCAGCCCTTTCAAGCTTAACATCCTTATCATTTATCGCCCTCCAGGTTCCCTTGGAGAGTTCATCAATGAGCTTGATGCCTTGATAAGTTCCTTTCCTGAGGATGGCTCACCTCTCACAGTTCTGGGTGACTTTAACCTCCCCACGTCTACCTTCGACTCATTCCTCTCTGCCTCCTTCTTTCCACTCCTCTCCTCTTTCGACCTCACCCTCTCACCTTCCCCCCCTACTCACAAGGCAGGCAATACGCTTGACCTCATCTTTACTAGATGCTGTTCTTCCACTAATCTCATTGCAACTCCCCTCCAAGTCTCCGACCACTACCTTGTATCCTTTTCCCTCTCGCTCTCATCCAACACTTCTCACTCTCCCCCTACTCGGATGGTATTGCGCCGTCCCAACCTTCGCTCTCTCTCTCCCGCTACTCTCTCCTCTTCCATCCTATCATCTCTTCCCTCTGCTCAAACCTTCTCCAACCTATCTCCTGATTCTGCCTCCTCAACCCTCCTCTCCTCCCTCTCTGCATCCTTTGATTTCCTCTGTCCCCTATCCTCCAGGCCGGCTCGGTCCTCCCCTCCTGCTCCGTGGCTCGACGACTCACTGCGAGCTCACAGAACAGGGCTCCGGGCAACCGAGCGGAAATGGAGGAAAACTCGCCTCCCTGCGGACCTGGCATCCTTTCACTCCCTCCTCTCTACATTTTCCTCTTCTGTCTCTGCTGCTAAAGCCACTTTCTACCACTCTAAACTCCAAGCATCTGCCTCTAACCCTAGGAAGCTCTTTGCTACCTTCTCCTCCCTCCTGAATCCTCCTCCCCCTCCCCCCCCCCTCCTCCCTCTCTGCGGATGACTTCGTCAACCATTTTGAAAAGAAGGTTGACGACATCCGATCCTCGTTTGCTAAGTCAAACGACACTGCTGGTCCTGCTCACACTGCCCTACCCTGTGCTTTGACCTCTTTCTCCCCTCTCTCTCCAGATGAAATCTCGCGTCTTGTGACGGCCGGCCGCCCAACAACCTGCCCACTTGACCCTATCCCCTCCTCTCTTCTCCAGACCATTTCCGGAGACCTTCTCCCCTACCTCACCTCGCTCATCAACGCATCCTTGACCGCTGGCTACGTCCCTTCCGTCTTCAAGAGAGCGAGAGTTGCACCCCTTCTGAAAAAACCTACACTCGATCCCTCCGATGTCAACAACTACAGGCCAGTATCCCTTCTTTCCTTTCTCTCCAAAACTCTTGAACGCGCCGTGCTTGGCCAGCTCTCTTGCTATCTCTCTCAGAATGACATTCTTGATCCTAATCAGTCAGGTTTCAAGACTGGGCATTCAACTGAGACTGCTCTTCTCTGTGTCACGGAGGCTCTCCGCACTGCTAAAGCTAACTCTCTCTCCTCTGCTCTCATCCTTCTAGACCTATCTGCTGCCTTTGATACCGTGAACCATCAGATCCTCCTCTCCACCCTCTCCGAGCTGGGCATCTCTGGCACCGCGCACGCTTGGATTGCGTCCTACCTGACAGGTCGCTCCTACCAGGTGGCGTGGCGAGAATCTGTCTCCGCACCACGTGCTCTCACCACTGGTGTCCCCCAGGGCTCTGTTCTTGGCCCACTCCTATTCTCGCTATACACCAAGTCACTTGGCTCTGTCATATCCTCACATGGTCTCTCATATCATTGCTATGCAGATGACACACAATTAATCTTCTCCTTTCCCCCTTCTGACAACCAGGTGGCGAATCGCATCTCTGCATGTCTGGCAGACATATCAGTGTGGATGACGGATCACCACCTCAAGCTGAACCTCGGCAAGACGGAGCTGCTCTTCCTCCCGGGGAAGGACTGCCCGTTCCATGATCTCGCCATCACGGTTGACAACTCCCTTGTGTCCTCCTCCCAGAGTGCTAAGAGCCTTGGCGTGACCCTGGACAACACCCTGTCGTTCTCCACCAACATCAAGGCGGTGACCCGATCCTGTAGGTTCATGCTCTACAACATTCGCAGAGTACGACCCTGCCTCACACAGGAAGCGGCGCAGGTCCTAATCCAGGCACTTGTCATCTCCCGTCTGGATTACTGCAACTCGCTGTTGGCTGGGCTCCCTGCCTGTGCCATTAAACCCCTACAACTCATCCAGAACGCCGCAGCCCGTCTGGTGTTCAACCTTCCCAAGTTCTCTCACGTCACCCCGCTCCTCCGCTCACTCCACTGGCTTCCAGTCGAAGCTCGCATCCGCTACAAGACCATGGTGCTTGCCTACGGAGCTGTGAGGGGAACGGCACCTCCGTACCTTCAGGCTCTGATCAGGCCCTACACCCAAACAAGGGCACTCCGTTCATCCACCTCTGGCCTGCTCGCCTCCCTACCTCTGAGGAAGCACAGTTCCCGCTCAGCCCAGTCAAAACTGTTCGCTGCTCTGGCACCCCAATGGTGGAACAAGCTCCCTCACGACGCCAGGACAGCGGAGTCAATCACCACCTTCCGGAGACACCTGAAACCCCACCTCTTCAAGGAATACCTGGGATAGGATAAGGTAATCCTTCTAACCCCCCCCCTTAAAAGATTTAGATGCACTATTGTAAAGTGGTTGTTCCACTGGATATTATAGGTGAATGCACCAATTTGTAAGTCGCTCTGGATAAGAGCGTCTGCTAAATGACTAAAATGTAAATGTAAATGTATAGGCTGTCTCGTCGTTGTCGGTGATCAAGCCTACCACTGTTGTGTCGTCTGCAAACGTAATGATGGTGTTGGAGTCGTGCCTGGCCATGCAGTCATGGGTGAACAGGGAGCACAGGAGGGCACTGAGCACGCACCCCTGGGGAGCTCCAGTGTTGAGGATCAGCGTGGCAGATGTGTTGCACCTACCCTCACCACCTGGGGGCGGCCAGTCAGGAAGTCCAGGATCCAGTTGCAGAGGGAGGTGTTTAGTCCCAGGATCTTTAGCTTAGTGATGAGTTTTGAGGGTACTATGGTGTTGAACGCTGAGCTGTAGTCAATTAACCTGTTAGGGCTATGGGGCAGCATTGACACGGCTGGATAAAAAACATACCCGATTTAATCTGGTTACCACTCCTACCCAGTAACTAGAATATGCATATACTTATTACATATGGATAGAAAACACCCTAAATTTTCTAAAACTGTTTGAATGGTGTCTGTGAGTATAACAGAACTCAAATGGCAGGTCAAAACCTGAAAGATTCCTTTACAGGAAGTGGCCTTTCTGACCATTTGTTGAACTTCTTTTCCATCTCTATCATTTACTAAGGATCTCTGCTCTAACGTGACACTTCCCACGTCGTCCATAGGCGCTCAGAGCCCGGGAAAAAACAGAATGTCGTCATTCCAGCCCCAGGCTGAAACACATTATCGCCTTTCTCAAGTGGCCGATAAAGGGACACTGGCTTATGCGCGTGACCCCGTCCGCCCCCGCCTTTGGGATTTTTTCCTCTGTTTGCCGAAAAGGAGATTCCCTGTCGGAATATTATCGCTTTTCTACGAGAAAAATGTCGTAAAAATTGATTTTAAACAGCGGTTGACATGCTTCGAAGTACGGTAATGGAATACTTAGAATTTTATTGTCACGAATTGCGCCATGCGCGTGACACTTCTTTACTATTTCGGATAGTGTCTGGAACGCACGAACAAAACGCCGCTATTCGGATATAACGATGGATTATTTTGGACCAAACCAACATTTGTTATTGAAGTAGCAGTCCTGGGTGTGTATTCTGACGAAGACAACAAAAGGTAATGAAACTTTTATAATAGTAAATATGATTATGGTGAGTGCTAAACTTGCCGGGTGTCTAAATAGCGAGCCCGTGATGCCTGGGCTATGTACTTAGAATATTGCAAAATGTGCTTTCACCAAAAAGCTATTTTAAAATCGGACATATCGAGTGCATAGAGGAGGTCTGTATCTATAATTCTTAAAATAATTGTTATGCTTTTTGTGAACGTTTATCGTGAGTAATTTAGTAAAATGTTAGCGAATTCCCCGGAAGTATGCTAGTTCTGAACGTCACATGCTAATGTAAAAAGCTGGTTTTTGATATAAATATGAACTTGATTGAACAAAACATGCATGTATTGTATAACATAATGTCCTAGGGTTGTCATCTGATGAAGATCATCAAAGGTGAGTGCTGCATTTAGCTGTCTTCTGGGTTTTGGTGACATTATATGCTGGCTTGAAAAATGGGTGTCTGATTATTTCTGGCTTGGTACTCTGCTGACATAATCTAATGTTTTGCTTTCGTTGTAAAGCCTTTTTGAAATCGGACAGTGTGGTTAGATTAACGAGAGTCTTGTCTTTAAATGGCTGTAAAATAGTCATATGTTTGAGAAATTGAAGTAATAGGATTTTTAAGGTTTTGAAAATCGCGCCACAGGATAGCAGTGGCTGTTACGTAGGTGGGACGAATTCGTCCCGCCTAGCCTAGAGAGGTTAATAGCATTCTCACATAAGTGTTCCTTTCCAGGTGGGAAAGGGCAGTGTGGAGTGCAATAGAGATTGCATCATCTGTGGATCTGTTTGGGCGGTATGCAAATTGGAGTGGGTCTAGGGTTTCTGGGATAATGATGTTAATGTGAGCCATTACCAGCCTTTCAAAGCACTTCATGACTATGGACGTGAGTGCTACGGGTCTGTAGTCATTTAGGCAGGTTGCCTTTGTGTTCTTGGGCACAGGGGCAATGGTGGTCTGCTTGAAACGTTGGTATTACAGACTCAATCAGGGACATGTTGAAAATGTCAGTGAAGACACCTGCCAGTTGGTCAGCACATGCCTGGAGCACACGTCCTGGTAATCCGTCTTGGCCCGCAGATGTGTGTATATTGTCCTGTTTAAAGGTCTTACTCACGTTGGCTACGGAGAGCGTGATCACACAGTCGTCTGGAACAGCTGATGCTCTCATGCATGCCTCAGCTTTGCTTGCCTCGAAGCGAGCATAGAAGTGATTTAGCTCGTCTGGTAGGCTTGTGTCACTGGGCAGCTCGCAGCTGTGCTTCCCTTTGTAGTCTGTAATAGTTTGCAAGCCCTGCCACATAAGACGAGCATCGGAGCCGGTGTAGTATGATTCAATCTTATCCCGTTATTGACGCTTTGCCTGTTTGATGTGTACATAATGCTTCTGGATATCAGGACAGCGATCACTCACCTCGGATTAGACGAGGTCCTCCTTTTAAACAGCCCTACTGTGAAGTAGGAAGTGGCGTCAAACGCCCCGATCCTGAATTCGGTCACATACAGTACATTGAAAGGTGACCATAGAGGTAGGCATATGAGGGAATGCTGCAAGGAGGCATGAGGACTGCCGATGTGGCCAGGGCAATACATTGCAACGTGCGTACTGTGAGACACCTAAGACAGCGCTACAGGGAGACAGGACGGACAGCTGATCATCCTCGTAGTGGCAGACCATGTGTAACAACTCCTGCACAGGATCGGTACATCTGAACATCACACCTGTGGGACAGGTACAGGATGGCAACAACAACTGCCCGAGTTGCACCAAGAATGGACAATCCCTCCATCAGTGCTCAGACTGTCCGCATTAGGCTGAGAGAGGCTAGACTGAGGGCTTGTAGGCCTGTTGTAAGGCAGGTCCTCACCAGACCTCACCGGCAACAACGTCGCCTATGGGCACAAACCCACCATCGCTGGACCAGACAGGACTGGCAAAAAGTGCTCTTCACTGACGAGTCGCGGTTTTGTCTCATCAGGGGTAATGGTCGGATTCACGTTTATCGTAGAAGGAATGAGCATTACACCGAGGCCTGCACTCTGGAGCGGGATCGATTTGGAGGTGGAGGGTCTGTCATGGTCTGGGGTGGTGTGTCACAGCATCATCGGACTGAGCTTGTTGTCATTGCAGGCAATCTCAACGCTGTGCGTTACAGGGAAGACATCCTCCTCCCTCATGTGGTAACCTTCCTGCAGGTTCATCCTGACATGACCCTAGAAATGTCCGGGAACTTGCTGATGCCTTGGTGGAAGAGTGGGGTAACATCTCACAGCAAGAACTGGCAAATCTGGTGCAGTCCATGAGGAGGAGATGCAATGCAGTACTTAATGCAGCTGGTAGCCACAACAGATACTGACTGTTACTTTTGATTTTGACACCCCCCTTTGTTCAGGGACACGTTATTCAATTTCTGTTAGTCACATGTCTGTGGAACTTGTTCAGATTATGTCTCAGTTGTTGAATCTTGTTATGTTCATAGAAATATTTACACATGTTAAGTTTGCTGAAAATAAACACAGTTGACAGTGAGAGGACATTTGTTTTTTTGCTGAGTTTATATGCTTGACAAAAAATGTAAAAGTATTGTTTCGCACACAAGTTCACTGTTGCCCACAAAAAACTCAGGTCCATATTATGGCATTAACAGCTCAAATTAGCAAAGAGAAACAACAGTCCATCATTAGTTTAAGACATGAATGTCAGTCAATCTGGAAAATATCAAGAACTTTGAAAGTTTATTAAAGTGTATGATGAAACTGGCTCTCATGAGGACCACTACAGGAAAGGAAGACCCAGAGTTACCTCTGCTGCAGAAGATAAGTTCATTAGAGTTAACTGCACCTCAGATTGCAGCCAAAATAAATGCTTCACAGAGTTCAAGTAACAAACACATCTCAACATCATCTGTTCAGAGGAGACTGCGTAAATCAGCCCTTCATGGTCGAATTGCTGCAAAGAAACCACTACTAAAGGACACCAATAAGAAGAAGATAATTGCTTGGGACAAGAAACACAAGCAATGGACATTAGACCGGTGGAAATCTGTCCTTTGGTCTGATAAGTCCAAATTTGAGATTTTTGGTTCCAACCACAGTGTCTTTGTGAGACACAGAGTAGGTGAACGGATGATCTCCGCATGTGTGGTTCCCACAGTGAAGCAAGGAGGAGGAGGTGTGATGGTGCTTTGCTGGTGACACTGTCAGTGATTTATTTAGAATTCAAAGCACACTTAACCAGCATGGCTACCACAGCTTTCTGCAGCAATACGCCATACCATCTGGTTCGCACTTAGTGAGACTATCCTCATTTGTTTTTCAACAGAACAATGACACAAAACACACCTCCAGGCTGTGTAAGGGCTATTTGACCAAGAAGGAGAGTGATGATACTGCATCAGATGACCTGGCTTCCAAAATCACCCGACCTCAACTCAATTGAGATGGTGTACGATGAGTTGGGCCCCAGAGTGAAGGAAAAACAGGCAACAAGTGCTCAGCATATGTGGGAACTCCTTCAAGACTGTTGAAAAGCATTCCTCCTGAAGCTGGTTGAGAGAATGCCAAGAGTGTGCAAAGCTGTCAAATGCAAAGGGTGGCTACTTTGTAGAATCTAAAATATAATAAAATATTTGTTTAACCTGTTAGGGCTAGGGGGCAGTATTGACACGGCTGGATTAAAAACGTACCCGATTTAATCTGGTTACCACTCCTACCCAGTAACTAGAATATGCATATACTTATTACATATGGATAGAAAACACCCTAAAGTTTCTAAAACTGTTTGAATGGTGTCTGTGAGTATAACAGAACTCAAATGGCAGGTCAAAACCTGAGAGATTCCTTTACAGGAAGTGGCCTGTCTGACCATTTCTGGAACTTCTTTGCCATCTCTATCTTTTACTAAGGATCTCTGCTCTAACGTGACACTTCCTACGTCGTCCATAGGCGCTCAGAGCCCGGGAAAAACCTGAATGTCGTCATCCCAGCCCCAGGCTGAAACACATTATCGCCTTTCTCAAGTGGCCGATCAAGGGACTCTGGGCTTAGGCGCGTGACCTGACCGCCCCCGTCTTTGTGATTTTTTTCTCTGTTTGCCGAAAAGGAGATTCCCGGTCGGAATATTATCGCTTTTCTACGAGAAAAAATGGCATAAAAATTGATTTTAAACAGCGGTTGACATGCTTCGAAGTACGGTAATGGAATATTTAGAATTTTTTTGTCACGAATTGCGCCACGCGCGCGACCCTTCTTTACCATTTCGGATAGTATCTGGAATGCACGAACAAAACGCCGCTATTCGGATATAACGATGGATTATTTTGGACCAAACCAACATTTGTTATTGAAGTAGCAGTCCTGGGAGTGCATTCTGACGAAGACAACAAAAGGTAATCAAACTTTTATAATAGTAAATATGATTATGGTGAGTGCTAAACTTGCCGGGTGTCTAAATAGCTAGCCCGTGATGCCTGGGCTATGTACTTAGAATATTGCAAAATGTGCTTTCACCAAAAAGCTATTTTAAAATCGGACATATCGAGTGCATAGAGGAGGTCTGTATCTATAATTCTTAAAATAATTGTTATGCTTTTTGTGAACGTTTATCGTGAGTAATTTAGTAAAATGTTAGCGAATTCCCCGTAAGTTTGCGGGGGGTATGCTAGTTCTGAACGTCACATGCTAATGTAAAAAGCTGTTTTTTGATATAAATATGAACTTGATTGAACAAAACATGCATGTATTGTATAACATAATGTCCTAGGGTTGTCATCTGATGAAGATCATCAAAGGTTAGTGTTGCATTTAGCTGTCTTCTGGGTTTTTGTGACATTATATGCTAGCTTGAAAAATTGGTGTCTGATTATTTCTGGCTTGGTACTCTGCTGACATAATCTAATGTTTTGCTTTCGTTGTAAAGCCTTTTTGAAATCGGACAGTGTGGTTAGATTAACGAGAGTCTTGTCTTTAAATAGCTGTAAAATAGTCATATGTTTGAGAAATTGAAGTAATAGGATTTTTAAGGTTTTGAAAATCGCGCCACAGGCTTCAAGTGGCTGTTACGTAGGTGGGACGAATTCGTCCCGCCTAGCCCATAGAGGTTAACACCTTTTTGGTTACTAAATTATTCCATATGTGTTATTTCATAGTTTGATGTCTTCACTATTATTCTACAGAGTAGAAAATAGTAAAAATAAAGAAAACACCTTGAATGAGTTGGTGCGTCCAAACTTTTGACTGGTACTGTATCTGTAATCCTTTTCAGTTTCCAATGCCTAGACAATTTACCTTTGAGACTTGTTATTGTAGAGTCTCTTTTAGCTGAAATATAAAATATTAAGTGAGTATTTTGTCTGTAGAATTTCATTACTATCAGTGCTGAACTGTAGTGTTGACATATACTGAGTGTACAACACATGAAGGACACCTTCCTAATACTGAGTTGCAGAAACGGCTAGAAAACACCGCTAACCAAACAACAGTGCTAGGTGGCTGTACTACAAAAACACCGGTCGTCGTCATGGGAAAGACGCATTGTTAAAAACTTTTTGTAAACAACTGGTTGCAGTAAAGAGCCAACCTGGATACTAAAGAGATCCTAATGGGAAATCAACGAGTATCAACAGCTTTACGCTAAGGAGGAACAAAATACTCCATCATGGAAAGATCTAGCTACCTCACAATAGAACCTGGTTGTTTTCCCCACTAAAACAGTTTGTCTTTTTTAAACATATGAAAAATATATATTTATCCCAACAAAAAAAGAAAGACAGATTCATCTACAGACACGGACGATTTACTTACCGTTGAAGTAGAGGCTAGTGCTTGGGCTGGAATCCATGCAACACTGGAACAGTTGTGTGAGGAGGTAGCAGGGCTGACGGGTAGTTTGGAGTTTAGCCAGAGTGAAATTCTCACGCTCCAAGGAGAAAACAAGGCACTCACAGCCAACGTAAAAAGGTAAAAATCCACGATTCCAACATGGATTGTCTACTCAGGGAAAACAGGGTAATGAGGCAGCCGCCACTAGACATACAAAGTCGTAGCATGAGTGAAAATGTAATATTTTCTGGGATTCCTGAGGACGCATCCAATAATCCAGAGGGCGCAATCTGAGAATTCATGCAATCCGCCTTGAAACTTCCTCTAGAGACTGTAATCAAGGTGGCTTTCCACCCAGTACACAGACTTGGAGCTCAGAGCGACAAGACCAAGGGTCCCCGATCGATCATTGCAAAATTTGAACACTACCAACAAAAGGAGCTGATCAAAAGCAGGGGAAGGGAGCTTAAAGGGACCAAATTCGGTCTCAATGACCAATTTCCACAGGAGATAAATGAACGTCGCAAAAGGCTGTATCCTGAACAGAGGCAACAGAGGGAGAGGGGTAAGGTTGCCTTTCTCATTGCGGACAAACTCTTTATAGATGGACAGCTATTCCGAGACAGCTCCATAACACCATGCATGGCTGTACTAAATTCTACAGGGACTTCAGGTTACGAAAAAAAGAAAGTATGAGAACTGTGAAAATATCTGAACACTATGAAGTGGATATCAACACACATACTCAAATACATGTTCGCTTACAAATACAGACAAAAACATACACAGAAACACATGAAACTCACTCTACATCCTTATATGAAGTTGTGTGGAAAAAGGAATGGGGTGGTGAAATAATTTTCTGTCATGGACAAAGAAACTCAGAAGGTGTGATGATATTAATTAACACAAATTTTGATCTGAATGTGCAAATAGTCAGGAATGATTCACAAGGTGGATTTTTTTAACATGAAAGTGGATGAAAAAGAGATTTGGCTCAAGAATCTATATGGTCGAAATCAGGATGATCCATACTTCTTCGAAAATATTTATACCAATTTATTGAACTTACAGGCAACAAATGATCAAATCATTATGGTGGGATACTATAACACAGTGTTAAGTACCTCAATGGACCGTAAAGGAAATCACTCTACAAACTATCATCACCGTGCCCTGAAGGAAATAACAAATATTATGGACACATTAGAAATAGTGGATATTTGGAGACTAAAAAACCCTAACTGAGTGAAATATACATGGAGGAGACTTAATCAAGCTAATCGTCTTGACTACTTTCTTGTCTCTTTCACTCTTGCATCAAAGGTAAAAAAAAATATTAATATGAGACAGAATGCAATCGGATCATCATCTAATTGGCGTTCACATAACTCTTATAGAATTTCCACATGGAAGGAGATATTGGAAATTTAATCAAAGTTTACTGGAGGACAACTTATTTTTAACTAAGACAAAATCATTTATCTTCTGAATTTTTCCAGTATAATATAGGTTCAGCAAATTCCCTCATTTTTTGGGATACCTTTAATGTACCTTCAGAGGTCATTCAATTAAATATTCATCAATAATAAAAAGGCAGTTTCTGGCTAAAGAGACAGGACTAACAAGGGAAATACATGAACTAATAGTACAGGTATTTAGCAATAAAAACAATACTACAGAGATACAAAATAAGCTAGAGGAAAAACAAAAAGAACTAGAGGAACTTATTCAAGAATGATCTAATGTAATCTATTACAAAAATAAAGCAAACTGGATGGAATATGGAGAAAAATGCACAAAATCTTGCCTGAATTTAACAAAACGCTAACAAAAATAATTAGCAGAAACTCGTTACTGAAGACAGAGTCATCTATGATTCTCCAAATTATATTTTAAAAGAGGAAGCTAAATATTTCAAGCAGATTTTCTCTTTTCCGTCCCACTGAATGAAGATAACGGTAAGGAATTCTTTCCAAATAATACAAAAAATGGAAAATTAACAAATGTACAGGAAGATCAATGCGAAGGCCTCATCACAGAGGAATAACTTTTTGAGGCTTTAAAATACTTTCAGTCTGGAAAAACCCCAGGGCTTGATGTCATACCGGTAGAGGTATATCAAGCATTTTTTGATATACTAAAAGCTCCATTGTTAGATTGTTTTAACTACTCCTATAGAAATGGTAGTCTGTTAGGTACTCAGCAGGAAGGTCTGATTTCAGATGGCAAATATAAAGATCCAGTCTATCTAAAAAACTGGAGGCCTTTTACACTTCAATGTTGTGATGCAAAAATACTAGCGAAATTCATAGCACTCAGAATATAAAAGGTACATCCTGATTAGACAGGTTTTTTTAGATGTAATATACGACAACTTCCAGAAATAATAGAACATCATGAATTCAATTTCAGTGATTGTCTTATAAAATGGGTAAAAGTAATGTATAGCGACCCCCATAGTAAATAACGGTTACTTCTCAGAGAGTTTTGAATAGTTAAGAGGAGTTAAACAAGGGTGTCCGCTGTCAGCACATCGATTCGTTTTGGCCATCAAAATGCTAGCTATTAAAATCAGATCCAATAACAACATTAGAGGATTAGAAATCCAAGGCTTAAAAACAAAGGTGTCCATGTATGCCGATGACTCAAGTTTATATTAAGTCCGCTAGCTAGATCCCTGCAATGTCTTATTGAAGATCTAGATAACTTTTCTGGACTCTCTTGACTAAAACGTAATTATGATAAGTGTACAATATTATATATTGGATCTTTAAAAAATACAACTTTTACATTACCCTTCAGTTTACATATAAAATGGGCTGATGGTGAAGTAGACATACTTGGTATTCAGATCACAAAATATATAAATATGCTTTCCACAATGAATTTCAATAGAAAACTTGTAAAAATAGACAAGCTTAAGCAACCATGGAGAGGTAAATACCTGTCTATTTATGGACAAATTGCCCTCATTAACTCTTTAGTCAAATCTCAGTTTCCTCACTTACAGTTGAAGTCGGAAGGTTACATACACCTTAGCCAAAATACATTTAAACTCAGTTTTTCCCAAATCCTGACATTTAATCCTAGTACAAATTCCCTGTCTTAGGTCAGTTAGGATCACCTCTTTATTTTAAGAATGTGAAATGTCAGAATAATAGTAAAGAAAATGATTTATTTCAGCTTTTATTTATTTCATCACATTCCTAGTGGGTCAGAAGTTTACATACACTCAATTAGTATTTGGTAGCATTGCCTTTTAATTGATTAACTTGGGTCAAACGTTTTGGGTAGCCTTCCACAAGCTTCCCACAATAAGTTGGGTGGATTTTGACCCATTCCTCCTGACAGAGCTGGTGTAATTGAGTCAGGTTTGTTGGCCTCCTTGCTCGCACACACTTCTTCAGTTCCGCCCACAAATTGTCTATAGGATTGAGGTCAGGTCTTTGTGATGGCCACTCCAATACCTTGACTTTGTTGTCCTTAAGCCATTTTGCCAAAACTTTGGAAGTATGCTTTGGGTCATTGTCCATTTGGAAGGCCCATTTGTGACCAGTCTTTAACTTCCTGACTGATGTCTTGAGACGTTGCTTCAATATATCCCAATAATATTCCTACCTCATGATGCCATCTATTTTGCGCAGTACATCAGTCCCTCCTGCAGCAAAGCACCCCCACAAAATGATGCTGCCACCCCCAATGCCGCACGGTTGGGATGGTGTTCTTCGGCTTGCAAGCCTCCCCCTTTTTCCTCCAAACATAACGATGGTCATTATGACCAAACAGTTCTATTTTTGTTTCATCAGACCAGAGGACATTTCTCCAAAAAGTACAATCTTTCTCCCCATGTGCAGTTGCAAACCGTATTCTGGCTTTTTTATGGTGGTTTTCAAACAGTGGCTTCTTTCCTGCTGAGCGGCCTTTCAGGTTATGTCGATATAGGTCTCGTTTTACTGTGGATATAGATACTTTTGTACCTGTTTACTCCAGCATCTTCACAAGGTCCTTTGCTATTGTTCTGGGATTGATTTGCCCTTTTCGAACCAAAGTACATTCATCTCTAGGAGACAGAAAGCGTATCCTTCCGGAGCGGTATGACGGCTGCGTGGTCCCATGGTGTTTATACTTGCGTACTATTGTTTGTACAGATGCACGTGGTACCTTCAGGTGTTTGGAAATTGCTCAAGGAAAAAACAGACTTGTGGAGGTGTACAATTTTTTTTCTGAGGTCTTGACTGATTACTTTTGATTTTCCCATGATGTCAAGCAAAGAGGCACTGAGTTTGACGGTAGGCCTTGAAATACATCTACAGGTAGACCTCCAATTGACGGAAATGATGGCAATTAGCCTATCAGAAGCTTCTAAAGCCATGACCTAATTTTCTGGAATTTTCCAAGCTGTTTAAAGGCACAGTCAACTTTGTGTATGTAAACTCTGACCCACTGGAATTGTGATACAGTGAATTATGAGTGAAATAATATGTCTGTAAACAATTGTTAGAAAATTACTTGTGTCATACACAAAGTAGATGTCCTAACCGACTTGCCAGAACTATAGTTTGTTAACAAGAAAATTGTGGAGTGGTTGAAAAATGAGTTTTAATGACTCCAACCTAAGTGTATGTAAACTTCTGACTTTAACTATATGTGTTGCACAGTGGAGGCTGTTAAGTGGAGGACAGCTCATAATAATGTCCGGAACGGCACAAATGGAATGGCATCATTACCATAAGCCCGTCCTCCCCAATCAAGGTGCCACCAACCTCCTGTGGTTTAGCAGAAACAGGTGTGTGCAGCAGAAATTAGAAAAGGTGTGTGTGTGATGAGAAAGAGTATATGTATAGTAAGAGATTGTGTGTGTGTGTGTGTGTGTGTGTGTGTGTGTGTGTGTGTGTGTGTGTGTGTGTGTGTGTGTGTGTGTGTGTGTGTGTGTGTGTGTGTGTGTGTGTGTGTGTGTGTGTGTGTGTGTGTGTGTGTGTGTGAGAAAGAGACGTGGCAGACATGAGGTGGTGTTGAGGCTAAGTAATGAAAATGTTTAGTGGAGAGAGAGACAGGGGGAACTCTCTCTCTCTCTTTCTGTAATAAGGCATGGCTAATTGAGTTGAACGGTGAAACAGAGCAACTCCTAGTATTACTTTATTACTTTATTATATTACAGTATTACACCCTTTGTAAAAGCATGAAGGTATATATGCATTCCAAATGCACACAGTTTTTTTCATTAGATATAATTAGATTACCTTGATTATTTGTGTTTGTGTAGATGTGTGTCCCTTTGTGTGTACATGTGTGCCTGTGTGTTTATATGCTCCCATATTTTTGTTTAATGGAATATCTATCAGTAATCATCAAGCATATCCCATACATGTTTACTGTGTATCTCTATCATCTTCCTATCCTCACATATATAATATCTGTCTATGATACGATTAGACCATTAGAGGAAACTGTTCCTGCCCTTTCACGGTCGGTGACACAGTGGAGTCTTGAGGTTTTTCCCAGAATGCCTCAGTGTCTGGGTGTCAGCGGGGCACACCAGACACACATTCAGGGACTACTTCGCACACACCACACAAGGTTGGTGACACCTTAATTGGGGAGAAAGGGCTTGTGGTAATGGCTTGAGCGGAATTAGTGGAATGGTATCAAATACATCAAACAATTGGTTTCCATGTGTTTGATACCATTTAATTCGCTCCGTTCCATACATTATTACGAGCCGTCCTCCCCTCCACTGACACACACAAGCAGGTACATGCACACACTTCAGGACACTCTGGGAGTCATCCAAAGAGTCAACAAACATGAGACAATTACCGCTCCTTCAGTGGTTCTTTTTCTCTCTCTCCCTGCCTAACTAACTTCTCGCTCTCACTCTGTGTGTGTGAGTGCGTGCGTGTTTATGTATGCTTGTGTGCTTGTACACTGTATCCGTGGTGGTGTGTGTATGTATGAACTGCCTTGGCTGTGAAAGGAGAACTGAGAGGTCACTGCACCCCCTGACAATAAATAGATCCTCAGTCATTGAGGCCAGTGGAGGAGAGATATGCTATAGAGCTTCCATTCTCCAGCATCCTCCATATTGTCTGCAGAAGGATAAGTTGAGCTAACATGATGTGCAGGGATTGTTTGAAGGCTGGGACACTGGTAAAACGATTGTATGTCTCTGGGAGAGGTATTCACCTGAAGTAAAACATATTTTGACATGTCAGCCAACCAGCATGTGGTTAAAGTGTAACTCGAGACTGAGTGGAGCACTGAGAGGCACCACTTAGCAATGACATCTGATTAAACACTGACAGAACTCTATAATACTATTTTTAATAGTGAAAAATGGCAAGCAGATAAACCATGCAGGCACCATTTGCTGGATGTGTTTAACTATACTTGTGGGGGACCAGAGGTCCTGACAAGAATAGTAAACAGAAATGTTTTGACCAACTGGGGACATTTTGTTAGTCCCCACAAGGTCAAATTATATTTAGGGTTAAGGTTATATTTAGTGTTAGGGTTATAATTTGGTTTAGGGATAGGTTTAGGGAAAATAGGATTTGGAATGGGACTGAATTGTGTCCCCCCACATGATTAGTTATAGAAGACTGTGTGTGTGTGTGTGTGTGTGTGTGTGTGTGTGTGTGTGTGTGTGTGTGTGTGTGTGTGTGTGTGTGTGTGTGTGTGTGTGTGGTGTGTGTTTTAGGGTTAAGGTTAGGTTTTGGGGTTAAGGTTAGGGAAAATAGGATTTTGAATGGGACTGAAAATGTGTTCCCACATGGTTAGTTATTGTACTGTGTGTGTGTGCCTCTCTCCCATCCCTCTTCTCTCCTCACCCATTTCTCCCCCACTTTCACCCCATTGTTCTCCACCTGCCCATCTCCCCACCCTTCTCACCCCATCTTTCTCCCTGCCCCTCTCCTCTTCCTTCCTCTACTCTCCGCACTCTACATCTCCCTCCACCAACCACCCTCTGTCACTGTCCCTCTCTTCTCTGTCCATAAGCTCTCCTCACCATCTCCACCCCTCACTCCCCTCACCACCCTCAGACATTCCTTCTCCCTGCCCCTTTCCTTCCTGTCCCTCTGCTGTTAGCTCCATGTTGTGCTGTGCTGGCAGAAGAAGACAGGGACACAGCAGGGGTGGAACTGTGGACCAAAGCACTGCCAGCCCACACTGCCACCCTACAGAGCTGCATGTACTTGGCTTGGGGCCCATGGCACATAGACCCCCCAAACAGGGGCGGATAGGACAGCATCTGCAACAGGGTGGGATGGGCAAGGGGTTAGGTCAAGGCTGGGGGATTGGGGAGAGGGTTGATACCGTTGGTTGGGAGGGATGGTTATGTGTGGGATGGGGGGCAACCATGTCGCCCAAACAATGGTTCCATCCACCCCACCACCTCCATCCAACCCATCGCCCATCTCACCACACACTCAGGATGACATATCCACATTTACATTTGATTTAACACACAGACAAGCATGTTCTCTTCACCATAGCCATCATACCTGTGCATTTGAAGAACTTGGACTCTCCCACACTTAGCTCCACCTTGTTCAAGGATATGGATACCTGCAGAACAGCTGTGAGGAGAGAGAGAAAGAGAAAAAAGATGAGTATATACACACAAGAAAACTCACTAAGATAACCTGTTAGGGCTAGGGGGAAGTATTGACACGGCTGGATAAAAAACGTACCCGATTTAATCTGGTTACTACTCCTGCCCAGTAACTAGAATATGCATATAATTATTGGCTTTGGATAGAAAACACTCCAAAGTTTTTTAAACTGTTTGAATGGTGTCTGTGAGTATAACAGAACTCAAATGGCAGGTCAAAACCTGAGAAGATTCTGTACAGGAAGTACCCTGTCTGAACATTTCTTGGCCTTCTTTGTCATCTTTATCCAAAACAAAGGATCTCTGCTGTTACGTGACACTTCCTACGGCTCCAATGGGCTCTCAGAAGGCGGCAAAAAGCTGAATCGTGGCTTTGCAGGCTCTGGTTGAAAAAAAGTAGCGCGTTTGGGTAGTGGCTGGTTACAGTACTGTGAGACTCAGGCGCGTGCCCGCGTCGACCGAATGCTTTGTTTTCTTTCCTCTGTTTACCTAAACGCAGATTCCCGGTCGGAATATTATCGTTTTTTTACGAGAAAAATGGCATAAAAATGGATTTTAAACAGCGGTTGACATGCTTCGAAGTACGGTAATGGAATATTTAGAATTTTTTTGTCACGAATTGCGCCATGCTCGTGACCCTTATTTACACTTCGGATATTGTCTTGGAACGCACAAACAAAACGCCGCTATTTGGATATAACGATGGATTATTTTGGACCAAACCAACATTTGTCATTGAAGTAGCAGTCCTGGGAGTGCATTCTAACGAAGACAACAAAGGTAATCAAACTTTTGTAATAGTAAATCGGAGTTTGGTCAGGGCTAAACTTGGTCGGTGTCTAAATGGCTAGCCGTGATGGCTGGGCTATCTACTGAGAATATTGCAAAATGTGCTTTCACCGAAAAGCTATTTTAAAATCGGACACCTCGATTGCACAAAGGAGTTCTGTATCTATAATTCTTAAAATAATTGTTATGTTTTTTGTGAACGTTTATCGTGAGTAATTTAGTAAATTCACCGGAGGTTTGCGGGGGTATGCTAGTTCTGAACGTCACATGCTAATGTAAAATGCTGGTTTTTGATATAAATATGAACTTGATTGAATAAAACATGCATGTATTGTATAACATAATGTCCTAGGTGTGTCATCTGATGAAGATATATCAAAAACCAGCTTTTTACATTAGCATGTGACGTTCAGAACTAGCATACCCCCCGCAAACTTCCGGGGAATTCGCTAACATTTTACTAAATTACTCACGATAAACGTTCACAAAATGCATAACAATTATTTTAAGAATTATAGATACAGACCTCCTCTATGCACTCGATATGTCCGATTTTAAAATAGCTTTTTGGTGAAAGCACATTTTGCAATATTCTAAGTACATAGCCCAGGCATCACGGGCTCGCTATTTAGACACCCGGCAAGTTTAGCACTCACCATAATCATATTTACTATTATAAAAGTTTGATTACCTTTTGTTGTCTTCGTCAGAATGCACACCCAGGACTGCTACTTCAATAACAAATGTTGGTTTGGTCCAAAATAATCCATCGTTATATCCGAATAGCGGCGTTTTGTTCGTGCGTTCCAGACACTATCCGAAATAGTAAAGAAGTGTCACGCGCATGGCGCAATTCGTGACAATAAAATTCTAAATATTCCATTACCGTACTTCGAAGCATGTCAACCGCTGTTTAAAATCAATTTTTACGACATTTTTCTCGTAGAAAAGCGATAATATTCCGACAGGGAATCTCCTTTTCGGCAAACAGAGGAAAAAATCCCAAAGGCGGGGGCGGTCGGGGTCACGCGCATAAGCCCAGTGTCCCTTGATCGGCCACTTGAGAAAGGCGATAATGTGTTTCAGCCTGGGGCTGGAATGACGACATTCTGTTTTTTCCCGGGCTCTGAGCGCCTATGGACGACGTGGGAAGTGTCACGTTAGAGCAGAGATCCTTAGTAAATGATAGAGATGGAAAAGAAGTTCAAGAAATGGTCAGACAGGCCACTTCCTGTAAAGGAATCTCTCAGGTTTTGACCTGCCATTTGAGTTCTGTTATACTCACAGACACCATTCAAACAGTTTTAGAAAATTTAGGGTGTTTTCTATCCATATGTAATAAGTATATGCATATTCTAGTTACTGGGTAGGAGTGGTAACCAGATTAAATCGGCTATGTTTTTTATCCAGCCGTGTCAATACTGCCCCCTATCCTAAACAGGTTAAAATGCTGTAAAATAGTCATATGTTTGAGAAATTGAAGTAATAGCATTTCTAAGGTATTTGAAAACCGCGCCACTGGATTACACTGGCTGTTGTGTAAGTGGGACGAATTCGTCCCGCCTAGCCCAGAGAGGTTAACATCGGAGAATACGTTTTGTTAACATGGGAGGGTAGGGGGGTGACTGGATTTAAAAAGTTGGCGCTGTACAACGTGACCGGTCGGGAGTAGGCTATTAAGTGACTGCGAGTGAAGAGCAAAATAATCAGAATATTGATTTATCAAGACCAGTTCCCATGTGTGTCTAAGAGCAGCGCGAAACTGTGCTGAAATAGTTGACCACATGTGGGTATGCTGTTGCTTAAAATCCTATTATAACAATTGGATGACTTTTGGTGTTCCAGTATGCAACAATATGTTGCCTTCATTAGTCTACTTTATTCTTAAAAGAACTCCAGCACAGAGAAGAGAAAGGAGCCTTAAATAATTCAACAATAAAGTCTGTTTTTAATATTGGCCATCAACCAAAAACACATAATCTACCATGGTTTTCCATTTCTAGCGAGATGATTCAAGCCATCTGACAGGTGTGCGCGTACTGGTAGCGAAGTCAGGTGCAGGAGAGCAGAGAGGTGTGAACAGGCACACAATTTATTGAGGCAGGAGAAACCAACAGATGGACGCAACTGTGTCATAACCTCCAGCCCATAGGCAAAAGTGCAAAATGCGCAAAACAGTCACAATAATTTATGTTTAACAATAAACATATTCCTGAACAACACGGTATAAGCAAAACAGTCTGACGCGTCAACAATAAACACGTAACACAATCAATTTCACACAAAGACATGAGGGGGAACAGAGGAATAAATGCATGCAGTGTGATTGGGGAATGAAAACCAGGTGCGCAGGGAACAAATTAATCAATGAAGAATGGAGAGGCAGTGGCTAGAAAGCCGGTGATGTCGACCGCCGAACGCCGCCCAAACAAGGAGAGGAGCCGACTTTGGTGGAAGTCGTGACACCATCGACTCACTGATGACAGTTGAAGAAACTTGAGTGGACTTATGGAAAGGCTCTGTAAGACATTTAATATATACACTACCATTCAAAAGTTTGGTGCCACTTAGAAATGTCCTTGTTTTTGAAAGAAAAGCACATTTTCTTTGTCCATTAAAATAACATAAAATTGATCAGAAATACAGTGTAGACATTGTTAATGTTGTAAATTACTATTGTAGCTGGAAACAGCAGATTTTTCTAAGGAATATCTACATAGCAACTTCATTAAATAGTGCCGCCAAAACACCAATGTCAACAATGAAGAGGCGACTCCAGGATGCTGGCCTTCTTCACTGACGTTGAGACTGTTGTTTTTCGGGTACTGTTTAAGGAAACTGCCAGTTGAGGACTTGTGAGGTGTCTGTTTCTCAAACTAGACACTCTGATGTACGTGTCCTCTTGCTCAGTTGTGCACCGGGGCCTCCCACTCCTCTTTCTGTTCGGGTTAGAGCCAGTTTGAGCTGTTCTGTTAAGGGAGTAGTACACAGCATTGTACCCGATCTTCAGTTTCTTGGCAATTTTTCGCATGGAATAGCCTTAATTTCTCAGAGCAATAGAATGATAGAATGAGTTTCAGAAGAAGGTTTTTTGTTTCTGGCTATTTTGAGTCTTTAATTGAACCCACAAATGCTGATGCTCCAGATACTTAACTTGTCTAAAGAAGGCCAGTTTTATTGCTTCTTTAACCTCTCTGGTATCATTGGGACGCTAGTGTCCCACCTCGACAACAGCCAGTGAAATTGCAGGGCGCCAAATTCAAACAACAGAAATCCCATAATTAAAATTCCTCAAACAAGTATTATACACCATTTTAAAGATACACTTCTTGTTAATCCAATCACAGTGTCCAATTTCAAAAAGGCTTTACGGCGAAAGCACACCATGCGAGTATGTTAGGACAGCGCCTAGCCACAAGAAACCATACAGACATTTTCCAGCCAAGGAGAGGACTCACAATAGTCAGAAATAACGATTAAATGAATCACTAACCTTTGATGATCTTCATCTGTTGGCACTCCCAGGACTCCATTTTACACAATAAATGCTCGTTTTGTTCAATAAAGTCCCATTTTATGTCCAAAAACCTCAGTTTAAATTGCCGCATTATGTTCAGTAATGCATTGTCTCAAATAACATCCGATGAAATTGCAGAGAGCCAAATCAAATTACAGAAATACTCATCATAAACATTGATGAAAGATACAAGTGTTATACATAGGATTAAAGATAAACGTCTTGTTAATCCAGCCGCTGTGTCAGATTTCACAAAGGCTTTACGGCGAAAGCACACCATGTGATTATGTTAGGACAGCACCTAGCCACAAAACACCATACAGACATTTTCCAGCCAAGGAGAGGACTCACAAAAGTCAGAAATTGCGATTAAATTAATCACTTACCTTTGATGATCTTCATCTGGTGGCACTCCCAGGACTCCATGTTACACAATAAATGTTTGTTTTGTTCGATAATGTCCCTATTTATGTCCAAATACTCCGTTTTGTTGGTGCATTTAGTTCAGTAATCCAAAGGCACAAAGCGCGCTCTCAACATCCAGACAAAAGTAAAAAAAGTACAATAAAGGTTTGTAGAAACATGTCAAACGATGTTTAAAATCAATCCTCAGGTTGGTTTTGTCATAAAGAATAAAGAATATTTCAACCGGACAAAAGCTACATCAATAGAAAAGGAGAAACAAGAAAGGCGCGCTCCCGATCATGCGCTGGACTCGTCTGGAAATTTCCACTGTCCACTCATTGAAAGTGCTGAAGCAATGCCTAAAGACAGGCCACATGTAGAAGAATCCATAGAGATTGTGAACTTGGTCCTAAGTCTTTGTATGGTGGATAGGCTTTCAATGGAAAAACAGCCTTTCAAAATAATAGTACTTCCCTGGATGGATTTTCCTCAGGTTTTCGCCTGCCATATCAGTTCTGTTATACTCACAGACATACAGAAACTTGAGAGAAACTTGAGAGTGTGTTCTATCCAGATCTACCAATTATATGCATATCCTAGCTTCTGGGCCTGAGTAGCAGGCAGTTTAATTTGGGCACGCCTTTCATCCAAAATTCCGAATGCTGCCCCCTAACCTAGTGAAGTTAATCAGAACAACATATTTCAGCTGTGCTAACATAATTGCAAAACAGTTTTCTAATGATCAATTAGCCTTTTAAAATTAAAAACTTGGATTAGCTAACACAACATAGTTGCCAATATCAAATCAAATCAACGTTTATTTGTCAAGTGTGCCGAATACAACAGGTGTAGACCTTACAGTGAAATGCTTACTTACAGGCTCTAACCAACAATGCAAAAAAGGTATTAGGTGAAGAATAGGTAAGTAAAGAAATAAAACAACAGTAAAAATACAGTGAAAAATAACAGTTGCAAGGCTATATACTGTAGCGAGGTTATAACAGTAGCGAGGCTACATACAGGCACCGGTTAGTCGGGCTGATTGAGGTAGTATGTACATGTAGATACGTTTGAAGTGACTATGCATATATGATAAACAGAGTAGCGTAAAAGAGGGGTTGGCGGGTGGTGGGTGGCGGGTGGCAGGACACAATGCAGATAGCCTGGTTAGCCAATGTGCGGAGGCACCGGTTGGTCGGGCCAATTTAGGTAGCAGCAGTGTAAATGTCACGCCCTGACCTGAGAGAGACGGTTTATTTCTCTATTTTGTTAGGTCAGGGTGTGGGGTGGGCATTTTATGGTTTATATTTCTATATAAACCATAAAATCGTTGCCTATCGTTGTCTCTGATTGAGAACCATACTTAGGCATCCCTTTTCCCTCCTTGTGTTGTGGGGTCTTATTTTTGTATTGCTTTGTAAAGCCTGCAAGACGTGACGGTCGTTTTCCATTGTTTATTATTTTGTTTAAGTGTTCAGAGTTAAAATAAACATCAAGATGAACACATACCACGGTGCACCTTGGTCTACTCCTTTGGATGATCGTTTCAATAAAAGAGGGGTTGGGTGGGCCTCTGTACGCCTATGTAGATATTCCATTAAATAAATCAGCCGTTTCCAGCTACAATGGTCATTTACAACATTAACAATGTCTACACTGTATTTCTGATCAATTTTATGTTATTTTAATGGACAAAAATGTGCTTTTCTTTCAAAAACAAGGACATTTCTAAGTGACCAAAACTTTGGAACGGCAGTGTATGTATATATATATATACAGTGAGGGAAAAAAATCTTTGATCCCCTGCTGATTTTGTACGTTTGCCCACTGACAAAGAAATTATCAGTCTATAATTTTAATGGTAGGTTTATTTGAACAGTGAGAGACAGAATAATAACCAAAAAATCCAGAAAAACGCATGTCAAAAATTGATTTGCATTTTAATGAAGGAAATAAATATTTGACCCCTCTCAATCAGAAAGATTTCTTGCTCCCAGGTGTCTTTTATACAGGTAACGAGCTGAGATTAGGAGCGCACTCTTAAAGGGAGTGCTCCTAATCTCAGCTTGTTACCTGTATAAAAAACACTTGTCCACAGAAGAAATCAATCAATCCGATTCCAAACTCTCCACCATGGCCAAGACCAAAGAGCTCTCCAAAGATGTCAGGGACAAGATTGTAGACCTACACAAGGCTGGAATGGGCTACAAGACCATCGCCAAGCAGCTTGGTGAGAAGGTGACAACAGTTGGTGCGATTATTCGCAAATGGAAGAAACACAAAAGAACTGTCAATATCCCTCGGCCTGGGGCTCCATGCAAGATCTCACCTCGTGGAGTTGCAATGATCATGAGAACGGTGAGGAATCAGCCCTGAACTACACGGGAGGATCTTGTCAATGATCTCAAGGCAGCTGGGACCATAGTCACCAAGAAAACAATTGGTAACACACTACGCCGTGAAGGACTGAAGTCCTGCAGCGCCCACAAGGTCCCCCTGCTCAAGAAAGCACATATACATGCCCGTCTGAAGTTTGCCAATGAACATCTGAATGATTCAGAGGACAACTGGGTGAAAGTGTTGTGTTCAGATGAGACCAAAATGGAGCTCTTTGGCATCAACTCAACTCACAGTTTTTGGAGGAGGAGGAATGCTGCCTATGACCCCAAGAAACCATCCCCACCGTCAAACACGGAGGTGGAAACATTATGCTTTGGGGGTGTTTTTCTGCTAAGGGGACAGGACAACTTCACCGCATCAAAGGGACGATGGACGGGTCCATGTACCATCAAATCTTGGGTGAGAACCTCCTTCCCTCAGCCAGGGCATCAAAAATGGATCGTGGATGGGTATTCCAGCATGACAATGACCCAAAACACACGGCCAAGGCAACAAAGGAGTGGCTCAAGAAGAAGCACATTAAGGTCCTGGAGTGGCCTAGCCAGTCTCCAGAACTTAATCCAATAGAAAATCTGTGGAGGGAGCTGAAGGTACGAGTTGCCAAACGTCAGCCTCGAAACCTTAATGACTTGGAGAAGATCTGCAAAGAGGAGTGGGACAAAATCCCTTCTGAGATGTGTGCAAACCTGGTGGCCAACTACAAGAAACGTCTGACCTCTGTGATTGCCAACAAGGGTTTTGCCACCAAGTACTAAGTCATGTTTTGCAGAGGGGTCAAATACTTATTTCCCTCATTAAAATGCAAATCAATTCATAATATTGTTGACATGCGTTTTTCAGGATTTTTTTGTTGTTATTCTGTCTCTCACTGTTCAAATAAACCTACTATTAAAATTATAGGCTGATCATTTCTTTGTCAGTGGGCAAACGTACAAAATCAGCAGGGGATCAAATACTTTTTTCCCTCACTGTATATATTTATTTATTTTTTCCACAGTAATTTGTAATGGATCCATTAATATATTTAAAGTCCCTAAACTTGGCAATAGTCTATTGTGCTGCTGATAGTTGAAATAAACATCTGCATTTTGAAAGAGTATTTCTATCATTATTTTGTTAATGAAAGCATAAAGATGTTGATGAAGAAATACTGTACAGTATATGCTTTAACCGACATTTTGCGGTTGCATGATGTTTATAGTAATTTCTCGACAGGGACCAGGCCCATATTTGATTTTTGAGGATAAGTTTAGCCTCTTTACTAAGCAAAAGGTACATGCAATAGTGTAGCCTACACCTCACAGACTGCTATGTGATCCACAATAATTCACTGTTGCCTCCTTTTTCAGGTATCGTTGCTCGAGATTTCTTTGAGGAACAAATCATCAAGAGATATGCTGGACCCTATTTCAGAGAGGTGTTTCTGGGACCACATAGTTTCTTTCAAGGTAGGATTATAGCAATATTTTGTTTCGTTTAGGCCTATTTACATGTATATTTCTAGTATTGTACCTAATGTTGGCTGTTAGGCTAAATGCCTTTTTTCTTCTCTGAATGCAGACAATGACCCAAAACACACTGCCGCCCAGGTTTGCATTACAAATGAGGGCATAAACTGGGTCAAGATGCAAGCAGAGTAAGTAGACCTTTATGTAGTAAAATAAAGGTTAAATAAAAATAAATAAAAGACATACAACACATTTAACAGCACATTACTCAACACTAGTGATACTCATGTCGCCTACGGTAGGACTATATTTTTTAAATCTCTACATGTAGGTCTCCTGATTTAAACCCGATCAAACTTGTTTGGCTCCAACTGAAAACATTCATCCGTAATTATGCCAAACAAGCAAAGATGAACTGGTAAACGCCATCAAGACGTTTTGGCTAGAGAAATTGACTATACAACAATGCAACAAATGCATTGGTTATCTCTGCAAGGTTTTACCCATGGTCATGGAGATGGGGGGGGGGGGGGGGGGGGAGTGCAACTAAAATGTAGTTGAAATAATACATCTCAAATTGGTGGGATCTTCACACATATAGTAACTGGGCTATTAAATTACCATTTTGTAAATAAATCGATGTATGAAGAGTCTAATGTCTTACTAATAGCCCATCATGGATACATTGTTTGCATGATGGGCTACACCTGCTACAGTACACTTGTGAAAAACAAGTGTTTGTAAACATGTTTTCAAAATACCTCCAGCTGTCCATCACCACTTTAAATAAAAACACAGCATCTAAAAAAAATGCACATAAAGCTTGATTACATATTTCATCGTAACCACAATGTCACAAATAATTAAACACACACACAACATGAGCAGATTAACTTGGTCAAAACAGCCAAAGCATTTTTCGTTAGGGCAAATCTGGTATGTGAGAATATCCAATGGGCTTCTATATAATTATAATATAGGGTTAATTATTATAATAATAATAATAATAATTGTTGGATAACAGATCGGCTCTCAGAACTCATTAAGACGTGGCTTCTATATTCAATATAATAATACATTCATAAGGGTTAACCGATATGTTTTAGGCCTGCAGTAGGTTATAATGAACTGAAAATGGTGTGTCAATTCATAAAGCATGTGCCATGGAATCAGTACATCAAAAAACTATTTTGCAATCTGTATGTCACAGCTGCCAATTTTTTGGTCCTTAAATGAAACTGGTCTTTAATGCAGGGCCGACAGACAAGTTACTTACTTTTTTATTTTTCCTCTACGGGAACGGTCCCCACCCCGCGGGACGGTTGAGCTAATGTGCACTAATGTGAAGAGCATGACCTTGTAATTAAGAAAGAACATTTGCCAGGACATAGGCATGTCTTATATGGGCAGAAAGCTTAAATGATTGATAATCTAACTACACTGTCCAATTTACAGTAGTTAATACAGTGAACAAATAACATGCTATTGTTTGAGGAGAGCACAACAACTAAAAACTTTTCACACAATGTCTTTTCTGTAGGGAAGCTAATTATCCATCATTTTTGACATTCCTGGGAGCGTGTAAACTCAAATGCTTTATTACCATATCATTTTTGTATGTTCTCTATAGTTATGTACTTGCAGATATATCAATTGACCAATTCGGCACATTTTGGCAGACTTGATACCACATTTTTAACAGTAATGCAATGGCTCATTGGATGAGTCTAAAACTTTGCACGTACACTGCTAAATTGCGCCTAGACTCCTAAGTTATATAATTGCCTTTCTGAAAATGCATGTTTTTTTCTTTGTATTATCTTTTACCAGATCTAATGTGTTATATTCTCCTACAATAATTTCACATTTCCACAAACTTCAAAGTGTTTCCTTTCAAATGGTATCAAGAATATGCATATCCTTGCTTCAGGTCCTGAGCTACAGGCAGTTAGATATGGGTATGTAATGTTAGGCGAATTTTTTTTTAAAAAGGGTCTGATCCTTTTAACTGAAATTGCAACCAACTTTTTTGTAATCTGAATAAAGAGAAAAGGGCCATTCTTTAACATGTGGTGAGACATTCCAACTAATTTCTAAATAAAGCCAGTTTGTTATTTAGAATGATTTATTTCTGTTTGTAGAGGGAGAAAAAAAAAGAAGCCCACCGTGTATATTTTATTCCCGAAAATCGTCAGTCCACATGTCATGTGAAGTTCCCCCATTGTATTTACCCAGGTTCTCTCTTAACTCCAGGACCACTGACAGTTGTTGTTGATGCCTGATGCAGGACTCTAGTGCCAGAGGAGAGACTTTCAGACTGAAAACGCCTCCATTAATTGCCACAATTTAGACTACTGATAGATCAGCTTTCTAACTCCCCCTTGTGATAGTGTGGTGCAATGACAGAATACCACCATCTACCACTAACGGTCGCGGCATAAGCTTGTAACTTTTAAAGGAAGAACCACTGTACCATTCTATGAAGCTCAAATACTTCAAATTATGCATCAAGAGGCTTACTTCAATGGCAGTCTTCAAAAGTACAAAGCAATGAGCCTTTCCCCTTTGCTCGGAGACTGCTACTACTACACAATAGGGTATCATGCGGAGGTTCACATAGGATGAAGGACTAGGTAATGAGTGGAGTTGCGACACTTCACTTTACCATATAAAAGCTTGAAATCACCCACACAATTCGAATGTAGATGTTCAGCTGCACCTCATTGCAAGTTGTACTTAAGTGCCTTCCTTGCTTGCTGCTTACCCCTTCCTGAGCCAAGGGTGCATCCCAAATAGAACCCTATTCTCTATATAGTGCACTTCTTTTGATCATAGGCATGTGAGCTGGTCCTATGGGCCCTGGTCAAAAGTAGTGCACTAAATGGAGAATAGGGTGTCATTTGGGACACATATTCAGCCAGAGAAGAATAGCGTGCATCTAGTTAGGGGCGACACCAAAGGCAGTGGAGGAGAAAGCACCTTTGATCTTTTCTCTCTCTCTCTCTCTCTCTCTCTCTCTCTCTCTCTCTCTCTCTGTCTGGCTATCCTTTGATTATCCCTTCTTTCAATCTCTCATTTTATTTCCCTACAGTTTGTGTTTATGTTCTGTAGATGCACACACACACACACACACACACACACACGTGCATGTACACACACACACACACACACACACACACACACACACACACACACACACACACACACACACACACACACTCTAAGAAATGTGCTGTGTCAGAGAGCTGCCTATAGATAGCAGTAGGTGGACACTACTGTAATGTCAACACCTTGCTTCATGCCTGGTAATACACATCTATATCACAAAAGTTGTAATTTATCTATACTGAACAAAACTATAAACACAACATGCAACAATTTCAAAGATTTTACTGAGTTACAGTTCATTTAAGGAAATCAGTCAATTGAAATAAATAAATTAGGCAGTAATCTATGGATTTCACATGACTGGGCAGTGGCACAGACAATCAGAATATGTTTTTCCCCTCAAAAGGGCTTCATTATAGACAGAAATACTCCTCAGCACCTCCTCCCACCCCCACTCAGACGATCCCGCAGATGAAGAAGCCGGATGTGGAGGACCTGGGCTAGAGTGGTTACACGGGGTCTGCTGTTGTGAGGCTGGTTGGACGTAATGCCAAATTCTCTAAAATGATGTTGGAGGCAGCTTATGGTAGAGAAATGAACATTAAATTCTCTGGCAACAGCTCTGGTGGACATTCCTGCAGTCAGCATGCCAATTGCACGCTCCCTCAAAACATGAGACATCTGTTGCATTGTGTTGTGTGACAGAACTGCACATTTTAAAGTGGCCTTTTAAACTCTTGATATGCCACACCTGTCAGGTGGATGGATTATATTGGAAAATGAGAAATTCTCACTAATGTGGATGTAAACAAATTTGTGCACAAAATTTGAGAGAAATAAGCTTTTTGTGCACAGGTAATATATTATTTCAGCTCATGAAACATGTGACCAACAATTTACATGTTGCGTTTATGTTTTTGTTCAGTCTACGGGCTCCCGAATGGCGCAGCGGTCTAAGGCACTGCATCTCAGTGCAAGAAATGTCACTACAGTTCCTGGTTCAAATCCAGGCTGTATCACATCCAGCCGTGATTGGGAGTTCCATAGGGCGGCACACAATTGGCCCGTTGTCGTCTGGGTTTGGCCGGGGTAGGCTGTCAATGTAAATAAGAATTTGTTCTTAACTGACTTGCCTAGTTAAATAAAGGTTCAATTTAAAAATATCCTCCAACTTTCCATTCTCCCTCTTCGCATGCGCACACACAACCCCCCGGCCCCACCTCCCGCAAACACAACACACTGCCCCATCCCCAGGGTAGCACTATATTACAGTTGCCAGTTCTGTCCTCTCAGCTCTGCCCCACTTCCTCCTCTTCCCTGTGACACGGAGCTCCAGCTGTGCCTGGTGCCCCTGCTCTCAGAGGTAACAAGTAGACCGTCTGCCATACCTTAAAGTCACTCCGACTGGCTGATTAACGAGCAGAGGACACACACACAGACTCTGGCTCGATGCATGCACACACACACACTCCACCCCTCCCTCCATCGCCACTGCATCATTAACTACCAGCCAATTCCTGCTTACAAGCAAAAACTCAAAACAGGAACTACCAGTGACGCTCTCAATACGGAAGTGGTCCGATGAAGAGGATGCTAAGCTACAGGATTGTTTACCACATCAGTTACCGGCTTCATTAACCCTTTGACGCATTTGAACACATATTTATGATCATTGTTGAGTGGTCCTTGCAGGGTACCATCGCAAATATGTGATTGGAACAGTAGCAACAGAACATATGATACAACAAACATATCTAAACTTCATTGTTGTCTAAAAAGCATCTAAACAATGTTCTGTATTGATGGAACATATAGCTCTTAACTTTGTTCCTCAATTTCCCCCTTTATTGTAAAAGAAAAATGCAAAGTTCATCATCCAAGCATCACAAGGAACACATACACAGCCAAAATAATTCTATAAACCAGTCTAAGGTTCCGCTGACAAAAAAACTAAACATAAGTTGGCGACCTAAAAGCTAGAATTATTTACAATGTAACATCTCTGGTGAGCACAAGGGAGACATTTTTTATTGTTAAGAAAGGAGATATGTGTCAGCTAAGCTAACAGCGGCTAAATTCTTTATGACGGCAGCTTGTTTATGTTTGACAAGGAAAAACTCCCTAATCCCAGAATGCCATTCACTATAAAACGCAAAGATGGCTGCACCCATTGCCAGAATAAAATCATCTTAGTTTGGCCACAGAATATTACAAATCTTCGATGTGCTTGTTACGGTGTATACAAGAACCGGAGCACATGACTTGACAAGTCATTTAAATTTTTTTGACGAATAACAAAGCAAATAAAATGTTATCACCTCAAATACTAGTACATAATACATATCCTGTCTAGCTCCATAGCTTATGATAACCCATATCTACAACCTCACCTCACTCATGCCACAGTCTCTGCACACAATATACTGTAGCTGACGGTCTCACGCACACACCATTCAATCTGATCATCCACACAAACTACCTCAATTTGTTGCTTACATGACTTGGATCCACCCTGTTCTCACTCTCCTCTGTCCCGACCAGGCTAAAACCTATCGAAGCCATAATACTCACCACATTTGATGATTGCGAAATATCTTCTTCACTTAGCGACGACGCAGGCATCTGTAGGCTACATGTCCAGTGGTGATAAAATGTTGATATGAACAAAAAGTATTTACAAAGCCAGCATTTACCTTAGCCATGGTTGGCATATGTCATATATGCTGATACCCCGCTCTCACTTTGTTCCTTCACAACTATTGTGTCAAACACACCGGACTTAGCACCTCAGGTATTCCGACCTGTCTTACATGAGCAGACCCTCAGACAGGCTAATACCAAAGCCTCTTTCAGATAATAATACATGTAATATATATGACTATAATAATGATATAATTATCAATAATACTATCGATACTCACTGCTACTACTATAGATAGAAAGGATAAGAGATTGAGTGGTTAAAAAAATACAGTTTTATAAAACCTAATATGAATCAGAAAATGCGGTCTTGATGCAGTGAGGGGTGCAGAGAATAATGGCAGCATAGAATTCTGGTACCGTATGCAAAAATAACTCACGTTGTAAGGGTCGTTATTAATATTTAGAACTTACACATTAAAAGTGCATCGATGACAGTCACCACACAAACCAGAAGCCATGGATTACAGGCAACATCCACATTGGGCTAAAGGCTAAAGCTGTCACTTTCAATGAGCGGGACACTAATCCAGAAGCTTATAAGAAATCCAAGCTACGCCTCCGACGAACCACCAAACAGGCAAAGCGTCAATACAGTACCAAGATCAAATCCTACTACACCGGCTCTGACTCTCGTTGGATGTGGCAGGGCTTGCAAACTAGCACAGATTACAAAGGGATACCCCACCGCAAACTGTCCAGTGACGTAAGCCTACCAGATGAGCTAAATACCTTCTATGTACGCTTCGAGGCTAGCAACACTGAACTACGCATGAGAGCACCAGCTGTTCCGGACTGTGTTATCACACTCTCCATAGCTGATGTGAGTAATACTTTTACCCTTTTACTGCTGTGGGCTAAATCAGGGTCAAACAGAGTGTTTCTTTGTAGTCTTAAACAAATCTACTTTAAAACAAAAGTATACACCTCACACACATAGTTATGGGCTTAAAAAAAAAGACACCTGTACCATGGCAGATATAAAGTTGAAATGTATTACATTTTGAGTTTGCATTCCAATATTACACTTTATATACATTACAGAAGACTGAAATATAACAAAACCGTTTGACATAGAAACACCAGATTTTCTGCGGGTTTTTTAAATAATGTTTATTAATTATAAAATTATGAAAAATATGAATAACATTCCACCCATGAGACCACTAGGTCATTTGACTGCAGTAAAGGGCTACACAGGTTAGCATTCAGAAGGCTGCAAGGCCAGACAGATTATCAGGACACATACTCAGATCATGTGCTTACCAGCTGGCAAGTGCCTTCACTGACATTTTCAACCTCTCCCTGACCATCATAGTCCCTCTGTCCAAAAATGCTAAATTAACCTGAATAAATGACTATTGCCCCGTAGCACTCATATCTGTAGCCATGAAATGCTTTGAAAAGCTGGTCATGGCTCACATCAACACCATCATCCTAGACACCCTGGACCAACTCCAATTTGCATACCGCCGCAACAGATCCACTGATTATGTAATCTTGATTGCACTCCACACTGCCCTTTCCCAACTGGACAAAAGGAACACCTATGTGATAATGCTGTTCATTGTCTACAGCTCAGCATTCAACACCATTGTGCCCTCCAAGCTCATCACAAAATTAAGGGCCCTGGGATTAAACACCTCCTCTGCAATTGGATCCTGGACTTCCTGACGGCCGCCCCCAGGTGGTGAGGATAGGCAGCAACACATCCGCCACGCTTATCCTCAACTCGGGGGCCCCTCAGGGGTGTGTGCTTAGACCCCTTCTGTACACCCTGTTCAACCACGACTGTGTGGCCGTGCACGACTCCAACAACATCATTAAGTTTACAGACGACACGACAGTGGTAGGCCTGATCACCGACAACGATGAGACAGCCTACAGGGAGGAGGTCAGAGACCTGGCAGTGTGGTGCCATGACAATAACCTCTCCCTCAACATCAGCAAGACAAAGGAGCTGATAGTGGACTACAGAAAATGGAGGGGCGAGCATGCCCCCATCCACAACGATGGGGCTGTTGTGGAACAGGTCGAGAGATTCAAGTTCCTTGGTGCACACATAACTAAGGAACTATCATGGTCCACACACAACACAGTCGTGAAGAGGGCATGACAACACCTCTTCCCTCTCATGAGGCTGAAAAGATTTGGCATGGGCCCTCAGATCCTCAAAAAGTTATACAGCTGCACCATCGAGAGCATCTTTAATGGCTGCATCACAGCTTGGTTTGGCAACTGTTTGGCATCCGATTGCAAGGTGCTACAGAGGGTAGTACATCACTGGAGCCGAGCTCCCTGCCATACAGAACCTCTATACCAGGCGGAGTCAGAGGAAGGCCCAAAAAATTGTCAAACTCTCCAGCCACTCTCTGCTACTGCATGGCAAGTGGTGCCGATGCACAAGGTCTCGAACCAACAGGATCCTGAACAGCTTCAACCCCTAAGCTTTAAGACTGCTTAATAGTTCATTAAATAGTTAACCAATAGCTACTCGGAATATCTGCATTGACCCTTTTTGCAATTATCTCTTTTGACGCATAACATATGCTGCTGTTACTGTTTATTATCTATCCCGTTGCCTAGTCACTTTATCCCTGCATATATGTACATACTGTCTCTACCTCAATTACCTCATACCCCTCGACATCTACTCGGTACTGGTACCCCATGTATATAGCCAAGTTATCATTACTCATTGTGTATTTATTCCTTGTGTTATTATTTTTCTATTTATTTTCTATCTGCATTGTTGGGACGGGCCCGTAAGCATTTTACTGTTACTTTTTACTGTTACTCTACACTAGTTATTCATGACAAAACAATTTGATTTGATAGGAAGTGTCAAATAGCAGAGGCAAACACTGCAAAGTGTTGCTATAGCACTCGCAATGGATCAAATGGGGAAACCAATGAGCCATTACATAATTGATGACAACAATGGTGGGTGTTGATCGAACATTCAATATATTTTTTTTTTCTCTACCATTGACCCCTTGAGATTTCCTTCCTCAACACACCATTGTGTTTGCATGTCACCTCACAGCCTGTGGTCACGTAGTTGAGGAAATTACCCAGAATGCATTTTACTTTCCTTTCCTGTGTTGCTGTACAGTAGCTCTGTGTCGAGGGGACTGCCTGGTGTGTGTGGGTGTGTGTATTGTACACCAGCTATGTGATGTCAAGAGGGGCGCCTGGAACGCCTTCAAGTCCTCTGTGAAATCACAGGGAATTACAGCTGAGCAGTCTCTTTCAGTCTCGCCTCAGGGCACATCTGCACTGTGTGCTCAATTACTGCTAATACACATGCTCTACGCAGGGGTGTTTGTTTAGAATGCCAAGCAATGGAAGTAACAGAGCCTGTTACATAATGGGACTACTGTAGGACTATAATGCAAAACAAATCCTATGCAATATATTGGGCAGTTGATTGGGCACTCTTGTCAATCAATTAATGTACTGGAAGGGAAGAAAGAGAGCAGGTGACTGATGCTCGGACATATCTGTCTGTCCATCCATCCGTCTCACTCCTCATCCTGTCACTATGGCATCCAATCCTCTGGACACGACAGTGGTGGCTCTTGTCACCAAACCATGTCGAATCGTCCTGACATATCAGCTCATGTATGGTCCCTGGCAGAACTAGCTCTCTTTCCCTCTCTCAATGTATCCCTCGATGCATTGCTCACCCACTGCTTTTCCAATTTCCCCCTCCTTTCTTTAACCTGTTGGGGCTAGGGGGCAGTATTTTCACAGCTGGATAAAAAAACGTACCCGATTTAATCTGGTTACTAATCCTACCCAGTAACTAGAATATGCATATACTTATTATATATGGATAGAAAACACCCTAAAGTTTCTAAAACTGTTTGAATGGTGTCTGTGAGTATAACAGAACTCATTTGGCAGGCAAAACCCTGAGACATTTTCTGACAGGAAGTGGATACCTGATGTGTTGAATTACCTTTAAGCCTATGCCATTGAAACACACAGTGGTTGATTAATGTTTTGGCACTTCCTATTGCTTCCACTAGATGTCACCAGCCTTTACAAAGTGTTTTGAGTCTTTTACTGTGAGATCTGACCGAACAAGAGCCATGGAACGGTGATGGCCGATTAGACTCTGGCGCGCGAGTTCATGTTGGGTACCCTCGTTCCAATACGTTATAAAAGAGAATGCATTCGTCCACCTTGAATATTATTCATGTTCTGGTTAAAAAAGGCCCTAATGATTTATGCTATACAACGTTTGACATGTTTGAACGAACGTAAATATATTTTTTCCCCTCGTTCATGACGAGAAGTCCGGCTGGCTTAGATCATGTGCTAACAAGACGGAGATTTTTGGACATAAATGATGAGCTTTTTTGAACAAAACTACATTCGTTATGGACCTGTGATACCTGGAAGTGACATCTGATGAAGAGAATCAAAGGTAATGGATTATTTACATAGTATTTTCGATTTTAGATCTCTCCAACATGGCCGTTTGTCTGTATAGCAAAGCATATTTTTCTGGGCGCAGTGCTCAGATTATTGCAAAGTGTGATTTCCCAGTAAGGTTATTTTTAAATCTGGCAAGTTGATTGCGTTCAAGAGATGTAAATCTATAATTCTTTAAATGACAATATAATATTTTACCAATGTTTTCTAATTTTAATTATTTAATTTGTGGTGCTGACTTGACTGCCGGTTATTGGAGGGAAACGATTTCCTCAACATCAATGCCATAGTAAAACGCTGTTTTTGGATATAAATATGAACTTGATAGAACTAAAAATGCATGCATTGTCTAACATAATGTCATAGGAGTGTCATCTGATGGAGATTGTAAAAGGTTAGTGCATCATTTTAGCTGGTTTTATGGTTTTGGTGACCCTGTCTTTGAATTGACAAAACATTACACACAGCTATTGTCAATGTACTCTCCTAACATAATCTAACTTTATGCTTTCGCCGTAAAACCTTTTTGAAATTGGACAACGTGGTTAGATTAACCTGTTAGGGCTAGGGGGCAGTATTTGCACGGCTGGATAAAAAAAATGTACCCGATTTAATCTGGTTACTAATCCTACCCAGTAACTAGAATATGCATATACTTATTATATATGGATAGAAAACACTCTAAAGTTTCTAAAACTGTTTGAATGGTGTCTGTGAGTATAACAGAACTCATTTGGCAGGCAAAACCCTGAGACATTTTCTGACAGGAAGTGGATACCTGATGTGTTGTATTACCTTTAAACCTATGCCATTGAAAAACACAGGGGCTGAGGAATATTTTGGCACTTCCTATTGCTTCCACTAGATGTCACCAGCCTTTACAAAGTGTTTTGAGTCTTCTGGAGGGAGATCTGACCGAACAAGAGCCATGGAACGATGATGGCCCATTAGACACCTGGCGCGCGAGTTCATGTTGGGTACCCTCGTTCCAATACGTTATAAAAGAGAATGCATTCGTCCACCTTGAATATTATTCATGTTCTGGTTAAAAAAGGCCCTAATGATTTATGCTATACAACGTTTGACATGTTTGAACAAACGTAAATATATTTTTTCCCCTCGTTCATGACGAGAAGTCCGGCTGGCTTAGATCATGTGCTAACAAGACGGAGATTTTTGGACATAAATGATGAGCTTTCTTGAACAAAACTACATTCGTTATGGACCTGTGATACCTGGAAGTGACATCTGATGAAGAGAATCAAAGGTAATGGATTATTTACATAGTATTTTCGATTTTAGATCTCTCCAACATGGCCGTTTGTCTGTATAGCAAAGCATATTTTTCTGGGCGCAGTGCTCAGATTATTGCAAAGTGTGATTTCCCAGTAAGGTTATTTTTAAATCTGGCAAGTTGATTGCGTTCAAGAGATGTAAATCTATAATTCTTTAAATGACAATATAATATTTTACCAATGTTTTCTAATTTTAATTATTTAATTTGTGGTGCTGACTTGACTGCCGGTTATTGGAGGGAAACGATTTCCTCAACATCAATGCCATAGTAAAACGCTGTTTTTGGATATAAATATGAACTTGATAGAACTAAAAATGCATGCATTGTCTAACATAATGTCCTAGGAGTGTCATCTGATGGAGATTGTAAAAGGTTAGTGCATCATTTTAGCTGGTTTTATGGTTTTGGTGACCCTGTCTTTGAATTGACAAAACATTACACACAGCTATTGTCAATGTACTCTCCTAACATAATCTAACTTTATGCTTTCGCCGTAAAACCTTTTTGAAATTGGACAACGTGGTTAGATTAACCTGTTAGGGCTAGGGGGCAGTATTTGCACGGCTGGATAAAAAAAATGTACCCGATTTAATCTGGTTACTAATCCTACCCAGTAACTAGAATATGCATATACTTATTATATATGGATAGAAAACACTCTAAAGTTTCAAAAACTGTTTGAATGGTGTCTGTGAGTATAACAGAACTCATTTGGCAGGCAAAACCCTGAGACATTTTCTGACAGGAAGTGGATACCTGATGTGTTGTATTACCTTTAAACCTATGCCATTGAAAAACACAGGGGCTGAGGAATATTTTGGCACTTCCTATTGCTTCCACTAGATGTCACCAGCCTTTACAAAGTGTTTTGAGTCTTCTGGAGGGAGATCTGACCGAACAAGAGCCATGGAACGATGATGGCCCATTAGACACCTGGCGCGCGAGTTCATGTTGGGTACCCTCGTTCCAATACGTTATAAAAGAGAATGCATTCGTCCACCTTGAATATTATTCATGTTCTGGTTAAAAAAGGCCCTAATGATTTATGCTATACAACGTTTGACATGTTTGAACGAACGTAAATATATTTTTTCCCCTCGTTCATGACGAGAAGTCCGGCTGGCTTAGATCATGTGCTAACAAGACGGAGATTTTTGGACATAAATGATGAGCTTTTTTGAACAAAACTACATTCGTTATGGACCTGTGATACCTGGAAGTGACATCTGATGAAGAGAATCAAAGGTAATGGATTATTTACATAGTATTTTCGATTTTAGATCTCTCCAACATGGCCGTTTGTCTGTATAGCAAAGCATATTTTTCTGGGCGCAGTGCTCAGATTATTGCAAAGTGTGATTTCCCAGTAAGGTTATTTTTAAATCTGGCAAGTTGATTGCGTTCAAGAGATGTAAATCTATAATTCTTTAAATGACAATATAATATTTTACCAATGTTTTCTAATTTTAATTATTTAATTTGTGGTGTTGACTTGACTGCCGGTTATTGGAGGGAAACGATTTCCTCAACATCAATGCCATAGTAAAACGCTGTTTTTGGATATAAATATGAACTTGATAGAACTAAAAATGCATGCATTGTCTAACATAATGTCCTAGGAGTGTCATCTGATGGAGATTGTAAAAGGTTAGTGCATCATTTTAGCTGGTTTTATGGTTTTGGTGACCCTGTCTTTGAATTGACAAAACATTACACACAGCTATTGTCAATGTACTCTCCTAACATAATCTAACTTTATGCTTTCGCCGTAAAACCTTTTTGAAATTGGACAACGTGGTTAGATTAACCTGTTAGGGCTAGGGGGCAGTATTTGCACGGCTGGATAAAAAAAATTTACCCGATTTAATCTGGTTACTAATCCTACCCAGTAACTAGAATATGCATATACTTATTATATATGGATAGAAAACACTCTAAAGTTTCTAAAACTGTTTGAATGGTGTCTGTGAGTATAACAGAACTCATTTGGCAGGCAAAACCCTGAGACATTTTCTGACAGGAAGTGGATACCTGATGTGTTGTATTACCTTTAAACCTATGCCATTGAAAAACACAGGGGCTGAGGAATATTTTGGCACTTCCTATTGCTTCCACTAGATGTCACCAGCCTTTACAAAGTGTTTTGAGTCTTCTGGAGGGAGATCTGACCGAACAAGAGCCATGGAACGATGATGGCCCATTAGACACCTGGCGCGCGAGTTCATGTTGGGTACCCTCGTTCCAATACGTTATAAAAGAGAATGCATTCGTCCACCTTGAATATTATTCATGTTCTGGTTAAAAAAGGCCCTAATGATTTATGCTATACAACGTTTGACATGTTTGAACGAACGTAAATATATTTTTTCCCCTCGTTCATGACGAGAAGTCCGGCTGGCTTAGATCATGTGCTAACAAGACAGAGATTTTTGGACATAAATGATGAGCTTTTTTGAACAAAACTACATTCGTTATGGACCTGTGATACCTGGAAGTGACATCTGATGAAGAGAATCAAAGGTAATGGATTATTTACATAGTATTTTCGATTTTAGATCTCCCCAACATGACGTCTAGTCTGTATCGCAACGCGTATTTTTCTGGGCGCCATGCTCAGATTATTGCAAAGTGTGATTTCCCAGTAAGGTTATTTTTAAATCTGGCAAGTTGATTGCGTTCAAGAGATGTAAATCTATAATTCTTTAAATGACAATATAATATTTTACCAATGTTTTCTAATTTTAATTATTTAATTTGTGGTACTGACTTGACTGCCGGTTATTGGAGGGAAACGATTTCCTCAACATCAATGCCATAGTAAAACGCTGTTTTTGGATATAAATATGAACTTGATAGAACTAAAAATGCATGCATTGTCTAACATAATGTCCTAGGAGTGTCATCTGATGGAGATTGTAAAAGGTTAGTGCATCATTTTAGCTGGTTTTATGGTTTTGGTGACCCTGTCTTTGAATTGACAAAACATTACACAGAACTCTTGTAAATGTACTGTCCTAACATACTCTAAATTTATGCTTTCGCCGTAAAACCTTTTTGAAATCGTAAAACGTGGTTAGATTAAGGAGATGTTTATCTTTCAAAGGGTGTAAGATAGTTGTATGTTTGAAAAATTTGAATTTTGACATTTATTTGGTTTCAAATTTGCCGCTCTTGAAATGCACCTGCTGTTGATAGGGTGCACCACGGGTGGCACGCTAGCGTCCCACATAGCCCCAAGAAGTTAAGCCTCTCATACCGCAAGCTGGCCTCGTGGAGATGGAGAGAGAGACCACCCTCTATTTGCTTGGACTCCGATGGATGGAATCATATGCAAAGACCCACAGACACGCACACGCACACACAAACACACAGGGCTGTCTCTAGCCTTTTGGGGGCCATGAACACTTTGCCATTGATTCAGTCAATCTTGATGAACAATAGATGTGCAACGTGTCAAGTACAATGTCATGGTTCCACCTGTCACCAGAAGGCGGCAGAGACCGTCCTAGAGACATTAATGACACTCAGGTGTGTCCTATTTACTCATTATGATTTCCCTGTTAAAATAAGAGTTTTCTGTTGTCCTTTGCAGAAGCTTGGATTGTTTACCGCTTGCATTTGTTTCCTGATGGAGTTTGAGACTTAGTGTTTGTTGTTTTTTCAAGTGTACTGTGATCCTGTGCCTACCGTTTCTCAGTAAAGTATGATGTTTATCTTTAACCACTGATTCCTCATCTGGTCTCTTCTCTGCATCTGGGTCAAACCTCACCACGTCACAGCAAGCTTCTGCCTCAACATGGACCCAGCAGAGATCACCCAGATACAGAATGCTATAACCCACCAAGGAGCACTGCTGGGGTGGCAGCAATAACAACTCTACCAAATATCAGAGACCCTCCGGGCACTTACCGATTCCCTCGAACCACGTCCCAACCTCAACCCAGGAGGAGCCAATGCCCAAGTCTCATCGCCTAGTACTACAGGCTTCGCCATAGTTCCTCCAGGGAACCTGCATCGGGAACCCAAGATCCCAGCCCCCGAGTGGTATGACGGCCACCCGGGAGGATGCAAGGGGTTCCTCACTCAGTATTCTCTGGTGTTTGAGCTACAGTCCTCCTTGTTCCACACCAATCGGGCCATGATCGCCTACATCATCTCTCTACTCTCGGGCAAGGCCCTGGTGTGGGCAACGGCGGTGTGGGAACAGCAGCCACCATCCTGCAGCTCCATATTAGCCTTCACTGCCAAGCTGCGACAAGTCTTCAACCACCCCGTCGGCGGACGAGAAAAGGCAATCTGACTGTTCAACCTCCGCCAGGGGGCCAGACCAGTGTCTGACTTTGCCATTGAGTTCCGCAACCTCACCGCCGAGAGTGGGTGGAATACGAAGGCACTGGTCACCGCTTTCCACCAAGGTCTGTCTAACTCCATCAAGGATGAACTGGCCACTCAGGAACTGGGAGAGGACCCTGAGTCCCTGATAATGCTGGCCATCAGGAATGACAACCACATCCGAGAATGTGTGAGACAGCACCTTTTTGACACCACCCCTGTATCCCGCTTTCCGGAGCACCCTAAGCCTCCCGAGCCCAGCATTGAGGAGCCTAGGCAGCTGGGACGCACACGTCAGAGCACACAGGAACGTGACAGGCGCATGTGTGACGGCTGCTGCCTCTACTGCGGAGGTATCGGCCATCTCTGTGCTACATGCCCAGAGTTGACGGGAACACCACAGCTCGCCAGGACAAGGGGAGACCCTGACGAGCTGTGCAGTTATACTCCAGCTACTGCGTCACCATCTGACACGACCCACAACCCTCCATTGGGAAAACGATCACACCTCGGACACCTTTCACAGCTGAACAAGAAACTGCACTCATGTGCCTTTCTCTCCAAGCGGTTCTCACCAGCAGAGCGCAACTACGATGTAGGAAACCGGGAGATCTTGGCAGTTAAGTAGACCCTTGAGGGATGGAGACACTGGTTGAAGGGAGCACCTCATCCTTTCGTGATCAGGCGGGCCACAATAACTTGGTCTCTATTCAAGAAGCCAAGAGGTTGAACGCTCGCCAGGCTAGGTGTCCTCTGTTCTTTGACAGGTTCAACTTCACACTAACCTTTTGCCTTGGGATCCAAGAATCAGAAAGCAGATGCCCTGTCCCGCCAACACGTGTCTCTAACGAGGAGAAGGACTCCGAGTCCATCATCGCCATCTCCCGCATTGTGGCCCCGGTGATATTGAGTATTGAGACCACAGTCCGATGAGTCCAGACCTGAGAACCTGACCCCGGCAGGGGTCCCACTAACAGACTTTATGTTCCGCAATCAGCCCGTTCCCGAGTACTACAATGGGGACACTCCTCTAAATTAACTGGGAATCCAGGGGTTAATCAGACGCTGGAGTTCCTGAGGCAGAAATTCTGGTGGCCCAACATGATTGAGGATGTGAGATCCTTCATTACGGCCTGCTCCACCTGTGCCCAAAGCAAATCCTCACGACAGCAACCTGCTGGGTTGCTCCAACCTCTGCACATCACTAGCTGGCCCTGGTCCCACCTGTCCGTAGACTTTATCATCCCAAGGGCTTACCACTATCCTGGTGGTCGTCGATCATTTTTCCAAGGCAGCCCATTTCATCACCTTACCCAAGTTGCCCTCAGCGATGGAGACCGCTGATCTCATGATTACCCATGTATTTCGACTACACAGACTTCCCCAGGACATTGTCTCGGATCGTGGGCCCCAGTTCGTTGCACGGTATTGGAAAGCCTTCTGCTCCCTGTTAGAGGCGTCGGTGAGTCTCTCCTCGGCGTTCCACCCCCAGACTGAGCAGGCCAACAAGGAGCTGGAGAAGTTCCTCCACTGTTTCGTCTCCACCCAGGCCAGCAACTGGAGCAAGTTCCTTGTCTGGGCTGATTAAAGCTGATTAAACACTGATTATTACACAGGTGCCACAGATGTCTCAAGTTGAGGGAGCGTGCAATTGAAATGCTGACGGCAGGAATGTCCACCAGAGCTGTTGCCAGAGAATGTCATGTTAATTTCTCTACCATGAGCCATCCAATGCCCACCCATGGCTTCACCCCTGCCCAGTCACGTGAAATCCATAGATTAGGCACTAATGAATTTATTTCAATTGACTGATTTCCTTATACGAACTGTAACTTTGTAAAATCTTGAAAATGTTGCATGTTGCATTTATATATTTTTTCTATCATATTATTGTCTAGTCTATCATATTATTGTGTCCCAATATACCCTTCTCCGAAAGGGGGCACTCTGTAGAAATTGTCACGCCCTGACCATAGAGAGCCAACAGGACCAAGCAGCGTGCCCAGGAGGAGAGGGTATCCTGGGCTTGGGAGGAGACCAAGGAGGAGGACATCCTGGACTTGGGAGGAAATCTTGGCAGGAGACGAAAGCCTTCGTTGGCGGCAGACGCAAGGAGAGAAGGGAGGACAGCAATGACGCCGGGGTTCACGGCCACAAGGAAAGCCCAAAGGACAGCCCCAGTTTTTTTTGGGGGGGGGCACACGGGGTGGTCGGCGGAGCTGGGGAGTGAGCCAGTGACAACCTGGGAGTCAATGGAACAGTGCGAGGAGGGATACCGGAGGATGGAGTTGGCTAGGAGTATGCGGCAACGCAGGCGTTTGGAGGAGCGTGTCACCAGTCCAGTGCAACTTGTGCTGGTCCCACGCATCAGGCCTCCAGTGTGCCTCCCCAGTCTGGTACGTCCTGTGTCCCCTCCTCGCACTCACCCTGAAGTGCGTGTCCCCAGTCCGGTGCGTCCTGTGCCAGCTTCCCGCACTCGCCGTGTGAAGTGTGTCATCATTCTGGTACAATTTGTGCTGGCTCTACGCACCAAGTCTCCAGTACGCCTTCACAGCCCAGTACGTCCTGTGCCAGCTCCCCGCACTCGCCGTGCGAAGTGTGTCATCATTCCGGTACAACCTGTGCTGGCTATACACACCAGGTCTCCAGTGCGCCTCCACAGCCCAGTACGTCCTCTGCCAGCTCCTTGCACTCGCCCTGAAGTGTCTGTCACCAGTCCGGTGCCACCTGTACCGGCTCCACACACTAGGCCTCCAGTGCGCATTCACGGTCCGGAACCTCCTGCGACGGTCCACGGTCCGGAACCTCCTGCGATGGTCCACAGTCCGGAGCCTCCTGCGATGGTCCACGGTCCGGAGCCTCCTTCGACGGTCCACGGTCCGGAACCTCCTGCGACGGTCCACGGTCCGGAACCTCCAGCGAGGGTCAACAGTCCGGAGCTTCCAGGCAAGGTGTCCAATTCCAACTCCTAGGCCGGAGCCTTCCTCAGCACTGGTGCCCAGTCCAGGCACGGCGTCCAACCCAGCTCCAGGGCCGGATCCCTTCTTTGCGCCGATGACCAGTCCAGGCACTGCGTCCAACCCAGCTCCATGGCCGGATCCGGGGTCTGAGCGGGGGTTACGACCTGCACCAGAGCCGCCACCAATGCTAGATGCCCACCCGGACCCTCCCCTATAGAGTCAGGTTTTGCGGCCGGAGTCCGCACCTTTGGGGGGGGGGTATTGTCACGCCCTGACCATAGAGAGCCTTTTTATTGTTTATTTTGGTCAGGTCGGGGTGTGACTAGGGTGGGTAATCTAGGTTGTCTATTTCTATGTTGGCCTGGTATGGTTCCCAATCGGAGGCAGCTGTGTATCATTGTCTCTGATTGGGGATCATATTTAGGCAGCCATTTCCCCACTGTGTTTTGTGGGATCTTGTTTTTGTTGTGTTTTTGTGTAGTTGCCTGTGAGCACTACAGAATGTCACGTTTAGTTTGTTTCTTTATTGTTTTTTGATAGTTTCAGTTAATAAACATGTGGAACCCAGATCACGCTGCGCTTTGGTCTGAGTATGCTTCCAACGACGATCGTGACAGAAATATTGATGTTACACAGGAAATAGAAATAACTTAGTTGATGTACTGTAGCTGATTGACATGTTCAGTAAAGTTTGCTTAAAGTTTGAAACACAGTCATACACTCCCCGATTGGTGTACTAAAAATAGCAGAAACTATCTCCAGCCCAATACACACTTATAGGGTGAAAGTATACAAAGAATTGGAGCACAGCAATTGTAACACAAAAAACAATGATTATAGGGAGAAAAAATGCTGTCTCATCGCACAAGCTAAATAAACACCATAGTCTGGTAGAGCTGTGGAAAATAAAATAAGGAAATAATGAAAGTAATAGCACCTATTAGCAGGATGTCCATTTGGGTTTTTCAATTACTGCCTTGCAATCACTACTTTCAGACGGTCCCGCGTCTGTCTGGCGTCAAAATGGTTTTATATTCACCCAGGATGATGGGGTGATGGGGGGAACACGGGCATTGAGAGACACACATTCACGATTGTGACCTCTACAGAGTTGTCAGTGCCCCCAACCCCTCCCCATTCACAAGCCAAACTGTGGAGTCACACTGCGATAGAGCAAATTGAGAGTAATCGCATTGGTTCCTTGTCCTATGTATTTATAGAAACGCATTAGCTAAAATGCGGGACATGCCCCGGTAAACATAGGTAGGAGATAATGTCCTTAAAATTGTCTCTTTTCAAAATATAAATTAGATTAGGATTGGAAAATACAGTTGGGCATCGTAATAATGCACTCTCTGTTTTATTTCTTCTGTCTACCCCTCTTTCTCCATTTTGTTCTCTATCTCCTTGCACTCATTATATTTTCCTCTGTTGTTCTCTTTCTAAGACTATCAGTAATTCTATAACCTACTGTCTGTATCTCTTTTCCTCCTCCTCTCTCGTTGGCTCTCTCTTGCTGACAATTTTTCTCTCTCGCACTCTCTCACTGATTTTCCCCCTCTCTCTTGTTAACTAGGACAGTGTTTCTTTGCCTCTCTTTCTCTCTCCTATTTCTCGGTCTGGCATCCTTATCTCTCTCTTTCTCCTTTCTCTCCCTCTCTCCCTTGGTTAATTAAATCAGGAGCTGCCACATGTTTCTGTGTATGACTACATCAGCCCTTCAGGCGCGCTGGGCTTAGTCAAGCGGATCACAGAGATTCTGCAACTAAAAATACAGGTAACGCTGCTCAGAGATGTCCCTCCTGTCGTTACCTCCCCATCCCTATATCTCTGTCTTACATTTGGAATCATCTTCTCTCTTTCTCTCCCGTCTCCTATCCATCTCTCTCTTACACTTAGCCTCTGCCCCTCTCCCTCTCTATATCTACCTTCCTCCCTCTAACTCCCCATCCTTCTATCTCTCTCTTACACTCAGTCTCTCTAACGCTCACTCTTTTAGTCTTTCTCTCTCTGTCTGTCTCTCACTCCCACTCTCTTCCTCACTTTTTCATTGTTATCTCTCTCCATATCTGTGTTTGCAGTCTCTCTCTCCATCACTATTTAGCTCCCTCTGTCTCTCTCCTCTTTAATGGTGATTTCACAGTGATTATCACCCACTCTTTTTAGCGCTAACCCCTGAGCCCTTGAGCTGGTGAGACATTCTCTTTCTCTCTCTGAAGGAACTGAACAAAACATAAACAAAACAGCATTTCCAGGAAGCATGCTGATGATGCTTCAGGGGAAATGAAGAAATGTGATTCTTTCTAGCTCCATATCCCAGTAAAAGCCTGTGACAACACAGCTACAATCGTTCACTTTACTCTTACTTTACCAGGATTATTTGAATGGGAAATTGCAAATATATCAACAATTCTGGAAACAACATTTCAGGAAACGATAGCAGTAAGGGACACAACTAGCTGATTTGCCATGTTACACAAGCATATTAGCAGTAGAGAAGTTTCTAGAGACTTTGACATGATGAGATCGCCAGAGCAAGGTGGAAGAGGAGTATTCATCAACCTTCTGTATAATTATAATCAGCTATGTAGTTCAGCTCAAGGACCCTGACTTAAGTTGTAGTGAAAGCACTAAGCATAAGATAGCCTGATGCTGCCTGTTGAATACTCTTGCACAGGTTTCTGCCAGGTCACTGAGCAGATGAGTGTGTGCGTGCGTGTGTCTGTGCATGTCCATGAAAATATAAATTAAACACACCTGCCCGACCAGATCTCAATGAATGACAATTTTTGATCAGAATCTGTTAGATACAAATTCCTTTGGTAAACACAAACTAATCAGAGCACACTGAACCCACCCCAGCTATTTCTGTTCCAAGCAGGCTCTGCCACAGTGTGATAGCCTCCTGGGGAGACTAAACCCCAGTCATTTCCCTAAACGACTCCACACTGGCTCATGCTACAGCACTGGCTCATGCTATAGGCTCACAGTAGCGACAGCAGTTAAACACCACTTATCCAGTGACACTGCATTCCTCACACAACCAACACATAGGCTAGAGTGGCAATCCTCCAGCCCTGTCAAACACAGCTCTTAGCCTGGGACTCAACTTCCTCCATGCTGTGTCAATTGACTTCATAACATACTATTTCAGCTACTAATAGTGTGACTACCAATCAATCCAAACCTTATACAGACACTGTATGTATGTCAATCATGTTATTACCATTGCACACAGGGTAAAATTGCTATACCTGCAGTAGGTACATCAAAGTAACTACTCTCTGCAACAACAAAAAAGAGAAGTATCAATGAGATTTACCTGTAATTTAAAAAAAATAATAGACAAGAAAAACAACTAATTAAGCGTCCCTGTTTTGACCATGAATTATGTGACTCACCATAACTCTGTCTCTTCTTAGTCCAGCAGCTACATTAGGCTAATAACTGAATATTTTAAGAGTGGAGGGGAGGTAAAGTATGTAATTGATAAGAAGCTATCTTGCACTGTTAGCCATCCGTGTCCTGTAACACTTTGTATGCGTCCCAAATTACACCCTATTCCCTACCCTATTCCCTACTCCATCCCAAGTGACACCTTATTCCCTTTGTAGTGCTCTACTTTTGACCAGGGCTCTGGTGAAAAGTAGTGCACTTTATAGGGGACAGGGTGCCATTTGGGAAGCAAGCCCTTCACTCTGCATTAATCAGCTCCTCCATCAGTGGGGAAAAGGTCCCCTGTTACATGATTAGGGCAATCAGCGCATTATAAATGGCCGCCCACTCTCTCAGAGCTGGACGTCTAACCAACTGATTTAATGTGTCCCCTTTTCAGAATGAAGACATTTTGAAGAGAGTTGAAGGAAAACATTTCCACAGTGCCGTAGGGTTCAGAATAATAAACAGGTACATGTTTGAGAATAATCAGTTATGAGATACAGTGGCACTGAATTCCAAATCTATCCAGTTTTAAATTGACATTTTGTTCACTTAGCATACACTTATCCAGACTGACACAGTGAGTGCATTAAACTGAGGTAGTTAAGACAAACACATATCATAGCCATTGCAAGTAAAACTTCCCTCAATAAAGCAACTATCAGTTTAATTAAATCAGTGCTTGTAAGAAAAGCCCCCTTGCTCCTACGCACTATGGGCTTTACTCCAGTAGATCTGTGATGATTGGATAGATATAAGCATTATAGTAAGAGCTTCATATTGCCTTCTAATTGGCTGGGTGGAAATTGTAGACATTTGTGGAAATTGCATTCACATCGTCTTTTTAATTAGCCTACAGTACCTTCCATGTGCCATCTCCCATAGCTTAAGCACCAATTAGAAAAAGGAAATTTGATTTAGCAATTCAATTGGCAATTGCATCACGTGCAACACAGTTTCACACTGACTAGACCTACTGAAGATATGTAAGAAATGCCGATTAAAATCACAGTACCATCATTTTAATAATCACTCGCTGAAATCACACTAGTGAAAAAGACAATATTTTGGGCAGAGATCTGTGATTTTTCAGTTTTCAACAGAAAATATCGCCCTGCGATTGAACGGCAAACAATCAGAGCAGGAGAGAGTGATGGAGCTCCAACAGCCACAGAGCTCTGTATATGATCTTAATTTGTATGAATGGTGCCTTCATGCCCCATTTGCCCCCAATAACGCTCAATTAGTGCACCTGCTGTGTGATGAGGCTCACTACCGAGATACAGAGAGGAGACTGTCATCCATTTCACTGAGACCCTATCAGATCGCTCACTCGTCAAAACGACCCGTCTTTAGTCTACAGCCTGCCTCTCAGGGCCAGTATGTCAGACACCGATTTAGCCTAGTCCTGGAGTAAAAAGCTAATTCAGTGTAGATTCTTCATTGATCATGCTGTTTAGTCCAGGATTTAAAATAGAAAAGCTGACAGTGACGACCTGCACCAAGCACTAAATTACCGTGCAACTGTACAACAAAGAGTTTCAGAGTTATGTTATTTTCTGTGTATGCACTGTACTGGTTATGAACATGCATGTCTATTTATTCTTTTAGTAGCCCTTGTTAGCCAGGTCTCCCTTAGGGAAAGAGGTCTTATGATCTCAATGGGACTACCTTGTTAAATAAAGGTTAAATAAACAATGAAGAGGAAGGCTATCTACTGCATGTAGATAGCCTTAAGGGAAAATGGTCTTAAGGGAAGAAGTAGTGCTATTATGTTCATCATACCTTTCTCAGCGCGTTATGTATTAATGTGCGGACAGCAAATATATGGGGCAGTAACGCGGTTCAGTAGGGCATCTTAATTGTAGTACAGAACATGTTACATTATTTTAATGGTAGGTTTATTTGAACAGTGAGAGACAGAATAACAACAACAAAAAATCCAGAAAAATGCATGTCAAAAATGTTATAAATTGATTTGCATTTTAATGAGGGAAATAAGTATTTGACCCCCTCTCAATCATAAAGATTTCTGGCTCCCAGGTGTCTTTTATACAGGTAACGAGCTGAGATTAGGAGCACACTCTTTTAAAGGGAGTGCTCCTAATCTCAGCTTGTTACCTGTATAAAAGACATCTGTCCACAGAAGCAATCAATCAATCAGATTCCAAACTCTCCACCATGGCCAAGACCAAAGAGCTCCCCAAGGATGTCAGGGACAAGATTGTAGACCTACACAAGGCTGGAATGGGCTACAAGACCATCGCCAAGCAGCTTGGTGAGAAGGTGACAAAAGTTGGTGCGATTATTCGCAAATGGAAGAAACACAAAATAACTGTCAATCTCCCTCGGCCTGGGGCTCCATGCAAGATCTCACCTCGTGGAGTTGCAATGATCATGAGAACGGTGAGGAATCAGCCCAGAACTACACAGGAGGATCTTGTCAATGATCTCAAGGCAGCTGGGACCATAGTCACCAAGAAAACAATTGGTAACACACTACACCGTGAAGGACTGAAATCCTGCAGAGCCCCCCAAGGTCCCCCTGCTCAAGAAAGCACATATACATGCCGTCTGAAGTTTGCCAATGAACATCTGAATGATTCAGAGGACAACTGGGTGAAAGTGTTGTGGTCAGATGAGACCAAAATGTACCATCAAATCTTGGGTGAGAACCTCCTTCCCTCAGCCAGGGCATTGTAAATGGGTCGTGGATGGGTATTCCAGCATGACAATGACCCAAAACACACGGCCAAGGCAACAAAGGAGTTGCTCAAGAAGAAGCACATTAAGGTCCTGGAGTGGTCTAGCCAGTCTCCAGACCTTAATCCCATAGAAAATCTGTGGAGGGAGCTGAAGGTTCGAGTTGCCAAACGTCAGCCTTAATGACTTGGAGAAGATCTGCAAAGAGGAGTGGGACAAAATCCCTCCTGAGATGTGTGCAAACCTGGTGGCCAGCTACAACAAACGTCTGACCTCTGTGATTGCCAACAAGGGTTTTGCCACCAAGTACTAAGTCATGTTTTGCAGAGGGGTCAAATACTTATTTTCCTCTTAAAATGCAAATCATTTCATTACATTTTTGACATGCGTTTTTTCTGGATTTTTTGTTGTTGTTATTCTGTCTCTCACTGTTCAAATAAACCTACCATTAAAATTATAGACTGATAATTTCTTTGTCAGTGGGCAAACAAACAAAATCAGCAGGGGATCAAATTTTTTTTTCCCTCACTGTACACCACATGCTCAGTTGAGACCTGACATTGCAACGAAAGGGGAGTGCCTTTATAAATTATTGTCCTAAAACATTTCCAAACTGAAAGTTAAAAAAAGTGAATAACCCCACTCTCAAAAGGCTGGTATGAAACCCTTGAGTCTATCTAGAGAACTGAACCCATGCCGTGAAGGAATCATTCTTTTTTTAAATATTTCCTATAAAAACTGCACTCTACAACAATCTGCAGTCTAGTGCACCGAGGACGAGACCTTCTTTGTCTCTGTACATTTGGCTTCTTCACTCTGCTCTACTCCGCTAGACTCTGTGGCCCTTGAGGTCTAGGGTTCTTGGGTTGTGTTGAATATTCAGTGTCGACTCACAATAATGCGATGAGGGGTCGGGATCTGCTGAGTGGAACTGGAGCTCCGAGAGGCATATGTTCTTTTTAAGGCAGCTAGCTCTCCCTAATCCCTTCTTCGATAGATATCCAGACCTCTCTGCCACTTGTGGGGTAATTAGACCCTAGACTAAGTGCCAGCATCCCAAATGGCACCCTATTCCCCACACAGTGCACTACTTTTGACCAGAGCCTTATAGTTCCTGGTCAAAACGTGCACTACATAGAAAATATGGTGCCATTTGGAACTCAGTTGAAAACTCTTAGAAGCTAGCAGGAGTGGAAGAGAGTGTTCTCTTTGGCCCATTTCTATATAGACTAGGGTTGTATTTATTAAGCACCAAACAGAATAAAGCTGACTTAAAGAGGGAGCCAAATTTACCTGAACTTGTCCAATAAGAAACACTTGATTTCGTTTTCCATTGCAATATTTTTGCTATGTTTTGCTACAATATACACTAATATGACCCTGGAGGTACCATAGTATTTTTTACACTTGCTTCTTGATGCGAATGTGAGGACCTTTGAGAACCGTCTGGCTGCAATATAATCTAGGAGAAACACTCTTGTACTCTGTCATTTCTCTGACAATGGAATTCATTATGGAACCCATTATGTCTCGATAAATCAATGAGTCAATGATGTCTGCAGACTGAACCGCAACCGCACACATACACACACAATTCGCCAGTCCTTCATTCTCACCAATGAGTAATACCATGATGGAGTATTTCTCTCCCTTTTAACCCAGTGCACTTCTTACAGTATACAACCCATTTACACGACAGGACATGAACAACCATTAAATCTAAAGTCTTTTGAACCGGCTTCTCCTCATCTCACAAAATTAAATTTGTTAGTGTATGGATCGGAAGCTTGGAGTGTCGTTGAATGGGATACTAATGACAAAATCCAAAAGAAGGAAGTGAAACAAGCATTTCTTTCTGTTTGGGAGCAAATGTGTCAGATTCCAATCCGACCTAATTGCTCTGTAGAAAAGATTGTTTTGCTGAGAAACAAATAACTGTTTTGAGCCATTTCACTTTAAGACAGAAAGCACTATCGGGCCTCTCAGCACTATCCATAGTTCCTTTGATCTTCTGCATCTCTATACAACAATGAATAATTCAGGGACAAAAGAAGGCTCTTGTAAAACAAAAAAAAAGCAAAGCGAGAAGATAACAGCCAGCCATCCTAGTCAGCCTGATTTGCCATAAGTGTCGGAATCTTAATGTTTCTTTTCAACAAGCTGCACCGTGAATGCCTAAACGACTGACGTGATTTGGTTCTGTGAAGAAATAGAGAAACGGCCATTGTTATCATTGTCGCGGTGACAGCGTGATTGCGTGGTCTCGCTTGTCTCTCCGCCTCGTGCCTGAGACCAGGCCATTATCCTAGATGCTAGGGAATTAATTTCACCTGTGAGAAGGGGTCACTCCCCGAGGGATCGGGGGACTTTAGGGGTCTATGGGAGAGGAGATGGGGGTCTCATGAGACATTAATAGACAACAAAAGGTCAAAGGTCAATTGATTGTAATAGAGGGTTGATACAAGGTCAAGTGCCTGTGTCCTCCTCTGATTGGTGCAGGTTTGTGGAGCTGTTGTCTACGTTCACTACATTGTGAACTACATTGTGAATGTGATGCCGGATACAACATTACAATGTAATCTGAATTACGTGTGTAACATTTTCTCATTCTATTCAGGTGTTAAAATATAAACTGGATTCCAACAGAGTACGCATTCAATTGTAATCCAGATTACATTAAATCCAATATGTATAATTCATGGGATTACATAGAGAAAAAGGGTAAGGGGAGGGGGCGATTTTACACATTGAATACTCATAAACTCAGCAAAAAAATAAACATCCCTTTTTCAGGACCCTGTCTTTCAAAGATAATTCGTAAAAATCCAAATAACTTCACAGATCTCATTGTAAAGAGTTTAAACTCCGTTTCCCATGCTTGTTCAATGAACCATAAACAATTAATGAACATGCACCTGTGGAACGGTCATTAAGACACTAACAGCTTACAGACTGAAGGCAATTAAGGTCACAGTTATGAAAACTTAGGACACTAAAGAGGCCTTTCTACTGACTCTGAAAAAACACCAAAAGAAAGATGCCCAGAGTCCCAGCTCATCTACATGAACGTGCCTTAGGAATGCTGCAAGGAGGCATGAGGACTGCAGATGTGGCCAGGGCAATAAATTGCAATGTCCGTACTATGAAACGCCTAAGACAGCGCTACAGGGAGACAGGACGGACAGCTGATCATCCTCGCAGTGGCAGATCACGTGTTACAACTGCACAGGATCGGTACATCCAAACATCACACCTGCGGGACAGGTACAGGATAACCACAACAACTGCCCGAGTCACACCAGGTATGCACAATCCCTCCATCAGTGCTCAGACTGTCCGCAATAGGCTGAGAGAGGCTGGACTGAGGGCTTGTAGGCCTGTTGTAAGGCAGGTCCTCACCAGACATCACCGGAAACAACGTCGCCTATGGGCACAAACCCACCGTAGCTGGACCAGACAGGACTGGCAAAAAGTGCTCTTCACTGACGAGTCACGGTTTTGTCTCACCAGGGGTGATGGTCAGATTGGCGTTAATCGTCGAATGGAATGAGCATTACACAGAGGCCTGTACTCTGGAGCGGGATTGATTTGGAGGTGGAGGGTCCGTCATGGTCTGGGGCGGTGTGTCACAGCATCATCGAACTGAGCTTGTTGTCATTGCAGGCAATCTCAACGCTGTGTGTTACAGGGAAGACATCCTCCTCCCTCATGTGATACCCTTCCTGCAGGCTCATCCTGACATGACCCTCCAGCATGACAATGCCACCAGCCATACTGCTCGTTCTGTGCGTGATTTCCTGCAAGACAGGAATGTCAGTGTTTTGCTACCAAGGCCAGCGAAGAGCCCGGATCTCAATTCCATTGAGCACATCTGGGACCTGTTGGATCGGAGGGTGAAGGCTAGTGCCATTCTCCCCAGAAATATCCGGGAACTTGCAGGTGCCTTGGTGGAAGAATGGGGTAACATCTCACAGCAAGAACTGGCAAATCACATTATTTCATTTCTGTTAGTCACATGTCTGTGGAACTTGTTCAGTTTATGTCTCAGTTGTTTAATCATGTTAATTTCACATGTTAAGTTTGCTGAAAATAAACGCAGTTGACAGTGAGAGGACATTTGTTTTTTTGCTGAGTTTATAAAATCACATTATATGAGTCAATTTAGAATCCATTGTGTTCTACAAAAATATATTTATATGAATTTGCCCATGGGATAATTATGAACATACTGAGGTACTGAGGGCTTTGAATCACATTATCACTATGAACAAGGGACCAATACAACAAGATAAAATCTGTTGAATAAATAACAAATGGCCTCTCTCTTTTCATGTCCTCACCTCCATTAACGTCTCCTCCCACATCCCTCTTCCCTTATTTTCTCCCTCTCTTCTAATGGTCTTTCCCTCGTCTCCCTGCCTCATCTTTTCTCTTTTCTTTTTTGTCTTTCCTCGCTCTGTCAAAAGTCACCTAATAACTGATTTATTTGTCTGTTATGTCTCAGCCTCTATCTCTAATTTTCTCTCTTTCTCCTTCTCCCCTTCTCTCTCACTCTCTCTCTCTCTATCCTTTCCTCTCTTCCCCTCTCTCTCTGCCGCTCTCTCATTGCCTCTCCATCTCTCTCTCTCTCTTGTTCCTTGTCTCTCTCTGCCAGATTCATGGTTTGACTGGTGCTGTAACTGTCAGGGGCTGCTGCTCACTGTCATCAGGTTGTCAGCGCAAGCCTCGAGAACGAGATCCTATCATAGCAGGGCAGGGTGGCACCATTGTGACATAATGCCCAGATACAGTGTATTGGGAGAATATTCAGACCCCGTTACTTTTTCAACATTGTAATGTTACAGCCTTATTCTAAAATGTATTAAAATGTGTGTTTTTTTCCCTCATCAATCTACACACAAAACCCAATAAAAGTTTTTGAAATGTTTGCACATTTATTACAAATAAAAAATGTAACATTTACATAGGTATTCAGACCTTTTACTCAGTCAGTACTTTGTTGAAGAACCTTTGGCAGGATTCTTTGGTATGATGCTACAAGATTTGCACATCTGTATTTGGGGACATTCTCCCATTCTTCTCTGCAGATCCTCTCAAGCTCTGACAGGATGGATGGGGAGCGTTGCTGCACAGCTATTTTCAGGTCCGGGCTCCGGGCTGGGTCACTCAAGGACATTCAGAGACTTGTCTCGAAGCCACTCCTGCATTCTCGTGGCTGTCTGCTTAGGGTCATTGTCCTCTTGGAATGTGAACCTTCGCCCCAGTCTGAGGTCCTGAGCGCTCTGGAGCAGGTTTTCATCAAGGATCTCTCTGTACTTTGCTCCGTTCATATTTCCTTTGATCGTGACTAGTCTCCCATCACTGCCGCTGAAAAACATCCCCACAGCATGATGCTGCCACCACCATGCTTCACTGTAGGGATGGTGGCAGGTTTCCTCCAGACATGACACTTGGCATTCAGGCAAAAGAGTTCAATCTTGGTTTCATCAGACCAGAGAATCTTGTTTCTCATGGTCAGTGTCCTTTAGGTGCCTTTTGGCAAACCCCAAGTGGGCTGTCATGTGCATGTTAGTGAGGAGTGGCTTCCATCTGGCCACTCTACCATAAAGACCTGATTGATGGAGTGCTGCAGAGATGGTTGTCCTTCTGGAAGGTTCTCCCAGCTCCACAGAGGAACTCTGGATGGTCACTCTGACAGGGTTATTGGTCACCTACCTGACCAAGTCCCTTCTCCCCTGATTACTCAGTTTGGCAGGGTGGCCAGCTCTAGGAAGAGTCTTGGTGTTTCCAAACTTCTTCCATTTAAGAATGATGGAGGCCACTGTGTTCTTGGGGACCTTCAGTGCTGCAGTATTTTTGTGTTACCCTTCCCCAGATCTGTGCCTCGACACAAGCCTGTCTCTGAGCTGTATGGACATGTCCTTTGACTGCATGGCTAGGTTTTTGCTCTGACATGTACTGTCAACTGTGGGACCTTATATAGACAGGTGAGTGCCTTTCCAAATCATGTCCAATCAATTGAATTTACCACAGGTGGACTCCAATCAAGTTGTAGAAACAGCTCAAGGATAATCAATGGAAACAGGATGCACCTGAGCTCAATTTTCGAGTCTCATAGGGTCTGAATACTTATGTAATAAGGTATCTGTTTTTTTTTTATAAATTTGCAAAAAATGTGTAAACACCTGTTTTTGCTTTGTCTTTATGGGGTATTGTGTGTAGATTGATGAGGGGAAAAAAACTAATTTAATATATTTTAGAATAAGGCTGTAACATAACAAAATGTGGAAAAAGGGAAGTGGTCTGAATATCTGACCAGGTCCCACTATCTCCCACACTGAAACATGTATCCTCTCATTCCACTCCTAATTCTCCTCCTCTCTTTATTCCTCCACTCTCCTTTTCTACTTCTCTCGTCCCCTCTCCTCACCCTTGCTCTCTCCTCCCTCTTATATTTTCCTCACCACTCTTCTCTCTCTTGTTCTCCCCTCCATTCTCGCTCTCTCTACCCCACCATCTATCTCTATCTCTCTATTTCCCCAGCACTAAAGTGGAGTTGTTTTGTATGCTGTAAGTACACAGACTGACAACAGCAGTGTAGGGGGACAAGACAATACAAAAAGAGATAGTTGCTGCCATCACTTCCAGACCCGTTGCTTCAATCAAATATATTATTGTATGATTGCAAATATAGGCTCAGGGCTCGACATTAACGCTTGCCCGAATGAACAAGTAAAAAAAAAAAAAAAAAATCACACAAAAATCACAATATAAAACAATTAGGCTACCCGATCATAATTGGATCAAAGTGTCCTCCGGATGTGATGTTTTGCTCACTGTCGTCCCAATCTCTGCAGAGCACATTAGAGTATAATTACTGTAGGCCTGCATTGACGTCACAAGTGGTCTTTCAATCATGCAGTCGTGAGCTGCGTTTTTGAGATCAAAGCGAGCCTCGTCACGTTTGCACATTTGTTGATAATAATTGTTAGTGAGTTATTTGCCCAGTAGTTTTTGGTCAACAATTAAAATCCTGGAAAAATCATGGTGGTTGCACCGAATGCGTAGGTGCCAGGGGGCGGTTGCCAGAGGAGAGAGAGAGAGAAAGGAAGCGACAGAGAGAGACATTTGTGTAGCAGGTAAAATAATGATATACAACAGACTAACTACAGAGAGTATACAAAACATTAAGACACCTTCCTAATATTGAGTTGCACCCTTTTGCCATCAGAACAGCCTAAATTCGTTAGGGCAGGGTCTCTACGAGGTGTCGAAAGCGTTCCACAGGGATGCTGGCCCATGTTAACTCCAATGCTTCTCACAGTTGTGTCAAGTTGGCTGGATACACCATTCTAGATACACACAGGAAAACTGTTGAGTGTGAAAAACCCAGCAGCATTGCAGATCTTGACACAAACCGGTGTGCCTGGCACCTACAACCATACCCCATTCAAAGGTATTTAAATATTTTGCCTTGCCCATTCACCTTCTAAATGGCACACACACACACAATTTTTCTCAATTGTGTCAAGGCTTAAAAATCAATTTTTAACCTGTCAACTGGATTTAAAAAGTGACTTCAATGAGGGATCATAGCTTTCACATGGATTCACCTGGTCAGTATATGTCAAGGAAAGAGGAATGTTTTGTACACTCAGTGTTGGGAGCCAATTCAAAAAATGGTATTGTTTGGGTGGTTCTCACCAGTTAACTATTTAGCATGCATTAATGTCATACATTTTACATTTCAGTCATTTAGCAGATGCTCTTATCCAGAGCGACTTACAGTAGTGAATGCATACATTTCATTAAAAAAAAATTCGTACTGGTCCCCTGTGGGAATTGAACCCACAATCGAACCCACAACCCTGGCGTTGCAAACACCATGCTCTACCAACTGAGCCACACGGGACCTATCATGTCATGTTCGATGTCCTAAAATAACTTTCCACCAGCACTCATGTATAACCGCAAATTGCCAACACGCAGGTGATATGGGTGCACAGCTGATGAAACCAATGCTGCATATTCTGCTTGTAAAACAGTCTCTCAAGCTCTCAAAATAGGCTAGGATTCTCCTCTATTCAATACTGGCCAAGTCATTCGGACAAAGTAAAAATATACACTGCTCAAAAAAATAAAGGGAACACTAAAATAACACATCCTAGAGCTGAATGAATGAAATAATCTTATGAAATTCTTTTATCTTTACATAGTTGAATGTGCTGACAACAAAATCACACAAAAATAATCAATGGAAATCCAATTTATCAACCCATGGAGGTCTGGATTTGGAGTCACACTCAAAATTAAAGTGGAAAACCACACTACAGGCTGATCCAACTTTGATGTAATGTCCTTAAAACAAGTCAAAATGAGGCTCAGTAGTGTGTGTGGCCTCCACGTGCCTGTATGACGTCCCTACAACGCCTGGGCATGCTCCTGATGAGGTGGCGGATGGTCTCCTGAGGGATCTCCTCCCAGACCTGGACTAAAGCATCCGCCAACTCCTGGACAGTCTGTGGTGCAACGTGACGTTGGTGGATGGAGCGAGACACGATGTCCCACATGTGCTCAATTGGATTCAGGTCTGGTGAACGGGCGGGCCAGTCCATAGCATCAATGCCTTCCTCTTGCAGGAACTGCTGACACACTCCAGCCACATGAGGTCTAGCATTGTCTTGCATTAGGAGGAACCCAGGGCCAACCGCACCAGCATATGGTCTCACAAGGGGGTCTGAGGATCTCATCTCGGTACCTAATGGCAGTCAGGCTACCTCTGGCGAGCACATGAAGGGCTGTGCGGCCCCCCAAAGAAATGCCACCCCACACCATGACTGACCCACCCCAAACCGGTCATGCTGGAGGATGTTGCAGGCAGCAGAACGTTCTCCACGGTGTCTCCAGACTGTCACGTCTGTCACATGTGCTCAGTGTGAACCTGCTTTCATCTGTGAAAGAGCACAGGGCGCCAGTGGCGAATTTGCCAATCTTGGTGTTCTCTGGCAAATGCCAAACGTCCTGCACGGTGTTGGGCTGTAAGCACAACCCCCACCTGTGGACGTCGGGCCCTCATACCACCCTCATGGAGTCTTTTTCTGACCGTTTGAGCAGACACATGCACATTTGTAGCCTGCTGGAGGTCATTTTGCAGGGCTCTGGCAGTGCTTCTCCTGCTCCTCCTTGCACAAAGGCGGAGGTAGCGGTCCTGCTGCTGGGTTGTTGCCCTCCTACGGCCTCCTCCACATCTCCTGATGTACTGGCCTGTCTCCTGGTAGCGCCTCCATGCTCTGGACACTACGCTGACAGACACAGCAAACCTTCTTGCCACAGCTCGCATTGATGTGCTATCCTGGATGAGCTGCACTACCTGAGCCACTTGTGTGGGTTGTAGACTCCGTCTTATGCTACCACTAGAGTGAAAGCACCGCCAGCATTCAAAAGTGACCAAAACATCAGCCAGGAAGCATAGGAACTGAGAAGTGGTCTGTGGTTACCACCTGCAGAACCACTCCTTTATTGGGGGTGTCTTGCTAATTGCCTATAATTTCCACCTGTTGTCTATTCCATTTGCACAACAGCATGTGAAATTTATTGTCAATCAGTGTTGCTTCCTAAGTGGACAGTTTGATTTCACAGAAGTGTGATTGACTTGGAGTTACATTGTGTTGTTTAAGTGTTCCCTTTATTTTTTTGAGCAGTATATATATTCTTAGAATAGCTTAATTGACAAGTAACTCCTATGCTGTCAAGATTTCCCTGAAATGTATTTTGTGAAGTGGTTCCTTACATCATACAACAACATTTTCAGTCACATTTTTTGCCAATGGTGTTATAGACATTTTTTTGTTGTTGGGACAAGTGACTTGAGCTTTCAGACAAGTTAAAGAATAAAGTCTACTGGACAAGTGGCTAAAAAAGTTGATGTAGGCTGCACGTACACACACACACACAATGTCCAAGTCCTTCTGTAAGTCATTTCAAAAGTAATAAAGGTCTTTGTGTGCATGTATAATGGTGATACATCCTTTGAGAAAATATTACAATGGGGATTTCTATTCTCAGTATTTATTTTTCATCTATGCTCTACCAAGAGATACAGTTATAGTTGTAGCATCAATAAGAATGAGAAAAATGTTTTTCTTGGGATTTTCTCACTTGGTGATTTTTGCCTACAAAAAAAATAAAAATCATACTGCTTGTGACCACTCTGGACATATTTAGCCTGTCTCTGGTCAGGTTTAAGACCACAGGAAAGTAAAATCCTATCCATGTAACCATAGCAGAGTCCTCTGTGTTTCCTCAGTCTTTGTGCCAGGGGCTTCCTCTAGGCTACTAAAGTCTGACAGGTGGGGAGATGAGGAGAGGGTAGGGGAGAGGAGGAGGGGACGGGGCAGGGGAGCGGAGGAAAAGGTGATTTTTTAAAACATTTTGTCAAGTTACAGCCTGAATTTTAAATGGATTAAATATAATTTTTTTTGTCACTGGCCTACACACTATCCTTAAATGTCAAAGTGGAATTACATTTTTATATATTTTTTTAAATAAAAATGTAAAGTTAAATTGTCTTGAGTCAATAAATATTCAATCAACCCTTTTGTTATGGCAAGCCTAAATAAGTTCAGGAGTAAAAATGTGCTTAACAAGTCACTTAATAAGTTGCATAGGTTCACTCTTTGTGCAACAATAGTGTTTACCATGATTTTTGGATTTACTACCTCATCTCTGTACACCACACATACAATTAGGTCCCATTGAGCAGTGAATTTGAAACACAGATTCAACTACAAAGACCAGGGAGGTTTTCCAATGCTTTGCAAAAAACAGCACCTACAGAATTGGTAGATGATTTAATTCCAGGTGTGCAAAGCTCTGAGAGACTTAAACAGAAAGACTCACAGCTGTAATTGCTGCCAAAGGTAATTCTAACATGTATTGACTTAGGGGGTTGACTACCTAGTCAAGCTATTAAGCTCTATTTTTTATACATTTTTTAACATTTTCCTCCACTTTGACAGAGTATTTTGTGTAGATCGTTGACAAAAAAAAAGACAATTAAATCAATTTTAATCCCACTTTGTAACAACACAATGTGGAACAAGTAAAGGGGTGTGAATACTTTCTGAAGGCACTGTATATTATGATTTATGTGTGAAGGATTCTTTGACTCCTTTAATAATTTTCACATTTAATTTGTTACATTTTAGTGTAAATCAATTATATTAGAGGAGAATATCAATGTGATGATCTCCGTTTAGATATATGGAAAACTGTTGCCACGGAAACCATCTCCATCGTCTGACTAAATGCCATGGCTTTGGGAGGGTGATGCCGCCACTTTGAAATTGGCAAGAAATGCCAGAGCTGTCAACATTTTCTTCAGCTATCCAAATGTCACAGAGGAATGGTATTTTTTAAATGTTTGTGTGTGTATGAGTAAAGAGAGAGAGAGAGAGAAAAATAAAGAGTGAATGAGTGTGTGACCATGCATACTTGGATATGTACTGTATAAGGTTTGTGTTCAGGCTATACATTATGTGTAAGCATTACATGTACACTACCGTTCAAAAGTTTGGGATCACTTAGAAATGTCCTTGTTTTCCATTAAAACATACATGAAATGAATTGCAAAATGAATAGGAAATATAGCCAAGATGTTGACAAGGTTAGAAATAATTATTTTTAATTGAAATAATAATTGTGTCCTTCAAACTTTGCTTTCGTCAAAGAATTTGCAGCAATTACAGCCTTGCAGACCTTTGACATTCTAGCTGTCAATTTGTTGAGGTACTCTGAAGAGATTTCACCCCATGCTTCCTGAAGCACCTCCACACAAGTTATATTGGCTTGATGGGCACTTCTTACGTACCATATGGTCAAGCTGCTCCCACAACAGCTCAATAGGGTTGAGATCCAGTGACTGTGCTGGCCACTCCATTATAGACAGAATACCAGCTGACTGCTTCTTCCCTAAATAGTTATTTTGTAGTTTGGAGCTGTGCTTTGTGTCATTGTCCTGTTGTAGGAGGAAATTGGCTCCAATTAAGCACCGTCCACAGGGTATGGCATGGCTTTGCAAAAAGCAGTGTCAGCCTTCCTCCTTCAAGATCCCTTTTACCCTGTACAAATCTCCCACTTTACCACCACCAAAGCACCCCCAGACCATCACATTGCCTCCATCATGCTTGACAGATGGCGTCAAGCACTCCTCCAGCATATTTACATTTTTTCTGCATCTCACGAATGTTCTTCTTTGTGATTCGAACACCACAAACTTAGATTTATCTGTCCATAATTTTCTTCTCTCCAATTTTCCTCTGTTTAGTGTCTGTGTTTTTTTGCCCATCTTAATATTTTATTTTTATTGGCCAGTCAGAGATATGGCTTTTTCTTAGCAACTCTGCCTAGAAGGCCATCATCCCTGAGCCACCTCTTCACTGTTGACATTTAGAATGGTGTTTTGTGGGTACTATTTAATGAAGCTGCCAGTTGAGTACTTGTGAGGCGTCTGTTTCTCAAACTAGACACTCTATTGTACTTGTTCTCTTGCTCAGTTGTGCACCGGGGATTCCCACTCCTCTTTCTATTCTGGTTGGAGTCAGTTTGCACTGTTCTGTGAAGGGAGTAGTACACAGCGTTGTATGAGATCTTTGGTTTCTTGGCAATTTGGCAATAGCCTTCATTTCTCAGAACAAGAATAGACTGACGAGTTTCAGAAGAAAGTTATTTTGTTTCTGGACATTTAGAACCTGTAATCGAACCCACAAATGCTGATGCTCCAGATACTCAACTAGTCTAAAGAAGGCCAGTTTTATTGCTTCTTTAATCAGGACAACAGTTTTCAGCTGTGCTGACATAATTGCAAAAGGGTTTTCTAATGATCAATTAGCCTTTGAAAATGATAAACTTGGATTAGCTAACACAACGTGCCACTGGAACACAGGAGTGATGGCTGCTGATAATGGGCCTCTGTATGCCTATGTAGATATTCCATTAAAAATCTGTCGTTTCCAGCTACAATAGTAATTTACAACATTAACAATGTCTACACTGTATTTCGGATCAATTTAATGTTATTTTAACGAACAAAAAATGTGCTTTTCTTTCAAAAACAAGGACATTTCTAAGCAAAGCCAAACTTTTGAACGGTAGTGTAAGTCGAGTATATGTGTTTCCATCGGAATGTATTCAGATCAGATGCACATCATTATTCTTCAATGTGTGCATGAATATGCCCAGTGTATTGAATGCAGTGGCTCAGTGGAGTGTGTGTATGATGTGTGAGCGGCTGCTGCTGGTGCTCTGGTAGGCACATTAAATAGGAGTCTGAGCGCACGGACGAGTGCCTCATCCCTCCTTCCTATCTCTCTCCCTTCTCCTCCACTCTCTCTGATGGATTGGAGGAACGTGTACATCTGCATACATAGACTGCACACAGCATGGATTTCAATTACCACTGTCAAAGAAATATATACTCCAGGATCCTATTGAGATAAACGTATGCAAACACATGCCTATGGATGCGAGTGCACACACACACATATAAATACACACCACACACACACACACACACACACACACACACACACACACACACACACACACTCTCAACCATGGAATTATGTTCACACACACGTACACATATGTGCATACACACCAGTGAGCACATATAAATGCATGCATGTATGCACGCATGTGCACATGCACACACACACACACACACACACACACACACACACACACACACACACACACACACACACACACACACACACACACACACACACACACACACACACACACACACACACACACACACACACACACACACACACACACACACACAGTACAATATTTCTCTTGGTACCAATGACTTAGATAATTGTCATCACCGACACTCAAAAGACAATATATCCTCCAGTTTAAGCATTAGCATATGCATGATGGTAGCTGGAAAACTGTCTAATTTGAAAATTAAATGCTTATAATATTGTTTGTATGAATTGAATTAAAGTGAATCTGGGGAATATACCAAAGAAGGAACTTAAAATACATTCATAGGAAAATAGAAGGTGAAAACGGAAGAAAATCTCAGGCAGAAACAAGGCTAAACACTCAAATCTGCTACAATAAATAGGCCTACCTATTACTGTTATCATTTTGCTATGGATACCTACTCACTAACTATACCGAACAAAAATATAAACGCAACATGTACAGTTTTTGTTCCATGTTTCATGAGCTGAAATAAAAGATCCAAGAAATGTTCCATATGCACAAAATGTTTATTTCTTTCAAATGTTTATTTCTCTCAAATGCCAAGACAATCCATCTACCTGCCAGGTGTGGCATATCAAGTAGCTGATTAAACAGCATGATCATTACACAGGTGAACCTTGTGCTGGAGACAATTAAAGGGGGGACAATAAAAGTTGTCACACAACACAATTCCACAGCCGTCTCAAGTTTTGAGGGAGCGTGCAATTGGCATGCTGACTGCAGGAATGTCTACCAGAGCTGTTGCCAGAGAATTTTATGATAATTTCTCTACCATAAGGGGGGGGGGGGGGGGGGGGTATTCCCTCCCAATGGATGCGCTCCTGCCCAGTCATGTGGAATCCATAGATTAGGGCCTAATTAATTTATTTCAAATGACGGATTTAATTATATGAAGTTTAACTCAGTAAAATCGCTAAAATTGTTGCATTTATATTTTTGTTCAGTATACTTAGCAATGGTTTTGTACCTACAGCCTGGCATATTGTAGAGCAGAAAAACAAAGTACATGTCAAGATATCGAACAAAAACATTTACTATGAATACCAACTGACTAGCTACTATACAATGGTGTTCTATCGTAGGCAGTAGTCAGTTGTGAAACAAAGGACAATAGCACACATTGGAATATAGACCAAATACATTTACTCATCATGCATTGCCAAGTCATCAAAAAAAACAGGTGAGGGATGAGAAAAAAAGCAAAGCTCAACTCCTGCACAGGTATTTCACTTTAATGAACTGCTGTAGGAGCTGACTGACTAAATCAGTCTGTCACTAAATCAGTGGGGAAGGGGGCCTCATGAAAGTGTCCCCCTTCACATACCTTACTCCTCTCCTCCTCTTGGCTCATTCAAGTTAATGACACACACTCTCCCGCCGTATATCAGCATCTTGTTTGATCCAGCTACTGGTCATTAAAGTTTGATGGGCCACCTACTCTTCCACTACCCCTGGCTGGGTGTGTCAGGAGGCGTAGGGGTAACGCACAATATTGCGTCCCTGTCGGATAAGTTGCAGGTGGAAATATTCTGAGTCATGCTCGGGAAGATAGATAACTGGGCATATGTGAATCACCGTGCGAAGACTCTGACAGATTTGACCCCAATAAAACCTCCCTGCGAAAAAGTTTGCTACCAATTGAATGCATTCAGGTCTCAAGAGAAGGGAGGGGGGGATGTTTTGGTATTTGAAGTGTATCATACAGAGCCTTTGATGAATAGCAGTAGAAAATAATGGAACAAACAAGAGCATTGCTTTGTCACGCTAGCTTGGGTTTGGAAAGTGTGTCATTCTACTCAAGTCTTCATAATAGACATACTGAGTGTAAGCAAGTTTCCAACCTATTCCCATCTGATCTATGGATGAGACTTGCCATGACAAAGTCCTTTTGTTGTCATTTATTTTCCATTTCCCTCTCTTTATTCAGTCAGTTATCCTGTATAAAACTGGTGGTTGGATGGCTGCGGCCTAGCATTATCTGGCTGTTGTCTAACCATTGTGCTATACTCAGAAGAGGTGTTCTTCCTACAATGAGTGACTGGCAAGCTTTACCATGCTAACGTGCTAACATCTGTGAGAGAATAGCTGGCCCCAGTTGGCTTTGCGCGATGCTCAAATGTGTCCCCTCCCTTTATCTCCTCTGTCTTTTGTTGGCTGTTTCCAGTTGTTGTTGTTGTTTGTGGATCGTTATTTGTTTTCGGCGGAGTGGGAGATGGTGCTGGCTCCCGCCACTGCACCATGGATGCCCGAAGACAATGGGCGTCATGGGTGGCTCTGACGGCGAGCGATAATTGCGTTATGAAGAGCTGAGAGGAGACAGAGCACTGCTCTCAGAACTGGATGGATCTCTTAATTTCTGATTACCATTTGAAATGAGCTACTCCACCAGGACACATGGAATGTATGAGCCTCGAAAGTTGGAAAGACATCTACATGCATTGTTTGTTGGATGGAGCGTGTGTGTCTGTATGTATGTGTGTGTGTGTGTGTGTGTGCGTGCGCATGTACGCACGTTCTAGTATTTGTGTGTGTTTCTTCGCATTTGTGAGTGTGCATAAAAAGTTTTTACTCTTTGGATCATTTCACTGACACAAACACAATAGTCGCAGCAGACAATGAGCACTGACACTAATTCTAACTTATTTTTTGTACAACCCATTAAATACAGCCTACAACAGTTGATAGGCAGCTGAATATTCTCCCGTCTTTAGGGAACTACGTGCTGACAAAAAAAAGAACATTCAAAGTAAAGTTTTCCTCTCCTTTGAAGTTTGTCCCTCGTCGTTAATGAGCTCTGTTCTCTGTCGCCATTATCACTTGATGGCCTCCTCTATTATTCATTGTGGCCTTTTTCTCCCGCTATTGTCGCTGGGAATCCATCTCAACTGCTGTGTTTTTCTCACTCTTCTAAGAGAGAAATGACTTTGTTTGCATGTAGCCAAGGCATCAGTGAGGGAACCTCAGTGAATGACAGAACAGAGGATGCTTGGCTCAGGGTTTGAACAAACAGTGGCAAGTCAAATTCAAGGAGTTTAACCCTTTCACATGTACCATCACACGGGTGTGACCATTCTACAGTGGTCCCTGAAGTGTACGATTACACCCGTGTGATTAGAACGCTTACTTAGAACGGCCAGTTTCGAATGACGCAAAAATCAGCATTTGAGCTGGCCACACTTTTTTCAGAAACTATTTACACAAACACAGTCCTTACAAAGTTATGTCCAGAATGTGAGCAGTTTATGTTTGGATGCAATGTTCAGATATTCACAGAAGTATCCATAGCATAACACAATCATCCAAACCGGAAAAATGTAGACTACATTTGTCCTAGCGCTAAGTGAGGAAATATTGACGCAACACAAGCGGTCATATTTGGATCAACTCTATGGCTGACATAAACTACAACATGAATTAGCTAATAGCAATTACTATTTATAATTAATCACATCACGGGTGAGCTCACCATTGATCAAAATAATTGAGTGAAACACTTTCTAGAAATCGAAAAAAATCCGACGATGATTGGTTTCAGCGTGCAGCCATGCTCACAGAAACCAAAGATAATAAGAGAAGACAAGATGAGTTTGGTTTGTTTATAGTATGCATGTTGAAGGGGTGTGTCGTCTACCATCATTCACACCCCACCATTCACTTCCTGAAGTTCTCAAAAAATGAGATAACCCTTACTCACCTCATTTTGTTATAGCATCCTTAGTCCGACAGACAATTACGTGAAACCCAGAATGCATTTTATGTCAACAAACATTGCTCCACACATAGCTGGAATTAGCTTAGATCCTCATAATCAGTACAACCTTCAAAAAAGTATTTTACACACATACTATGTGCCCATTACAATCTATGCAAGAATCGGAATGCATGATTTATCACTGGAACTTGAAAAACATGTGAATAAAACAGTAAATATATCAATAATTACCACACAAAACATTTTCTGATAGTGATTTATTGATACAAATGGCACATGCAGGCAGTCAATCACGTAACCTCTCACTCCCACTCTGAGCCATTCAGTGTTGTTGTTTATGTATGTAGCTAGTGAGCTAAGCTGTAGCATTAGCAATGTCTTTCAAAAGGAGACAACTCACAAATGCGAAAATTCTGGAGATTTAAAACATTCTGACAATTAGTCTGAAAGTCAGGAATCAGATTCTGACAGTGACAGTGAGGAGCTGCCCCCCAGCCATTGAGAACCCTGAATCTGAGGACCCCTTGTCCACTGACAAAGTCCCAGTTCCCTTTGAAGATGCTGGTGGTGATGGAGGCAGACCGACAGTGGATGAAGTACAGGAGTTCTGTGGTAGCTGGAAGGCTGCCAGCCATTTCACCCCTCATGGCCCTGCTTTTTGCTTTGATGAGTCCAAGTCTGGAGTGCAACGCCCCTTGCCATTTCCATCTGAGGCAGAGTGCTTCACGTTGTTTCTGACAGAGGAGCTGGTGGGACACATAGCAGAGACCAATCGCTATGCCTTGGAGCTACAGGAGAAGAGAGAGCCAGGAGTGGGGGGGACAACCATGATTTGTGAAATGTATACCTTCCTGGTGACAGTCCTTGTCATGGGGATAGTAAAGAAGAACTCCCTAAGAGAATTCTGGAGCACAGATCCTATGTTTGCAACTCCCTTCTTTGCCACCCTCTTTTCTCAAGACTGCTTCCTAGTTCTGCTGCGATGACTCTGCATTTCATCAACAATGCTACTGCCATCCTAAATGACCCGTTACACAAAATAAGAAATGTCAACAGCTGGCAGTAAAGTGGCATGACAAACGAGACATCCATGTCCTCTCCACTGTCCATTCAGCAACCATGTCGGCCACAGGGAAAGTGGACCACCTGACGGGAGAGATAAAAATCAAACAAGACTGTGTGCTTGACTATAACCTAAAAATGGGGGCAGTGGTTAAGGCAGACATGATAAACAGCTTTGTGGAATGCACTCAGAAAACAACCAAGTGGTATAAGAAGATATTTTCCATTTTTCCAGGGTAGCTTCAAAATACATCAAGCCAATACTTCTCTGACGCAATTAGCATTGTTTTACAGAGCTAATAGAAGAATATAGCTAGCTACATGACCACGATTGAATATAACACCATAAAGGTTATGAAATTAGTAACGTTACCTCGCGTGTCCACGTTATAAAGAATATACACAAAAATATTTTTCTACAGTAAACGACATAACACGACTTGCAAAAACTATTATAAAGTAATAAGGCACTTACTTTGATAGAAACACACACATTTCCAAAGCTATTATTGGTAACGAACACAACTATGATTGCGATGAAGGCGACAGACGGAAAATATGAACACGTGTGTGGAGGACGGGAGATGAGCAAATGTCTGCAGAAACAATTGGGAAGTGTTTTGGGAATTTTGTCCGGGTCAGAAATGTCAAAAAAAAAGAATTGGAAAAAGTAAAAATGACTACTTTTATGTGAATGAATGAGGTGGAACACACCTCAATTCAAACTGTTCTTAGAAAATAAAAAACTTGGTTTGATGGCAGCACGGATTAAATGTACTGTTGCGTAACAATCACATTCTGGAATGGAGAGAATGTTCTAACATCACGTGCATAAAGAAAACTCACGCTGGGGCGACCGTTGGAGATATTTGGAACTCACACATTAAAGGGTTAAAGTATTTTTTCAAGCAGTAATATATATATTCAAGGACCATCAATTTGTAATAGTTCCTACTTTGCAATTGTTTGTTGTTGCCACCAGGTGTTCTGTAGTGGCGACTACTGACTATTCATCACTCCCTTACAAGCTCTACTCAATAATAAAAGTTTTACAATTGATTTACTACATACATGAGTGGTAAGTCAGTACTGATGATGTTGACTGATTTCCTAATATGAACTATAACTAAAATCTTTGAAATTGTTGCATGTTGCATTTATATTTTTGTTCAGTGTACATGATAATATTTAAATTGTCTTTATATTTCACCACAGGCTGTCCCAACACAGAATGACATGAAAGTGAATGCTGACAGTGTAAAAGGCCCTTAGTTGAATTCTACTCCCATTTCAAGAGAAACAAGTAATTAATGTGTTTGATAAGATTTAAGATTCTCTCAGATTACATTTTAGGGGACCCCACATGGATCCCAGACCCCAAGTTTGGGAACTACTGTATACTACTAACCTCTCTCCCTGCTTGATTCAATGCATCCTCTTTCTTTGCATCTCCTTTGCCTCCATTGCAGCATGTATCCCCACTGTCTGTCTCACTACTATCTGAAAATAAAATGCATTTTGTTATGACAACTTATAGTAGCCCATATTTTGATTATAGCTTGTTTAATTTCAGTCAACTGCACCTGCTGAGGTCAAGCTCCATTCAACATTAGTTTCTAACTTCATCCTTCTATCCAGCTAGATATAGCTATCTACCTGGCTAACAGCCAAAGCCCTTGAGCTACCTAGCTAGCTAGGTTGACATCTGACTGAAATGTCTGCAACTATTTACCAGTTGTACACTCATTCTCCGAGAGTGAGCGGGGGTTTGTTTAGGAAATGTCGGTTGACATGGCAAAAGTCGAGGTATGTCACAAATAAAAAGGTGCGTGTACGGCGTTTACCCTCCACTACATCCCTGGTTGGGTCTGGCAAAACACATTCATAAACATCAATATCCTGCCAGGCAGGATTAAATCTACATTTGCCCGGCATTTTAGCTATTGATATGGCATTTTCCGGCGCCTAATCAGTCAGTTCTGTGCCTGCCTGGCTGAGTGCCAGTGTGGGTGGAATGAGCAAGCTCGCCTGGCAACCAGAGCGCGAAATATGTTAGGAAATAAAATGTGGTAGTCTGCTAGGAAAATGATTTGCAAGACCAACACAATTTTCAAATATTTTTCATAAACATATTTAATCATTTTATCTCACCTTTCAAATACCAATTTGAGAAAATGTCAGATTTTGAAGGGGTTTTTCAATTCAAGTACTTTAAGCACCTCAAGCACCAAATCCCAGGGAAAGATGAACAACA